>NW_027667030.1:269593-569643 GCF_963457725.1 Sprattus sprattus | reverse complement strand
ACCCTACCCATGGTTAACCAAAATGGACTTAGAAAAAATCCACAGTTTTCAGACCTCCAGAGGGGTAGGACCCTGCTCAAAGGTGTCCGAGAATACTGCACCTTCAGCGGACATGCCATGAGCCTCTAGACCCCTCTATATCCTCCAGGAGGACCAGGATTTGAGGAACATGTGTCCGAGAAGAGTGCACCTTCAGCGGACTGGCCCTGAGCAGCTACACCCCTGGTTACATCCTCCACAGGCACCAGGATGTGACAGAATGTGTCCGAGAATAGGTCACCTTCAGCGGACTGGCCCTGAGCAGCTACACCCCTGGTTACATCCTCCAAAAGCACCAGGATGTGACAGAATGTGTCCGAGAATAGGTCACCTTCAGCGGACTGGCCATGTGCAGCTGCACCCCTAGTAACATCCTCCACAGGCACCAGCATGTGACAGAATGTGTCCGAGAATAGGTCACCTTCAGCGGACTGACCATGTGCAGCTACACCCCTAGTTACATCCTCCACAGGCACCAGGATGTGACAGAATGTGTCCGAGAATAGGTCACCTTCAGCGGACTGGCCATGTGCAGCTACACCCCTAGTTACATCCTCCACAGGCACCAGGATGTGACAGAATGTGTCCGAGAATAAGTCACCTTCAGCGGACAGGCCATGTGCAGCTACACCCCTAGTTACATCCTCCACAGGCACCAGGATGTGAACATAATGTGTCCGAGGACAGAGCACCATCAACGGACTCTTTACCAGCTTCGAGTCCCTTGTTTTCGACTTCCAGAGGCACCATAATGTCAAAAACATGTGTCCGCCAAAGATGCACCATCAACTGACTCTCTGCGAGCTTCGAGTCCCTTGTTTTCGACTTCCAGATGCACCATAATGTCAAAAACATGTGCCCGAGAAAGATGCACCATCAACGGACTCTCTATGAGCTTCTGGGGCCTTGTTACAATCCTCCAGGAGGCTTCTGAAAAGGAGCTCTCTAGTCCCGAGATGGTACCCGGTGGCAAAACCTCTTTTTGGCATCCTCCAAGCTTAAGGGGAATCCTCAGAGAGTGTCCGAAAAAAGTGCACTATCGTCGGACTGACCGTTTTGGCTCGGGAGGGTAGGCCATGGAGCTCGCGCCAGCACCCCCAACTTTTTTTTAGCCATGGTTAACCAGTAACTATGAGTCTCTTAAGGTTCCATAAGAGAGTCATACTATGACTCTTATGGAAAAGTAACTATGACTCTGTCATAGGGTCGGGGCAAAAACGAATCTCAAGAACATTAAGGCTAAATAAATATCAGAGTTGATCCAAATGATTGAGGGAAGTTGGCTAGCAATAACCCCAATTATGGGATAAAGATTGGCTCTGAAAGAGGAAATAGCCTGGAAATTTACTGTGGGAGGAATCGGTGACTAGGTCGCACTGACAGGTGGGATTTTGTATCAGCACGGTGGCTCAGTGGGTAGGGCGCGGCACCACGAACCTGAAGAGCACAGGTTCGAAACCCGCAAAGGGTAAGATTTCAGAAGAACATCTGAGAATCGCAGGTTCAAATCCCACCTGGAGCAACTATATCCTAAGTTGCATATGAATCCCCAGAGAAAAATAACACACACAGAACTTGGCAAACTCTGTATACACAACCCGGCAAACTCTGCAAACAGAATGTGGCAAACTCTGTAAATGGAGTGAGGCAAACTCTGTAAACAGAACGTGGCAAACTCTGTAACAGAACTCAGCAAACTCTGTGAAAAGAACCTGGCAAGTTCTTTAAACAGAAAATATAATATTTTGTTTTTATCTTTTTTTAAAGCCATTCGTCTCACACGTTATGCCCTAGAAAGGCGCCCGGTGTACGCCGGAGTATCCTTTCTGCCCCCGGTGATTTCGTAAAGCATCCCAGGTGCTGAGGTCCCACGGGGCCTCTACTTGGGAGGGTAGGGAATTTCGGTCGACCCCTCCCGCTGGCAGGCCGTTCCTGAGGATTGTGTAAATCAGTTGTAAAAGTCACACAGCAATCATATAATATAAAATTATATGTTTTTCGGTTTCCTAACCGTTGTCGGCAGTGGAAGTCGATTGTAAAAATCACAGGTACGGTGTTGCACCCCGCACAGTAACCGGAACCCCACGGGGTGGGCAGAAAAATCTGCCAGAACATCCAGCAGGAATGGCTGCGATGAAGAAGGGCAAGACCACAGGTCGCAAGGCTAAGTGGTCTGTAAAAGAACTAAAAACTTTGATGGAGATGGAGGAGGCTCTCGAGCAAGGCCAATACTCTGTATATTACATGAATGTGGAAATTGCAAGTCAGCTTCCAGGTAGGTCCTCCCACGAAGTGAAAGAGAAAAGACAGTGCATGAGACGGCAATCTCACAGGAGAAGCACTAAGCTCTTACTGCAGCCAACAGAGGCAAACCTGGAGAGGCAGGAAATCCCTGCTGAACTCAATCTGCTGATACAGCCACGAGTGTTACAAGCAGTAACTGGCCTCAACAGAAAATTAAGGTGGCAAGCTGGTGCTCTCATTGACATGTACACTCACGAACACGAAATCAGGCGGGCGCTCACACTGGCAAGCAGGAAGGACCCGGGCGCAGCAGTGGCCATTGAGACCGCTACGGCGATGGTGATAAGGGAGGCGAGAAGAAAAGGGGCTTTTTTTTGGCGAAATTTTTCATGGGAGTCTGCCTGGGAGTGTGCCTGCAGTCTGCCTGGGATTCTGCCTGCACTCTGCCTGTGTGTGTGTGTGTCCTCAGGACCGTGGAGAGCTGCAGTCATTGGTCTGCCTCCAGCAGTCATTTGGCTACCTTAGAGAGTCAGGAGCCGGCAGCCCGCTAGGGCCGCGGGCGACCTGTCACCAAGCGCGTCCCTCAAGGCGGTGAGTTGACCCACGGACCAGCACAAGTTCGCCTCATGAAAACCGGAGATTCCTACCGATATGCCACGTCCCACTGTGTGGTGTGTTTGTTTAGTGTGTAGCGCAGTTGCACTACGGGGTGTTGAGCTGCTTATTATGTGTAGGTTTTTAAGGATGCAATGTGCATTGTAGTCCGGTGCTTCCGCCCTGTATAGCTTTTCCTCTTAAGCTTTTCACTTTAATATAAAGTATTCAATCCCTACTTTGTAGGATGTCACTCAAGATAGTTAAGGATCCTCTCAGAACACTCTTACAAAGTCTCGACGCGAGAGCTTTTGCACTGCTCTTAGAAAGTCCCATTCTCTTGAGGATCTTGTTGTTGGGTTTATGCCAGAGGCCCCTCGCTCCCAGTGGAAATCCGTGTATTTCCACTTCCTCTACACCCATGACCTGTTTCACCAAGTTCTTGATGGGTTTGTAGTGCTTTACTTTCTCTCGGCCTGCGAGTTTTAGTGTGTTGATGTTCCTTTCAAACCGCACTGTCACATCCAGCACCATTGCCTTACCATCTTTGCAAAAGACCAAGTCTGGGTGTCTCACATTTGGTCTGCTTCCAAATTCTTTCTCCCTGTGGACAACCCAGCCCTGCTTCTTCGAAGCGACTGCCAGTCGATGGCATGCAAAATTGTGTCGCTCCAGTCGTTTCGCCCTACCGCTGGGACATGCTCCGAGGAGGTGTGAGGCGGACTCAAGCCTCGCGTGACAGCCTCGGCAACTCGCGTTCCACTTGCTTTGGCCCCTTGCCATAAATTCCCTGGTAGGGTAGACGTTCGCTTGTAGCTGTAGTGCTTGTGAGCAGAATTTGTGTTGCACTTTTGGGAGTTTGGAGAGCCAGGCATTAGACTCTGGAGAGTCTTTGAACCAGGCTATTCCAACTCCCTGCACCGATTTGCCTGCCCACCGGTCGAACTCTACATCTTGCCACTCGCATGGTCTCTTGTACTGGGATAGCTGAGGGGCCCCATCTGCTTCAGTAACGTTCGTTACTGGCACACCCTCTGGAGTTGGTAATTTCTCCAGTTGCCCGCCCGCTTTGAGCCAAGCTCTTCTCCAGTCCTCCAGCCCGTTCTGGTCCCAGGCTATCTTTCTGATGACTTCATCATCAGAGTGCAAAAGTTTCCACAACCGCTTTGCCTGCATAGCAGGAATAACGGCGCTCAACTTTTGTAGCCCCAGACCTCCGTCTCTCGCTCTAGCATAGAGCAACCCATCACATGTGGTCTGCGCTAGACCCAGCCATGTTTTTACTGTGCTACGTAGTAGCCGGTCCAGCAGTCGCAGCCGAACTATACTGTAGTCGCAGTGGTCGGCCCGGTAGAAATGCCTGGGGATTATGAAGGTCTTAAGCAGCCAAATCTTTTGAGGGGCAGTTAATGGTGTCGCCCCTACCTTATCCAGCGCCACTTGTAACTCTTTGAGAATGTCGGGTTTCTCGAGGCCCCTCACTGGACCGACCTGAATTCCCAGATATCTTACCGCCCTTCCACTTTCAACCATTTCTATTGGTGTCCCCTCGATCTGCCAGGGAGGACAGTCATTCACTTTCATTTTCATACTGTGTTTCAAGGGGGTAACCATGAAGCCGAAGCACTTGCTTGCGTGCACCTTAAGCCCCGTCAGGGCACAGAAGTCATTCAGTGTGTCGCTGACCAGCACCAGGTCATCTGCGAATGCAAGCGAGACCAGCTTTGTGTCTGCGATCTTTACTCCCTTACCGAGGCTTTCCAGTGTGTGGAGCAGTGGATCAAGAGCCAGATTGAAAAGCAATGGGGACAGTGGGTCACCCTGCTTCACACCGACTTTCATTGCAATGGGTTCAGATTGTTCTCCCCCGGCTTCAATGCAAGTTACGCCCCCGTCGTACGAGCTTTGTATTGTGTTTATGATGTGTTCATCCAGACCTCTCTGCCTGAGCACTGCAAGCAAGTGCTCGTGTGTCACCGTATCGAAAGCCTTTGCCACGTCCACGAGCACCACCGCTAGTGACTTTCTCTCCCTCCTGCTGGCTTTAACCAGACTTTGAAGGATGTGAAGATTCTCACTACAGCCAGGAGAGTCCCTTAACCCTCGCTGCCTGTCGTGGATAGTGCAGGCTTTCGTAAGGCGCCCATTTAGCAGTCGTGAGAACAGCCGCATCAGCATCGAGCCGATAGTGATTGGGCGCCAGTTATTTGGGTCATTCAACAGCAGAGGGTCGGAGGTCTTTGGTATCAGTACAGTTCTCGCGGGCTTTACACACTGAGGTATGAACCCCGCCGCAAGCCAGCTGCCAAAGAGTTTTGATAGCTTCACACCCTTCGGGTCCCAGAGGAGTAGGTCATCCCGCCCGATGCCGTCCGTGCCTGGTGCCGATTTCCTGTCCGTCTTTCTGAGGTGTGTGAGCACCTCTTCGGGGGTGAACAGGGTGGAGAAGTGTTCGTTGTCCGCCCCGCTGGCGGCCTTAAAGCCTCCCAAGCCCTTGAAGGCACCTTCTGACACCATCCAACGCCTTTCAAACACTTCGTGTAATTGAGGCAGCAGGACTGGGCAGTCGGTCGCTTAGCCGGGTCCGTACTCATTAGTTTTCTGAGTTTATGGACCTCATCCCTCTTCATTTCTCGCTTGCTTCGGGGCTTCATCGGCTCGCCAGCTTTGCTGTTCTTTTTGGTCGCTGGACCTTTTCTTCTCGCCTCCCTTATCACCATCGCCGTAGCGGTCTCAATGGCCACTGCTGCGCCCGGGTCCTTCCTGCTTGCCAGTGTGAGCGCCCGCCTGATTTCGTGTTCGTGAGTGTACATGTCAATGAGAGCACCAGCTTGCCACCTTAATTTTCTGTTGAGGCCAGTTACTGCTTGTAACCCTCGTGGCTGTATCAGCAGATTGAGTTCAGCAGGGATTTCCTGCCTCTCCAGGTTTGCCTCTGTTGGCTGCAGTAAGAGCTTAGTGCTTCTCCTGTGAGATTGCCGTCTCATGCACTGTCTTTTCTCTTTCACTTCGTGGGAGGACCTACCTGGAAGCTGACTTGCAATTTCCACATTCATGTAATATACAGAGTATTGGCCTTGCTCGAGAGCCTCCTCCATCTCCATCAAAGTTTTTAGTTCTTTTACAGACCACTTAGCCTTGCGACCTGTGGTCTTGCCCTTCTTCATCGCAGCCATTCCTGCTGGATGTTCTGGCAGATTTCTCTGCCCACCCCGTGGAATTCCGGTTACTGTGCGGGGTGCAACACCGTACCTGTGATTTTTACAATCGACTTCCACTGCCGACAACGGTTAGGAAACCGAAAAACATATAATTTTATATTATATGATTGCTGTGTGACTTTTACAACTGATTTACACAATCCTCAGCAACGGCCTGCCAGCGGGAGGGGTCGACCGAAATTCCCTACCCTCCCAAGTAGAGGCCCCGTGGGACCTCAGCACCTGGGATGCTTTACGAAATCACCGGGGGCAGAAAGGATACTCCGGCGTACACCGGGCGCCTTTCTAGGGTGAAACGTGTGAGACGAATGGCTTTAAAAAAAGATAAAAACAAAATATTATATTTTCTGTTTAAAGAACTTGCCAGGTTCTTTTCACAGAGTTTGCTGAGTTCTGTTACAGAGTTTGACACGTTCTGTTTACAGAGTTTGCCACACTCCGTTTACAGAGTTTGCCGGGTTGTGTATACAGAGTTTGCCAAGTTCTGTCTTCAAAGTATGCCATGTTCTGCTTACAGAGTTTGCCACGTTCTGTTTACAGAGTTTGATTGCAATTTGTGTGTTATTTCTCTCCGGGGATTCATATGCAACTTAGGACATAGTTGCCTCAGGTGGGATTTGAACCTGCGATTCTCAGATGTTCTTCTGAAATCTTACCCTTTGCGGGTTTCGAACCTGTGCTCTTCAGGTTCGTGGTGCCGCGCCCTACCCACTGAGCCACCGTGCTGATACAGAATCCCACCTGTCAGTGCGACCAAGTCACCGATTCCTCCCACAGTAAATTTCCAGGCTATTTCCTCTTTCAGAGCCAATCTTTATCCCATAATTGGGGTTATTGCTAGCCAACTTCCCTCAATCATTTGGATCAACTCTGATATTTATTTAGCCTTAATGTTCTTGAGATTCGTTTTTGCCCCGACCCTATGACAGAGTCATAGTTACTTTTCCATAAGAGTCATAGTATGACTCTCTTATGGAACCTTAAGAGACTCATAGTTACTGGTTAACCATGGGTAAAAAAAAGTTGGGGGTGCTGGCGCGAGCTCCATGGCCTACCCTCCCGAGCCAAAACGGTCAGTCCGACGACAGTGCACTTTTTTCGGACACTCTCTGAGGATTCCCCTTAAGCCTGGATGATGCCAAAAAGAGGTTTTGCCACCGGGTACCATCTCGGGACTAGAGAGCTCCTTTTCAGAAGCCTCCTGGAGGATTGTAACAAGGCCCCAGAAGCTCATAGAGAGTCCGTTGATGGTGCATCTTTCTCGGGCACATGTTTTTGACATTATGGTGCATCTGGAAGTCGAAAACAAGGGACTCGAAGCTCGCAGAGAGTCCGTTGATGGTGCATCTTTGGCGGACACATGTTTTTGACATTATGGTGCCTCTGGAAGTCGAAAACAAGGGACTCGAAGCTGGTAAAGAGTCCGTTGATGGTGCTCTGTCCTCGGACACATTCTGTCACATCCTGGTGCCTGTGGAGGATGTAACTAGGAGTGTAGCTGCACATGGTCAGTCCGCTGAAGGTGACCTATTCTCGGACACATTCTGTCACATCCTGGTGCCTGTGGAGGATGTTACTAGGGGTGCAGCTGCACATGGCCAGTCCGCTGAAGGTGACCTATTCTCGGACACATTATTTTTCGTTCTGAGCCCAAGTCCACTTTTTTAGGGTGCTCTCGATTTCGCGCCGTCACCCGGTGGCAAAACCTCTTTCTGTGATCCTCCAGGCCTTAGGGGGATTTTCAGAAGGTGTCCGAGAAAGGTGCATGGTCGTCGGACTGACCGTTTTCGGTATTTTGTGGAGCCTCCGCCACCACCCCCAACTTTTTCGTACCCATGGTTAACCAAAACCCTACCCATGGTTAACCAAAATGGACTTAGAAAAAATCCACAGTTTTCAGACCTCCAGAGGGGTAGGACCCTGCTCAAAGGTGTCCGAGAATACTGCACCTTCAGCGGACATGCCATGAGCCTCTAGACCCCTCTATATCCTCCAGGAGGACCAGGATTTGAGGAACATGTGTCCGAGAACAGTGCACCCTCAGCGGACTGGCCCTGAGCAGCTACACCCCTGGTTACATCCTCCACAGGCACCAGGATGTGACAGAATGTGTCCGAGAATAGGTCATCTTCAGCGGACATGCCTTGAGCCTCTAGACCCCTATATATCCTCCGGGAGAGGGAGGAGAGTGTGGTCAACAGTCCGCTTCAAACCGCTTGAAAATCGGACACTCAGAGGCTGAGTTACCTCTTTGTGGAACTTTTTTTATTTTCGTTCTGAGCCTAAGTCCACTTTTTTAGGGTGCTCTCGATTTCGCGCCGTCACCCGGTGGCAAAACCTCTTTCTGTGATCCTCCAGGCCTTAGGGGGATTTTCAGAAGGTGTCCGAGAAAGGTGCATGGTCGTCGGACTGACCGTTTTCGGTCGGGAGGGTATTTTGTGGAGCCTCCGCCACCACCCCCAACTTTTTCGTACCCATGGTTAACCAAAACCCTACCCATGGTTAACCAAAATGGACTTAGAAAAAATCCACAGTTTTCAGTCCTCCAGAGGGGTAGGACCCTGCTCAAAGGTGTCCGAGAATACTGCACCTTCAGCGGACATGCCATGAGCCTCTAGACCCCTCTATATCCTCCAGGAGGACCAGGATTTGAGGAACATGTGTCCGAGAACAGTGCACCTTCAGCGAACTGGCCCTGAGCAGCTACACCCCTGGTTAACCAAAATGGACTTAGAAAACACTGGAGGCCTACAGACACACACACCTCCCCAGACAGGCCTAAGAAGCCTCCTGTCTATTAAAGGTCCCCAAAGGTCAGAGAGACACACAGAGAGCTCCAAACACTGCCCAGTGTGTTGGGTTCACTTACTGGGAGGCCTACAGACACACACACCTCCCCAGTCAGGCCTAAGACGCCTGCTGTCTATTAAAGGTCCCAAAAGGTCAGATAGACACACAGAGAGCTCCCAGCACTGCCTAGTGTGTTGTGTTCACTTACTGGGAGGCCTACAGACACACACACCTCCCCAGACAGGCCTAAGAAGCCTGCTGTCTATTAAAGGTCCCCAAAGGTCAGAGAGACACCCAGAGAGCTCCAAACACTGCCCAGTGTGTTGGGTTCACTTACTGGGAGGCCTACAGACACACACACCTCCCCAGACAGGCCTAAGAAGCCTGCTGTCTATTAAAGGTCCCCAAAGGTCAGAGAGACACACAGAGAGCTCCAAACACTGCCCAGTGTGTTGGGTTCACTTACTGGGAGGCCTACAGACACACACACCTCCCCAGACAGGCCTAATTAGCCTGCTGTCTATTAAAGGTCCCCAGAGGTCAGAGAGACACACAGAGAGCTCCAAACACTGCCCTGTGTACTGTATTAAGTCACAGCAAGCCCCAATGGCTCACACTTGTCTCCCTTTAGGCCCAAAAATTCTGCCTGCTATTAAAGCTCTCTGAGGGTCCCACAGACACACAGAGAGCTCCCAGCACTGCCCAGCACTAACCCTAACCCTAACCCCCAGTACTGCCCTCAGCCCCAGCCCACTAACCCCAAACACAGTGAGCTTCATGAGGCTCCCACAGACACACACAGAGCTCCCAGCACTGCTGGACGTCTAAGTGAGGTCGCCATTGAATTCTAGATAGCTCGCTCCGTTTCTCACTTGCCGCCACAGCCTTCAGACGATCAGTCATCAGCACAAGTTCGCCTCATGAAAACCGGAGATTCATACCGATCTGCCACGCCCCACTGTGTGGTGTGTTTGTTTAGTGTGTAGCGCAGTTGACTGTGTGGTGTGTTTGTTTAGTGTGTAGCGCAGTTGCACTACGGGGTGTTGAGCTGCTCATTATGTGTAGGTTTTTAAGGATATAATGTGCTTTGTGATCGTGCTTCCGCCCTGTATAGCTTTTCCTTTATAGAGTTGAGCCTTTTTTCATACCGGGGAGTCATTCACAACTTAGGACAGAGTTGCTTCAGTTGGGATTTGAACCTGCAATTCTCAGATGGTTTTCTGGAATCTTACCCTTTGCGGGTTTCGAACCTGTGCTCATCAGGTCTGTGGTGCCGCGCCCTACCCACTAAGCCACCGTGCTGGTACAGAATTCCGCCTGTCAGTGCGCCCAAATCACCGATTCCTCACCCCATATTTTCCCAGGCTCTTTCTCTTTCAATCTTTCTCTCTCTCAGAGTTGCTTCATGTGGGGTTCGATCCTATGATTTTCAGGTGGTTTCGTCGAAACTAACACCTTTAATGGGTGGTTTCACCGAGACTTGCCCTTCGCGGGGTTCGAACCTGTGCTTCTCAGGTACCTCAGCCACTAATATGCCTCTCCCCACTCATCCGGGGCAAATTCTCGCTAGAGAAGGGTTCGTCGCGGTGACAGAGAGCTCCGTAGAGCCCTCGGCGTCCCCGGCCTGGAGGCTGACCGCGGTGGCGGGGAGGCGGGACCTGTGAGACAGGGTGCCTCCCCTGGCGGGTCACGGTTTCCAATCGGTCAGAAGGTTTAGGAGTGGAGAAGGAGGAGAGTGTGGTCAACAGTCCGCTTCAAACCGCTTGAAAATCGGACACTCAGAGGCTGAGTTACCTCTTTGTGGAACTTTTTTTATTTTTCGTTCTGAGCCTAAGTCCACTTTTTTAGGGTGCTCTCGATTTCGCGCCGTCACCCGGTGGCAAAACCTCTTTCTGTGATCCTCCAGGCCTTAGGGGGATTTTCAGAAGGTGTCCGAGAAAGGTGCATGGTCGTCGGACTGACCGTTTTCGGTCGGGAGGGTATTTTGTGGAGCCTCCGCCACCACCCCCAACTTTTTCGTACCCATGGTTAACCAAAACCCTACCCATGGTTAACCAAAATGGACTTAGAAAAAATCCACAGTTTTCAGACCTCCAGAGGGGTAGGACCCTGCTCAAAGGTGTCCGAGAATACTGCACCTTCAGCGGACATGCCATGAGCCTCTAGACCCCTCTATATCCTCCAGGAGGACCAGGATTTGAGGAACATGTGTCCGAGAAGAGTGCACCTTCAGCGGACTGGCCCTGAGCAGCTACACCCCTGGTTACATCCTCCACAGGCACCAGGATGTGACAGAATGTGTCCGAGAATAGGTCACCTTCAGCGGACTGGCCCTGAGTAGCTACACCCCTGGTTACATCCTCCAAAAGCACCAGGATGTGACAGAATGTGTCCGAGAATAGGTCACCTTCAGCGGACTGGCCATGTGCAGCTGCACCCCTAGTAACATCCTCCACAGGCACCAGCATGTGACAGAATGTGTCCGAGAATAGGTCACCTTCAGCGGACTGACCATGTGCAGCTACACCCCTAGTTACATCCTCCACAGGCACCAGGATGTGACAGAATGTGTCCGAGAATAGGTCACCTTCAGCGGACTGGCCATGTGCAGCTACACCCCTAGTTACATCCTCCACAGGCACCAGGATGTGACAGAATGTGTCCGAGAATAAGTCACCTTCAGCGGACAGGCCATGTGCAGCTACACCCCTAGTTACATCCTCCACAGGCACCAGGATGTGAACATAATGTGTCCGAGGACAGAGCACCATCAACGGACTCTTTACCAGCTTCGAGTCCCTTGTTTTCGACTTCCAGAGGCACCATAATGTCAAAAACATGTGTCCGCCAAAGATGCACCATCAACTGACTCTCTGCGAGCTTCGAGTCCCTTGTTTTCGACTTCCAGATGCACCATAATGTCAAAAACATGTGCCCGAGAAAGATGCACCATCAACGGACTCTCTATGAGCTTCTGGGGCCTTGTTACAATCCTCCAGGAGGCTTCTGAAAAGGAGCTCTCTAGTCCCGAGATGGTACCCGGTGGCAAAACCTCTTTTTGGCATCCTCCAAGCTTAAGGGGAATCCTCAGAGAGTGTCCGAAAAAAGTGCACTGTCGTCGGACTGACCGTTTTGGCTCGGGAGGGTAGGCCATGGAGCTCGCGCCAGCACCCCCAACTTCTTTTTTAGCCATGGTTAACCAGTAACTATGAGTCTCTTAAGGTTCCATAAGAGAGTCATACTATGACTCTTATGGAAAAGTAACTATGACTCTGTCATAGGGTCGGGGCAAAAACGAATCTCAAGAACATTAAGGCTAAATAAATATCAGAGTTGATCCAAATGATTGAGGGAAGTTGGCTAGCAATAACCCCAATTATGGGATAAAGATTGGCTCTGAAAGAGGAAATAGCCTGGAAATTTACTGTGGGAGGAATCGGTGACTTGGTCGCACTGACAGGTGGGATTCTGTATCAGCACGGTGGCTCAGTGGGTAGGGCGCGGCACCACGAACCTGAAGAGCACAGGTTCGAAACCCGCAAAGGGTAAGATTTCAGAAGAACATCTGAGAATCGCAGGTTCAAATCCCACCTGAAGCAACTATGTCCTAAGTTGCATATGAATCCCCGGAGAAAAATAACACACAAATCGCAATCAAACTCTGTAAAAAGAATGTGGCAAACTCTGTAAGCAGAACATGGCATACTTTGAAGACAGAACTTGGCAAACTCTGTATACACAACCCGGCAAACTCTGTAAACAGAATGTGGCAAACTCTGTAACAGAACTCAGCAAACTCTGTGAAAAGAACCTGGCAAGTTCTTTAAACAGAAAATATAATATTTTGTTTTTATCTTTTTTTAAAGCCATTCGTCTCACACGTTTCACCCTAGAAAGGCGCCCGGTGTACGCCGGAGTATCCTTTCTACCCCCGGTGATTTCGTAAAGCATCCCAGGTGCTGAGGTCCCACGGGGCCTCTACTTGGGAGGGTAGGGAATTTCGGTCGACCCCTCCCGCTGGCAGGCCGTTGCTGAGGATTGTGTAAATCAGTTGTAAAAGTCACACAGCAATCATATAATATAAAATTATATGTTTTTCGGTTTCCTAACCGTTGTCGGCAGTGGAAGTCGATTGTAAAAATCACAGGTACGGTGTTGCACCCCGCACAGTAACCGGAACCCCACGGGGTGGGCAGAGAAATCTGCCAGAACATCCAGCAGGAATGGCTGCGATGAAGAAGGGCAAGACCACAGGTCGCAAGGCTAAGTGGTCTGTAAAAGAACTAAAAACTTTGATGGAGATGGAGGAGGCTCTCGAGCAAGGCCAATACTCTGTATATTACATGAACGTGGAAATTGCAAGTCAGCTTCCAGGTAGGTCCTCCCACGAAGTGAAAGAGAAAAGACAGTGCATGAGACGGCAATCTCACAGGAGAAGCACTAAGCTCTTACTGCAGCCAACAGAGGCTAACCTGGAGAGGCAGGAAATCCCTGCTGAACTCAATCTGCTGATACAGCCACGAGGGTTACAAGCAGTAACTGGCCTCAACAGAAAATTAAGGTGGCAAGCTGGTGCTCTCATTGACATGTACACTCACGAACACGAAATCAGGCGGGCGCTCACACTGGCAAGCAGGAAGGACCCGGGCGCAGCAGTGGCCATTGAGACCGCTACGGCGATGGTGATAAGGGAGGCGAGAAGAAAAGGGGCTTTTTTTTGGCGAAATTTTTCATGGGAGTCTGCCTGGGAGTGTGCCTGCAGTCTGCCTGGGATTCTGCCTGCACTCTGCCTGTGTGTGTGTGTGTCTTCAGGACCGTGGAGAGCAGCAGTCATTGGTCTGCCTCCAGCAGTCATTTGGCTACCTTAGAGAGTCAGGAGCCGGCAGCCCGCTAGGGCCGCGGGCGACCTGTCACCAAGCGCGTCCCTCAAGGCGGTGAGTTGACCCACGGACCAGCACAAGTTCGCCTCATGAAAACCGGAGATTCCTACCGATATGCCACGTCCCACTGTGTGGTGTGTTTGTTTAGTGTGTAGCGCAGTTACACTACGGGGTGTTGAGCTGCTTATTATATGTAGGTTTTTAAGGATGCAATGTGCATTGTGGTCCGGTGCTTCCGCCCTGTATAGCTTTTCCTCTTAAGCTTTTCACTTTAATATAAAGTATTCAATCCCTACTTTGTAGGATGTCACTCAAGATAGTTAAGGATCCTCTCAGAACACTCTTACAAAGTCTCGACGCGAGAGCTTTTGCACTGCTCTTAGAAAGTCCCATTCTCTTGAGGATCTTGTTGTTGGGTTTATGCCAGAGGCCCCTCGCTCCCAGTGGAAATCCGTGTATTTCCACTTCCTCTACACCCATGACCTGTTTCACCAAGTTCTTGATGGGTTTGTAGTGCTTTACTTTCTCTCGGCCTGCGAGTTTTAGTGTGTTGATGTTCCTTTCAAACCGCACTGTCACATCCAGCACCATTGCCTTACCATCTTTGCAAAAGACCAAGTCTGGGTGTCTCACATTTGGTCTGCTTCCAAATTCTTTCTCCCTGTGGACAACCCAGCCCTGCTTCTTCGCAGCGACTGCCAGTCGATGGCATGCAAAATTGTGTCGCTCCAGTCGTTTCGCCCTACCGCTGGGACATGCTCCGAGGAGGTGTGAGGCGGACTCAAGCCTCGCGTGACAGCCTCGGCAACTCGCGTTCCACTTGCTTTGGCCCCTTGCCATAAATTCCCTGGTAGGGTAGACGTTCGCTTGTAGCTGTAGTGCTTGTGAGCAGAATTTGTGTTGCACTTTTGGGAGTTTGGAGAGCCAGGCATTAGACTCTGGAGAGTCTTTGAACCAGGCTATTCCAACTCCCTGCACCGATTTGCCTGCCCACCGGTCGAACTCTACATCTTGCCACTCGCATGGTCTCTTGTACTGGGATAGCTGAGGGGCCCCATCTGCTTCAGTAACGTTCGTTACTGGCACACCCTCTGGAGTTGGTAATTTCTCCAGTTGCCCGCCCGCTTTGAGCCAAGCTCTTCTCCAGTCCTCCAGCCCGTTCTGGTCCCAGGCTATCTTTCTGATGACTTCATCATCAGAGTGCAAAAGTTTCCACAACCGCTTTGCCTGCATAGCAGGAATAACGGCGCTCAACTTTTGTAGCCCCAGACCTCCGTCTCTCGCTCTAGCATAGAGCAACCCATCACATGTGGTCTGCGCTAGACCCAGCCATGTTTTTACTGTGCTACGTAGTAGCCGGTCCAGCAGTCGCAGCCGAACTATACTGTAGTCGCAGTGGTCGGCCCGGTAGAAATGCCTGGGGATTATGAAGGTCTTAAGCAGCCAAATCTTTTGAGGGGCAGTTAATGGTGTCGCCCCTACCTTATCCAGCGCCACTTGTAACTCTTTGAGAATGTCGGGTTTCTCGAGGCCCCTCACTGGACCGACCTGAATTCCCAGATATCTTACCGCCCTTCCACTTTCAACCATTTCTATTGGTGTCCCCTCGATCTGCCAGGGGGGACAGTCATTCACTTTCATTTTCATGCTGTGTTTCAAGGGGGTAACCATGAAGCCGAAGCACTTGCTTGCGTGCACCTTAAGCCCCGTCAGGGCACAGAAGTCATTCAGTGTGTCGCTGACCAGCACCAGGTCATCTGCGAATGCAAGCGAGACCAGCTTTGTGTCTGCGATCTTTACTCCCTTACCGAGGCTTTCCAGTGTGTGGAGCAGTGGATCAAGAGCCAGATTGAAAAGCAATGGGGACAGTGGGTCACCCTGCTTCACACCGACTTTCATTGCAATGGGTTCAGATTGTTCTCCCCCGGCTTCAATGCAAGTTACGCCCCCGTCGTACGAGCTTTGTATTGTGTTTATGATGTGTTCATCCAGACCTCTCTGCCTGAGCACTGCACGCAAGTGCTCGTGTGTCACCGTATCGAAAGCCTTTGCCACGTCCACGAGCACCACCGCTAGTGACTTTCTCTCCCTACTGCTGGCTTTAACCAGACTTTGAAGGATGTGAAGATTCTCACTACAGCCAGGAGAGTCCCTTAACCCTCGCTGCCTGTCGTGGATAGTGCAGGCTTTCGTAAGGCGCCCATTTAGCAGTCGTGAGAACAGCCGCATCAGCATCGAGCCGATAGTGATTGGGCGCCAGTTATTTGGGTCATTCAACAGCAGAGGGTCGGAGGTCTTTGGTATCAGTACAGTTCTCGCGGGCTTTACACACTGAGGTATGAACCCCGCCGCAAGCCAGCTGCCAAAGAGTTTTGATAGCTTCACACCCTTCGGGTCCCAGAGGAGTAGGTCATCCCGCCCGATGCCGTCCGTGCCTGGTGCCGATTTCCTGTCCGTCTTTCTGAGGTGTGTGAGCACCTCTTCGGGGGTGAACAGGGTGGAGAAGTGTTCGTTGTCCGCCCCGCTGGCGGCCTTAAAGCCTCCCAAGCCCTTGAAGGCACCTTCTGACACCATCCAACGCCTTTCAAACACTTCGTGTAATTGAGGCAGCAGGACTGGGCAGTCGGTCGCTTAGCCGGGTCCGTACTCATTAGTTTTCTGAGTTTATGGACCTCATCCCTCTTCATTTCTCGCTTGCTTCGGGGCTTCATCGGCTCGCCAGCTTTGCTGTTCTTTTTGGTCGCTGGACCTTTTCTTCTCGCCTCCCTTATCACCATCGCCGTAGCGGTCTCAATGGCCACTGCTGCGCCCGGGTCCTTCCTGCTTGCCAGTGTGAGCGCCCGCCTGATTTCGTGTTCGTGAGTGTACATGTCAATGAGAGCACCAGCTTGCCACCTTAATTTTCTGTTGAGGCCAGTTACTGCTTGTAACCCTCGTGGCTGTATCAGCAGATTGAGTTCAGCAGGGATTTCCTGCCTCTCCAGGTTTGCCTCTGTTGGCTGCAGTAAGAGCTTAGTGCTTCTCCTGTGAGATTGCCGTCTCATGCACTGTCTTTTCTCTTTCACTTCGTGGGAGGACCTACCTGGAAACTGACTTGCAATTTCCACATTCATGTAATATACAGAGTATTGGCCTTGCTCGAGAGCCTCCTCCATCTCCATCAAAGTTTTTAGTTCTTTTACAGACCACTTAGCCTTGCGACCTGTGGTCTTGCCCTTCTTCATCGCAGCCATTCCTGCTGGATGTTCTGGCAGATTTCTCTGCCCACCCCGTGGGGTTCCGGTTACTGTGCGGGGTGCAACACCGTACCTGTGATTTTTACAATCGACTTCCACTGCCGACAACGGTTAGGAAACCGAAAAACATATAATTTTATATTATATGATTGCTGTGTGACTTTTACAACTGATTTACACAATCCTCAGCAACGGCCTGCCAGCGGGAGGGGTCGACCGAAATTCCCTACCCTCCCAAGTAGAGGCCCCGTGGGACCTCAGCACCTGGGATGCTTTACGAAATCACCGGGGGCAGAAAGGATACTCCGGCGTACACCGGGCGCCTTTCTAGGGTGAAACGTGTGAGACGAATGGCTTTAAAAAAAGATAAAAACAAAATATTATATTTTAAATATTATATTAGTTTGCTGAGTTCTGTTACAGAGTTTGCCACGTTCTGTTTACAGAGTTTGCCTCACTCCGTTTACAGAGTTTGCCACATTCTGTTTACAGAGTTTGCCGGGTTGTGTATACAGAGTTTGCCAAGTTCTGTCTTCAAAGTATGCCATGTTCTGCTTACAGAGTTTGCCACGTTCTGTTTACAGAGTTTGATTGCAATTTGTGTGTTATTTTTCTCCGGGGATTCATATGCAACTTAGGACATAGTTGCTTCAGGTGGGATTTGTACCTGCGATTCTCAGATGTTCTTCTGAAATCTTACCCTTTGCGGGTTTCGAACCTTTGCTCTTCAGGTTCGTGGTGCCGCGCCCTACCTACTGAGCCACCGTGCTGATACAGAATCCCACCTGTCAGTGCGACCAAGTCACCGATTCCTCCCACAGTAAATTTCCAGGCTATTTCCTCTTTCAGAGCCAATCTTTATCCCATAATTGGGGTTATTGCTAGCCAACTTCCCTCAATCATTTGGATCAACTCTGATATTTATTTAGCCTTAATGTTCTTGAGATTCGTTTTTGCCCCGACCCTATGACAGAGTCATAGTTACTTTTCCATAAGAGTCATAGTATGACTCTCTTATGGAACCTTAAGAGACTCATAGTTACTGGTTAACCATGGCTAAAAAAAAGTTGGGGGTGCTGGCGCGAGCTCCATGGCCTAGCCTCCCGAGCCAAAACGGTCAGTCCGACGACAGTGCACTTTTTTCGGACACTCTCTGAGGATTCCCCTTAAGCTTGGAGGATGCCAAAAAGAGGTTTTGCCACCGGGTACCATCTCGGGACTAGAGAGCTCCTTTTCAGAAGCCTCCTGGAGGATTGTAACAAGGCCCCAGAAGCTCATAGAGAGTCCGTTGATGGTGCATCTTTCTCGGGCACATGTTTTTGACATTATGGTGCATCTGGAAGTCGAAAACAAGGGACTCGAAGCTCGCAGAGAGTCAGTTGATGGTGCATCTTTGGCGGACACATGTTTTTGACATTATGGTGCCTCTGGAAGTCGAAAACAAGTGACTCGAAGCTGGTAAAGAGTCCGTTGATGGTGCTCTGTCCTCGGACACATTATGTTCACATCCTGGTGCCTGTGGAGGATGTAACTAGGGGTGTAGCTGCACATGGCCTGTCCGCTGAAGGTGACCTATTCTCGGACACATTCTGTCACATCCTGGTGCCTGTGGAGGATGTAACTAGGGGTCTAGCTGAACTTGGCCAGTCCGCTGAAGGTGACCTATTCTCGGACACATTCTGTCACATCCTGGTGCCTGTGGAGGATGTAACTAGGGGTGTAGCTGCACATGGTCAGTCCGCTGAAGGTGACCTATTCTCGGACACATTCTGTCACATCCTGGTGCCTGTGGAGGATGTTACTAGGGGTGCAGCTGCACATGGCCAGTCCGCTGAAGGTGACCTATTCTCGGACACATTCTGTCACATCCTGGTGCTTTTGGAGGATGTAACCAGGGGTGTAGCTGCTCAGGGCCAGTCCGCTGAAGGTGACCTATTCTCGGACACATTCTGTCACATCCTGGTGCCTGTGGAGGATGTAACCAGGGGTGTAGCTGCTCAGGGCCAGTCCGCTGAAGGTGCACTCTTCTCGGACACATGTTCCTCAAATCCTGGTCCTCCTGGAGGATATAGAGGGGTCTAGAGGCTCATGGCATGTCCGCTGAAGGTGCAGTATTCTCGGACACCTTTGAGCAGGGTCCTACCCCTCTGGAGGTCTGAAAACTGTGGATTTTTTCTAAGTCCATTTTGGTTAACCATGGGTAGGGTTTTGGTTAACCATGGGTACGAAAAAGTTGGGGGTGGTGGCGGAGGCTCCACAAAATACCCTCCCGACCGAAAACGGTCAGTCCGACGACCATGCACCTTTCTCGGACACCTTCTGAAAATCCCCCTAAGGCCTGGAGGATCACAGAAAGAGGTTTTGCCACCGGGTGACGGCGCGAAATCGAGAGCACCCTAAAAAAGTGGACTTAGGCTCAGAACGAAAAATAAAAAAAGTTCCACAAAGAGGTAACTCAGCCTCTGAGTGTCCGATTTTCAAGCGGTTTGAAGCGGACTGTTGACCACACTCTCCTCCCTCTCCCGGAGGATATATAGGGGTCTAGAGGCTCAAGGCATGTCCGCTGAAGGTGACCTATTCTCGGACACATTCTGTCACATCCTGGTGCCTGTGGAGGATGTAACCAGGGGTGTAGCTGCTCAGGGCCAGTCCGCTGAAGGTGCACTGTTCTCGGACACATGTTCCTCAAATCCTGGTCCTCCTGAAGGATATAGAGGGGTCTAGAGGCTCATGGCATGTCCGCTGAAGGTGCAGTATTCTCGGACACCTTTGAGCAGGGTCCTACCCCTCTGGAGGTCTGAAAACTGTGGATTTTTTCTAAGTCCATTTTGGTTAACCATGGGTAGGGTTTTGGTTAACCATGGGTATGAAAAAGTTGGGGGTGGTGGCGGAGGCTCCACAAAATACCCTCCCGACCGAAAACGGTCAGTCCGACGACCATGCACCTTTCTCGGACACCTTCTGAAAATCCCCCTAAGGCCTGGAGGATCACAGAAAGAGGTTTTGCCACCGGGTGACGGCGCGAAATCGAGAGCACCCTAAAAAAGTGGACTTGGGCTCAGAACGAAAAATAATGTGTCCGAGAATAGGTCACCTTCAGCGGACTGGCCATGTGCAGCTGCACCCCTAGTAACATCCTCCACAGGCACCAGGATGTGACAGAATGTGTCCGAGAATAGGTCACCTTCAGCGGACTGACCATGTGCAGCTACACTCCTAGTTACATCCTCCAAAGGCACCAGGATGTGACAGAATGTGTCCGAGGACAGAGCACCATCAACGGACTCTTTACCAGCTTCGAGTCCCTTGTTTTCGACTTCCAGAGGCACCATATTGTCAAAAACATGTGTCCGCCAAAGATGCACCATCAACGGACTCTCTGCAAGCTTCGAGTCCCTTGTTTTCGACTTCCAGATGCACCATAATGTCAAAAACATGTGCCCGAGAAAGATGCACCATCAACGGACTCTCTATGAGCTTCTGGGGCCTTGTTACAATCCTCCAGGAGGCTTCTGAAAAGGAGCTCTCTAGTCCCGAGATGGTACCCGGTGGCAAAACCTCTTTTTGGCATCCTCCAGGCTTAAGGGGAATCCTCAGAGAGTGTCCGAAAAAAGTGCACTGTCGTCGGACTGACCGTTTTGGCTCGGGAGGGTAGGCCATGGAGCTCGCGCCAGCACCCCCAACTTTTTTTGACCCATGGTTAACCAGTAACTATGAGTCTCTTAAGTCCCAGTGTGTTGGGTTCACTTACTGGGAGGCCTACAGACCCACACACCTCCCCAGACAGGCCTAAGAAGCCTGCTGTCTATTAAAGGTCCCCAAAGGTCAGAGAGACACACACAAAGCTCCCAGCACTGCCCAGTGTGTTGTGTTCACTTACTGGGAGGCCTACAGACACACACACCACCCCAGACAGGCCTAAGAAGCCTGCTGTCTATTAAAGGTCCCCAAAGGTCAGAGAGACATACAGAGAGCTCCCAGCACTGCCCAGTGTGTTGGGTTCACTTACCGGGAGGCCTACAGACACACACACCTCCCCAGACAGGCCTAAGAAGCCTGCTGTCTATTAAAAGTCCCCAAAGGTCAGAGAGACACCCAGAGAGCTCCAAACACTGCCCAGTGTGTTGGGTTCACTTACTGGGAGGCCTACAGACACACACACCTCCCCAGACAGGCCTAAGAAGCCTGCTGTCTATTAAAGGTCCCCAGAGGTCAGAGAGACACACAGAGAGCTCCAAACACTGCCCAGTGTGTTGGGTTCACTTACTGGGAGGCCTACAGACACACACACCTCCCCAGACAAGCCTAATTAGCCTGCTGTCTATTAAAGGTCCCCAGAGGTCAGAGAGACACACAGAGAGCTCCAAACACTGCCCTGTGTACTGTATTAAGTCACAGCAAGCCCCAATGGCTCACACTTGTCTCCCTTTAGGCCCAAAAATTCTGCCTGCTATTAAAGCTCTCTGAGGGTCCCACAGACACACACAGAGCTCCCAGCACTGCCCAGCACTAACCCTAACCCCCAGTACTGCCCTCAGCCCCAGCCCACTGCCCCCAAACACAGTGAGCTTCATGAGGCTCCCACAGACACACACAGAGCTCCCAGCACTGCTGGACGTCTAACTGAGGTCGCCATTGAATTCTAGATAGCTCGCTCCGTTTCTCGCTTGCCGCCACAGCCTTCAGACGATCAGTCATCAGCACAAGTTTGCCTCATGAAAACCGGAGATTCATACCGATCTGCCACGCCCCACTGTGTGGTGTGTTTGTTTAGTGTGTAGCGCAGTTGCACTACGGGGTGTTGAGCTGCTTATTATGTGTAAGTTTTTAAGGATGCAATGTGTCGAGCCTTTTAGAGTCGAGCCTTCCTCTTGAGCCAGAGAGACCTATGTGACAAGGACCGAGTTGCTTCATGTGGGGTTCGATCCTACGATTTTCAGGTGGTTTCGTCGAAACTAACACCTTTAATGGGTGGTTTCACCGAGACTTGCCCTTCGCGGGGTTCGAACCTGTGCTTCTCAGGTACCTCAGCCACTAATATGCCTCTCCCCACTCATCCGGGGCAAATTCTCGCTAGAGAAGGGTTCGGCGCGGTGACAGAGAGCTCCGTAGAGCCCTCGGCGTCCCAGGCCTGGAGGCTGACCGCGGTGGCGGGGAGGTGGGACCTGTGAGACAGGGTGCCTCCCCTGGCGGGTCACGGTTTCCAATCGGTCAGAAGGTTTAGGAGAGGAGAGGGAAGAGAGTGTGGTCAACAGTCCGCTTCAAACCGCTTGAAAATCGGACACTCAGAGGCTGAGTTACCTCTCGTGGGAACTTTTTTTATTTTTCGTTCTGAGCCTAAGTCCACTTTTTTAGGGTGCTCTCGATTTCGCGCCGTCACCCGGTGGCAAAACCTCTTTCTGTGATCCTCCAGGCCTTAGGGGGATTTTCAGAAGGTGTCCGAGAAAGGTGCATGGTCGTCGGACTGACCGTTTTCGGTCGGGAGGGTATTTTGTGGAGCCTCCGCCACCACCCCCAACTTTTTCATACCCATGGTTAACCAAAACCCTACCCATGGTTAACCAAAATGGACTTAGAAAAAATCCACAGTTTTCAGACCTCCAGAGGGGTAGGACCCTGCTCAAAGGTGTCCGAGAATACTGCACCTTCAGCGGACATGCCATGAGCCTCTAGACCCCTCTATATCCTTCAGGAGGACCAGGATTTGAGGAACATGTGTCCGAGAACAGTGCACCTTCAGCGGACTGGCCCTGAGCAGCTACACCCCTGGTTACATCCTCCACAGGCACCAGGATGTGACAGAATGTGTCCGAGAATAGGTCACCTTCAGCGGACATGCCTTGAGCCTCTAGACCCCTATATATCCTCCGGGAGAGGGAGGAGAGTGTGGTCAACAGTCCGCTTCAAACCGCTTGAAAATCGGACACTCAGAGGCAGAGTTACCTCTTTGTGGAACTTTTTTTATTTTTCTTTCTGAGCCTAAGTCCACTTTTTTAGGGTGCTCTCGATTTCGCGCCGTCACCCGGTGGCAAAACCTCTTTCTGTGATCCTCCAGGCCTTAGGGGGATTTTCAGAAGGTGTCCGAGAAAGGTGCATGGTCGTCGGACTGACCGTTTTCGGTCGGGAGGGTATTTTGTGGAGCCTCCGCCACCACCCCCAACTTTTTCGTACCCATGGTTAACCAAAACCCTACCCATGGTTAACCAAAATGGACTTAGAAAAAATCCACAGTTTTCAGACCTCCAGAGGGGTAGGACCCTGCTCAAAGGTGTCCGAGAATACTGCACCTTCAGCGGACATGCCATGAGCCTCTAGACCCCTCTATATCCTCCAGGAGGACCAGGATTTGAGGAACATGTGTCCGAGAAGAGTGCACCTTCAGCGGACTGGCCCTGAGCAGCTACACCCCTGGTTACATCCTCCACAGGCACCAGGATGTGACAGAATGTGTCCGAGAATAGGTCACCTTCAGCGGACTGGCCCTGAGCAGCTACACCCCTGGTTACATCCTCCAAAAGCACCAGGATGTGACAGAATGTGTCCGAGAATAGGTCACCTTCAGCGGACTGGCCATGTGCAGCTGCACCCCTAGTAACATCCTCCACAGGCACCAGGATGTGACAGAATGTGTCCGAGAATAGGTCACCTTCAGCGGACTGACCATGTGCAGCTACACCCCTAGTTACATCCTCCACAGGCACCAGGATGTGACAGAATGTGTCCGAGAATAGGTCACCTTCAGCGGACTGGCCAAGTTCAGCTACACCCCTAGTTACATCCTCCACAGGCACCAGGATGTGACAGAATGTGTCCGAGAATAGGTCACCTTCAGCGGACAGGCCATGTGCAGCTACACCCCTAGTTACATCCTCCACAGGCACCAGGATGTGAACATAATGTGTCCGAGGACAGAGCACCATCAACGGACTCTTTACCAGCTTCGAGTCCCTTGTTTTCGACTTCCAGAGGCACCATAATGTCAAAAACATGTGTCCGCCAAAGATGCACCATCAACTGACTCTCTGCGAGCTTCGAGTCCCTTGTTTTCGACTTCCAGATGCACCATAATGTCAAAAACATGTGCCCGAGAAAGATGCACCATCAACGGACTCTCTATGAGCTTCTGGGGCCTTGTTACAATCCTCCAGGAGGCTTCTGAAAAGGAGCTCTCTAGTCCCGAGATGGTACCCGGTGGCAAAACCTCTTTTTGGCATCCTCCAAGCTTAAGGGGAATCCTCAGAGAGTGTCCGAAAAAAGTGCACTGTCGTCGGACTGACCGTTTTGGCTCGGGAGGCTAGGCCATGGAGCTCGCGCCAGCACCCCCAACTTTTTTTTAGCCATGGTTAACCAGTAACTATGAGTCTCTTAAGGTTCCATAAGAGAGTCATACTATGACTCTTATGGAAAAGTAACTATGACTCTGTCATAGGGTCGGGGCAAAAACGAATCTCAAGAACATTAAGGCTAAATAAATATCAGAGTTGATCCAAATGATTGAGGGAAGTTGGCTAGCAATAACCCCAATTATGGGATAAAGATTGGCTCTGAAAGAGGAAATAGCCTGGAAATTTACTGTGGGAGGAATCGGTGACTTGGTCGCACTGACAGGTGGGATTCTGTATCAGCACGGTGGCTCAGTAGGTAGGGCGCGGCACCACGAACCTGAAGAGCAAAGGTTCGAAACCCGCAAAGGGTAAGATTTCAGAAGAACATCTGAGAATCGCAGGTACAAATCCCACCTGAAGCAACTATGTCCTAAGTTGCATATGAATCCCCGGAGAAAAATAACACACAAATTGCAATCAAACTCTGTAAACAGAACGTGGCAAACTCTGTAAGCAGAACATGGCATACTTTGAAGACAGAACTTGGCAAACTCTGTATACACAACCCGGCAAACTCTGTAAACAGAATGTGGCAAACTCTGTAAACGGAGTGAGGCAAACTCTGTAAACAGAACGTGGCAAACTCTGTAACAGAACTCAGCAAACTAATATAATATTTAAAATATAATATTTTGTTTTTTTCTTTTTTTAAAGCCATTCGTCTCACACGTTTCACCCTAGAAAGGCGCCCGGTGTACGCCGGAGTATCCTTTCTGCCCCCGGTGATTTCGTAAAGCATCCCAGGTGCTGAGGTCCCACGGGGCCTCTACTTGGGAGGGTAGGGAATTTCGGTCGACCCCTCCCGCTGGCAGGCCGTTGCTGAGGATTGTGTAAATCAGTTGTAAAAGTCACACAGCAATCATATAATATAAAATTATATGTTTTTCGGTTTCCTAACCGTTGTCGGCAGTGGAAGTCGATTGTAAAAATCACAGGTACGGTGTTGCACCCCGCACAGTAACCGGAACCCCACGGGGTGGGCAGAGAAATCTGCCAGAACATCCAGCAGGAATGGCTGCGATGAAGAAGGGCAAGACCACAGGTCGCAAGGCTAAGTGGTCTGTAAAAGAACTAAAAACTTTGATGGAGATGGAGGAGGCTCTCGAGCAAGGCCAATACTCTGTATATTACATGAATGTGGAAATTGCAAGTCAGTTTCCAGGTAGGTCCTCCCACGAAGTGAAAGAGAAAAGACAGTGCATGAGACGGCAATCTCACAGGAGAAGCACTAAGCTCTTACTGCAGCCAACAGAGGCAAACCTGGAGAGGCAGGAAATCCCTGCTGAACTCAATCTGCTGATACAGCCACGAGGGTTACAAGCAGTAACTGGCCTCAACAGAAAATTAAGGTGGCAAGCTGGTGCTCTCATTGACATGTACACTCACGAACACGAAATCAGGCGGGCGCTCACACTGGCAAGCAGGAAGGACCCGGGCGCAGCAGTGGCCATTGAGACCGCTACGGCGATGGTGATAAGGGAGGCGAGAAGAAAAGGTCCAGCGACCAAAAAGAACAGCAAAGCTGGCGAGCCGATGAAGCCCCGAAGCAAGCGAGAAATGAAGAGGGATGAGGTCCATAAACTCAGAAAACTAATGAGTACGGACCCGGCTAAGCGACCGACTGCCCAGTCCTGCTGCCTCAATTACACGAAGTGTTTGAAAGGCGTTGGATGGTGTCAGAAGGTGCCTTCAAGGGCTTGGGAGGCTTTAAGGCCGCCAGCGGGGCGGACAACGAACACTTCTCCACCCTGTTCACCCCCGAAGAGGTGCTCACACACCTCAGAAAGACGGACAGGAAATCGGCACCAGGCACGGACGGCATCGGGCGGGATGACCTACTCCTCTGGGACCCGAAGGGTGTGAAGCTATCAAAACTCTTTGGCAGCTGGCTTGCGGCGGGGTTCATACCTCAGTGTGTAAAGCCCGCGAGAACTGTACTGATACCAAAGACCTCCGACCCTCTGCTGTTGAATGACCCAAATAACTGGCGCCCAATCACTATCGGCTCGATGCTGATGCGGCTGTTCTCACGACTGCTAAATGGGCGCCTTACGAAAGCCTGCACTATCCACGACAGGCAGCGAGGGTTAAGGGACTCTCCTGGCTGTAGTGAGAATCTTCACATCCTTCAAAGTCTGGTTAAAGCCAGCAGTAGGGAGAGAAAGTCACTAGCGGTGGTGCTCGTGGACGTGGCAAAGGCTTTCGATACGGTGACACACGAGCACTTGCGTGCAGTGCTCAGGCAGAGAGGTCTGGATGAACACATCATAAACACAATACAAAGCTCGTACGACGGGGGCGTAACTTGCATTGAAGCCGGGGGAGAACAATCTGAACCCATTGCAATGAAAGTCGGTGTGAAGCAGGGTGACCCACTGTCCCCATTGCTTTTCAATCTGGCTCTTGATCCACTGCTCCACACACTGGAAAGCCTCGGTAAGGGAGTAAAGATCGCAGACACAAAGCTGGTCTCGCTTGCATTCGCAGATGACCTGGTGCTGGTCAGCGACACACTGAATGACTTCTGTGCCCTGACGGGGCTTAAGGTGCACGCAAGCAAGTGCTTCGGCTTCATGGTTACCCCCTTGAAACACAGCATGAAAATGAAAGTGAATGACTGTCCCCCCTGGCAGATCGAGGGGACACCAATAGAAATGGTTGAAAGTGGAAGGGCGGTAAGATATCTGGGAATTCAGGTCGGTCCAGTGAGGGGCCTCGAGAAACCCGACATTCTCAAAGAGTTACAAGTGGCGCTGGATAAGGTAGGGGCGACACCATTAACTGCCCCTCAAAAGATTTGGCTGCTTAAGACCTTCATAATCCCCAGGCATTTCTACCGGGCCGACCACTGCGACTACAGTATAGTTCGGCTGCGACTGCTGGACCGGCTACTACGTAGCACAGTAAAAACATGGCTGGGTCTAGCGCAGACCACATGTGATGGGTTGCTCTATGCTAGAGCGAGAGACGGAGGTCTGGGGCTACAAAAGTTGAGCGCCGTTATTCCTGCTATGCAGGCAAAGCGGTTGTGGAAACTTTTGCACTCTGATGATGAAGTCATCAGAAAGATAGCCTGGGACCAGAACGGGCTGGAGGACTGGAGAAGAGCTTGGCTCAAAGCGGGCGGGCAACTGGAGAAATTACCAACTCCAGAGGGTGTGCCAGTAACGAACGTTACTGAAGCAGATGGGGCCCCTCAGCTATCCCAGTACAAGAGACCATGCGAGTGGCAAGATGTAGAGTTCGACCGGTGGGCAGGCAAATCGGTGCAGGGAGTTGGAATAGCCTGGTTCAAAGACTCTCCAGAGTCTAATGCCTGGCTCTCCAAACTCCCAAAAGTGCAACACAAATTCTGCTCACAAGCACTACAGCTACAAGCGAACGTCTACCCTACCAGGGAATTTATGGCAAGGGGCCAAAGCAAGTGGAACGCGAGTTGCCGAGGCTGTCACGCGAGGCTTGAGTCCGCCTCACACCTCCTCGGAGCATGTCCCAGCGGTAGGGCGAAACGACTGGAGCGACACAATTTTGCATGCCATCGACTGGCAGTCGCTGCGAAGAAGCAGGGCTGGGTTGTCCACAGGGAGAAAGAATTTGGAAGCAGACCAAATGTGAGACACCCAGACTTGGTCTTTTGCAAAGATGGTAAGGCAATGGTGCTGGATGTGACAGTGCGGTTTGAAAGGAACATCAACACACTAAAACTCGCAGGCCGAGAGAAAGTAAAGCACTACAAACCCATCAAGAACTTGGTGAAACAGGTCATGGGTGTAGAGGAAGTGGAAATACACGGATTTCCACTGGGAGCGAGGGGCCTCTGGCATAAACCCAACAACAAGATCCTCAAGAGAATGGGACTTTCTAAGAGCAGTGCAAAAGCTCTCGCGTCGAGACTTTGTAAGAGTGTTCTGAGAGGATCCTTAACTATCTTGAGTGACATCCTACAAAGTAGGGATTGAATACTTTATATTAAAGTGAAAAGCTTAAGAGGAAAAGCTATACAGGGCGGAAGCACCGGACCACAATGCACATTGCATCCTTAAAAACCTACATATAATAAGCAGCTCAACACCCCGTAGTGTAACTGCGCTACACACTAAACAAACACACCACACAGTGGGACGTGGCATATCGGTAGGAATCTCCGGTTTTCATGAGGCGAACTTGTGCTGGTCCGTGGGTCAACTCACCGCCTTGAGGGACGCGCTTGGTGACAGGTCGCCCGCGGCCCTAGCGGGCTGCCGGCTCCTGACTCTCTAAGGTAGCCAAATGACTGCTGGAGGCAGACCAATGACTGCTGCTCTCCACGGTCCTGAAGACACACACACACACAGGCAGAGTGCAGGCAGAATCCCAGGCAGACTGCAGGCACACTCCCAGGCAGACTCCCATGAAAAATTTTGCCAAAAAAAAGCCCCTTTTCTTCTCGCCTCCCTTATCACCATCGCCGTAGCGGTCTCAATGGCCACTGCTGCGCCCGGGTCCTTCCTGCTTGCCAGTGTGAGCGCCCGCCTGATTTCGTGTTCGTGAGTGTACATGTCAATGAGAGCACCAGCTTGCCACCTTAATTTTCTGTTGAGGCCAGTTACTGCTTGTAACCCTCGTGGCTGTATCAGCAGATTGAGTTCAGCAGGGATTTCCTGCCTCTCCAGGTTAGCCTCTGTTGGCTGCAGTAAGAGCTTAGTGCTTCTCCTGTGAGATTGCCGTCTCATGCACTGTCTTTTCTCTTTCACTTCGTGGGAGGACCTACCTGGAAGCTGACTTGCAATTTCCACGTTCATGTAATATACAGAGTATTGGCCTTGCTCGAGAGCCTCCTCCATCTCCATCAAAGTTTTTAGTTCTTTTACAGACCACTTAGCCTTGCGACCTGTGGTCTTGCCCTTCTTCATCGCAGCCATTCCTGCTGGATGTTCTGGCAGATTTCTCTGCCCACCCCGTGGGGTTCCGGTTACTGTGCGGGGTGCAACACCGTACCTGTGATTTTTACAATCGACTTCCACTGCCGACAACGGTTAGGAAACCGAAAAACATATAATTTTATATTATATGATTGCTGTGTGACTTTTACAACTGATTTACACAATCCTCAGCAACGGCCTGCCAGCGGGAGGGGTCGACCGAAATTCCCTACCCTCCCAAGTAGAGGCCCCGTGGGACCTCAGCACCTGGGATGCTTTACGAAATCACCGGGGGTAGAAAGGATACTCCGGCGTACACCGGGCGCCTTTCTAGGGTGAAACGTGTGAGACGAATGGCTTTAAAAAAAGATAAAAACAAAATATTATATTTTCTGTTTAAAGAACTTGCCAGGTTCTTTTCACAGAGTTTGCTGAGTTCTGTTACAGAGTTTGCCACATTCTGTTTACAGAGTTTGCCGGGTTGTGTATACAGAGTTTGCCAAGTTCTGTCTTCAAAGTATGCCATGTTCTGCTTACAGAGTTTGCCACATTCTGTTTACAGAGTTTGATTGCGATTTGTGTGTTATTTTTCTCCGGGGATTCATATGCAACTTAGGACATAGTTGCTTCAGGTGGGATTTGAACCTGCGATTCTCAGATGTTCTTCTGAAATCTTACCCTTTGCGGGTTTCGAACCTGTGCTCTTCAGGTTCGTGGTGCCGCGCCCTACCCACTGAGCCACCGTGCTGATACAGAATCCCACCTGTCAGTGCGACCAAGTCACCGATTCCTCCCACAGTAAATTTCCAGGCTATTTCCTCTTTCAGAGCCAATCTTTATCCCATAATTGGGGTTATTGCTAGCCAACTTCCCTCAATCATTTGGATCAACTCTGATATTTATTTAGCCTTAATGTTCTTGAGATTCGTTTTTGCCCCGACCCTATGACAGAGTCATAGTTACTTTTCCATAAGAGTCATAGTATGACTCTCTTATGGAACCTTAAGAGACTCATAGTTACTGGTTAACCATGGCTAAAAAAAAGTTGGGGGTGCTGGCGCGAGCTCCATGGCCTACCCTCCCGAGCCAAAACGGTCAGTCCGACGACAGTGCACTTTTTTCGGACACTCTCTGAGGATTCCCCTTAAGCTTGGAGGATGCCAAAAAGAGGTTTTGCCACCGGGTACCATCTCGGGACTAGAGAGCTCCTTTTCAGAAGCCTCCTGGAGGATTGTAACAAGGCCCCAGAAGCTCATAGAGAGTCCGTTGATGGTGCATCTTTCTCGGGCACATGTTTTTGACATTATGGTGCATCTGGAAGTCGAAAACAAGGGACTCGAAGCTCGCAGAGAGTCAGTTGATGGTGCATCTTTGGCGGACACATGTTTTTGACATTAAGGTGCCTCTGGAAGTCGAAAACAAGGGACTCGAAGCTGGTAAAGAGTCCGTTGATGGTGCTCTGTCCTCGGACACATTATGTTCACATCCTGGTGCCTGTGGAGGATGTAACTAGGGGTGTAGCTGCACATGGCCTGTCCGCTGAAGGTGACTTATTCTCGGACACATTCTGTCACATCCTGGTGCCTGTGGAGGATGTAACTAGGGGTGTAGCTGCACATGGCCAGTCCGCTGAAGGTGACCTATTCTCGGACACATTCTGTCACATCCTGGTGCCTGTGGAGGATGTAACTAGGGGTGTAGCTGCACATGGTCAGTCCGCTGAAGGTGACCTATTCTCGGACACATTCTGTCACATGCTGGTGCCTGTGGAGGATGTTACTAGGGGTGCAGCTGCACATGGCCAGTCCGCTGAAGGTGACCTATTCTCGGACACATTCTGTCACATCCTGGTGCTTTTGGAGGATGTAACCAGGGGTGTAGCTACTCAGGGCCAGTCCGCTGAAGGTGACCTATTCTCGGACACATTCTGTCACATCCTGGTGCCTGTGGAGGATGTAACCAGGGGTGTAGCTGCTCAGGGCCAGTCCGCTGAAGGTGCACTCTTCTCGGACACATGTTCCTCAAATCCTGGTCCTCCTGGAGGATATAGAGGGGTCTAGAGGCTCATGGCATGTCCGCTGAAGGTGCAGTATTCTCGGACACCTTTGAGCAGGGTCCTACCCCTCTGGAGGTCTGAAAACTGTGGATTTTTTCTAAGTCCATTTTGGTTAACCATGGGTAGGGTTTTGGTTAACCATGGGTACGGGTTATTGCTAGCCAACTTCCCTCAATCATTTGGATCAACTCTGATATTTATTTAGCCTTAATGTTCTTGAGATTCGTTTTTGCCCCGACCCTATGACAGAGTCATAGTTACTTTTCCATAAGAGTCATAGTATGACTCTCTTATGGAACCTTAAGAGACTCATAGTTACTGGTTAACCATGGCTAAAAAAAAGTTGGGGGTGCTGGCGCGAGCTCCATGGCCTACCCTCCCGAGCCAAAACGGTCAGTCCGACGACAGTGCACTTTTTTCGGACACTCTCTGAGGATTCCCCTTAAGCTTGGAGGATGCCAAAAAGAGGTTTTGCCACCGGGTACCATCTCGGGACTAGAGAGCTCCTTTTCAGAAGCCTCCTGGAGGATTGTAACAAGGCCCCAGAAGCTCATAGAGAGTCCGTTGATGGTGCATCTTTCTCGGGCACATGTTTTTGACATTATGGTGCATCTGGAAGTCGAAAACAAGGGACTCGAAGCTCGCAGAGAGTCAGTTGATGGTGCATCTTTGGCGGACACATGTTTTTGACATTAAGGTGCCTCTGGAAGTCGAAAACAAGGGACTCGAAGCTGGTAAAGAGTCCGTTGATGGTGCTCTGTCCTCGGACACATTATGTTCACATCCTGGTGCCTGTGGAGGATGTAACTAGGGGTGTAGCTGCACATGGCCTGTCCGCTGAAGGTGACTTATTCTCGGACACATTCTGTCACATCCTGGTGCCTGTGGAGGATGTAACTAGGGGTGTAGCTGCACATGGCCAGTCCGCTGAAGGTGACCTATTCTCGGACACATTCTGTCACATCCTGGTGCCTGTGGAGGATGTAACTAGGGGTGTAGCTGCACATGGTCAGTCCGCTGAAGGTGACCTATTCTCGGACACATTCTGTCACATGCTGGTGCCTGTGGAGGATGTTACTAGGGGTGCAGCTGCACATGGCCAGTCCGCTGAAGGTGACCTATTCTCGGACACATTCTGTCACATCCTGGTGCTTTTGGAGGATGTAACCAGGGGTGTAGCTACTCAGGGCCAGTCCGCTGAAGGTGACCTATTCTCGGACACATTCTGTCACATCCTGGTGCCTGTGGAGGATGTAACCAGGGGTGTAGCTGCTCAGGGCCAGTCCGCTGAAGGTGCACTCTTCTCGGACACATGTTCCTCAAATCCTGGTCCTCCTGGAGGATATAGAGGGGTCTAGAGGCTCATGGCATGTCCGCTGAAGGTGCAGTATTCTCGGACACCTTTGAGCAGGGTCCTACCCCTCTGGAGGTCTGAAAACTGTGGATTTTTTCTAAGTCCATTTTGGTTAACCATGGGTAGGGTTTTGGTTAACCATGGGTACGAAAAAGTTGGGGGTGGTGGCGGAGGCTCCACAAAATACCCTCCCGACCGAAAACGGTCAGTCCGACGACCATGCACCTTTCTCGGACACCTTCTGAAAATCCCCCTAAGGCCTGGAGGATCACAGAAAGAGGTTTTGCCACCGGGTGACGGCGCGAAATCGAGAGCACCCTAAAAAAGTGGACTTAGGCTCAGAACGAAAAATAAAAAAAGTTCCACAAAGAGGTAACTCAGCCTCTGAGTGTCCGATTTTCAAGCGGTTTGAAGCGGACTGTTGACCACACTCTCCTCCTTCTCCACTCCTAAACCTTCTGACCGATTGGAAACCGTGACCCGCCAGGGGAGGCACCCTGTCTCACAGGTCCCGCCTCCCCGCCACCGCGGTCAGCCTCCAGGCCGGGGACGCCGAGGGCTCTACGGAGCTCTCTGTCACCGCGACGAACCCTTCTCTAGCGAGAATTTGCCCCGGATGAGTGGGGAGAGGCATATTAGTGGCTGAGGTACCTGAGAAGCACAGGTTCGAACCCCGCGAAGGGCAAGTCTCGGTGAAACCACCCATTAAAGGTGTTAGTTTCGACGAAACCACCTGAAAATTGTAGGATCGAACCCCACATGAAGCAACTCTGAGAGAGAGAAAGATTGAAAGAGAAAGAGCCTGGGAAAATATGGGGTGAGGAATCGGTGATTTGGGCGCACTGACAGGCGGAATTCTGTACCAGCACGGTGGCTTAGTGGGTAGGGCGCGGCACCACAGACCTGATGAGCACAGGTTCGAAACCCGCAAAGGGTAAGATTCCAGAAAACCATCTGAGAATTGCAGGTTCAAATCCCAACTGAAGCAACTCTGTCCTAAGTTGTGAATGACTCCCCGGTATGAAAAAAGGCTCGACTCTATAAAGGAAAAGCTATACAGGGCGGAAGCACGATCACAAAGCACATTATATCCTTAAAAACCTACACATAATGAGCAGCTCAACACCCCGTAGTGCAACTGCGCTACACACTAAACAAACTCACCACACAGTCAACTGCGCTACACACTAAACAAACACACCACACAGTGGGGCGTGGCAGATCGGTATGAATCTCCGGTTTTCATGAGGCGAACTTGTGCTGATGACTGATCGTCTGAAGGCTGTGGCGGCAAGTGAGAAACGGAGCGAGCTATCTAGAATTCAATGGCGACCTCACTTAGACGTCCAGCAGTGCTGGGAGCTCTGTGTGTGTCTGTGGGAGCCTCATGAAGCTCACTGTGTTTGGGGGCAGTGGGCTGGGGCTGAGGGCAGTACTGGGGGTTAGGGTTAGTGCTGGGCAGTGCTGGGAGCTCTGTGTGTGTCTGTGGGACCCTCAGAGAGCTTTAATATGAAAGAAAGGCTCGACTCTATAAAGGAAAAGCTATACAGGGCGGAAGCACCGGACCACGATGCACATTGCATCCTTAAAAACCTACACATAATAAGCAGCTCAACACCCCGTAGTGCAACTGCGCTACACACTAAACAAACACACCACACAGTCAACTGCGCTACACACTAAATAAACACACCACACAGTGGGGCGTGGCAGATCGGTATGAATCTCCGGTTTTCATGAGGCGAACTTGTGCTGATGACTGATCGTCTGAAGGCTGTGGCGGCAAGCGAGAAACGGAGCGAGCTATCTAGAATTCAATGGCGACCTCAGTTAGACGTCCAGCAGTGCTGGGAGCTCTGTGTGTGTCTGTGGGAGCCTCATGAAGCTCACTGTGTTTGGGGGCAGTGGGCTGGGGCTGAGGGCAGTACTGGGGGTTAGGGTTAGTGCTGGGCAGTGCTGGGAGCTCTCTGTGTGTCTGTGGGACCCTCAGAGAGCTTTAATAGCAGGCAGAATTTTTGGGCCTAAAGGGAGACAAGTGTGAGCCATTGGGGCTTGCTGTGACTTAATACAGTACACAGGGCAGTGTTTGGAGCTCTCTGTGTGTCTCTCTGACCTCTGGGGACCTTTAATAGACAGCAGGCTAATTAGGCCTGTCTGGGGAGGTGTGTGTGTCTGTAGGCCTCCCAGTAAGTGAACCCAACACACTGGGCAGTGTTTGGAGCTCTCTGTGTGTCTCTCTGACCTTTGGGGACCTTTAATAGACAGCAGGCTTCTTAGGCCTGTCTGGGGAGGTGTGTGTGTCTGTAGGCCTCCCAGTAAGTGAACCCAACACACTGGGCAGTGTTTGGAGCTCTCTGGGTGTCTCTCTGACCTTTGGGGACCTTTAATAGACAGCAGGCTTCTTAGGCCTGTCTGGGGAGGTGTGTGTGTCTGTAGGCCTCCCAGTAAGTGAACCCAACACACTGGGCAGTGTTTGGAGCTCTCTGTGTGTCTCTCTGACCTTTGGGGACCTTTAATAGACAGGAGGCTTCTTAGGCCTGTCTGGGGAGGTGTGTGTGTCTGTAGGCCTCCAGTGTTTTCTAAGTCCATTTTGGTTAACCAGGGGTGTAGCTGCTCAGGGCCAGTTCGCTGAAGGTGCACTGTTCTCGGACACATGTTCCTCAAATCCTGGTCCTCCTGGAGGATATAGAGGGGTGTAGAGGCTCATGGCATGTCCGCTGAAGGTGCAGTATTCTCGGACACCTTTGAGCAGGGTCCTACCCCTCTGGAGGTCTGAAAACTGTGGATTTTTTCTAAGTCCATTTTGGTTAACCATGGGTACGAAAAAGTTGGGGGTGGTGGCGGAGGCTCCACAAAATACCCTCCCGACCGAAAACGGTTAGTCCGACGACCATGCACCTTTCTCGGACACCTTCTGAAAAATCGTAGGATCGAACCCCACATGAAGCAACTCTGAGAGAGAGAAAGATTGAAAGAGAAAGAGCCTGGGAAAATATTGGGTGAGGAATCGGTGATTTGGGCGCACTGACAGGCGGAATTCTGTACCAGCACGGTGGCTTAGTGGGTAGGGCGCGGCACCACAGACCTGATGAGCACAGGTTCGAAACCCGCAAAGGGTAAGATTCCAGAAAACCATCTGAGAATTGCAGGTTCAAATCCCAACTGAAGCAACTCTGTCCTAAGTTGTGAATGACTCCCCGGTATGAAAAAAGGCTCAACTCTATAAAGGAAAAGCTATACAGGGCGGAAGCACGATCACAAAGCACATTATATCCTTAAAAACCTACACATAATGAGCAGCTCAACACCCCGTAGTGCAACTGCGCTACACACTAAACAAACACACCACACAGTCAACTGCGCTACACACTAAACAAACACACCACACAGTGGGGCGTGGCAGATCGGTATGAATCTCCGGTTTTCATGAGGCGAACTTGTGCTGATGACTGATCGTCTGAAGGCTGTGGCGGCAAGTGAGAAACGGAGCGAGCTATCTAGAATTCAATGGCGACCTCACTTAGACGTCCAGCAGTGCTGGGAGCTCTGTGTGTGTCTGTGGGAGCCTCATGAAGCTCACTGTGTTTGGGGTTAGTGGGCTGGGGCTGAGGGCAGTACTGGGGGTTAGGGTTAGGGTTAGTGCTGGGCAGTGCTGGGAGCTCTCTGTGTGTCTGTGGGACCCTCAGAGAGCTTTAATAGCAGGCAGAATTTTTGGGCCTAAAGGGAGACAAGTGTGAGCCATTGGGGCTTGCTGTGACTTAATACAGTACACAGGGCAGTGTTTGGAGCTCTCTGTGTGTCTCTCTGACCTCTGGGGACCTTTAATAGACAGCAGGCTAATTAGGCCTGTCTGGGGAGGTGTGTGTGTCTGTAGGCCTCCCAGTAAGTGAACCCAACACACTGGGCAGTGTTTGGAGCTCTCTGTGTGTCTCTCTGACCTTTGGGGACCTTTAATAGACAGCAGGCTTCTTAGGCCTGTCTGGGGAGGTGTGTGTGTCTGTAGGCCTCCCAGTAAGTGAACCCAACACACTGGGCAGTGTTTGGAGCTCTCTGGGTGTCTCTCTGACCTTTGGGGACCTTTAATAGACAGCAGGCTTCTTAGGCCTGTCTGGGGAGGTGTGTGTGTCTGTAGGCCTCCCAGTAAGTGAACACAACACACTAGGCAGTGCTGGGAGCTCTCTGTGTGTCTATCTGACCTTTTGGGACCTTTAATAGACAGCAGGCGTCTTAGGCCTGACTGGGGAGGTGTGTGTGTCTGTAGGCCTCCCAGTAAGTGAACCCAACACACTGGGCAGTGTTTGGAGCTCTCTGTGTGTCTCTCTGACCTTTGGGGACCTTTAATAGACAGCAGGCTTCTTAGGCCTGTCTGGGGAGGTGTGTGTGTCTGTAGGCCTCCAGTGTTTTCTAAGTCCTTTTTGGTTAACCAGGGGTGTAGCTGCTCAGGGCCAGTTCGCTGAAGGTGCACTGTTCTCGGACACATGTTCCTCAAATCCTGGTCCTCCTGGAGGATATAGAGGGGTCTAGAGGCTCATGGCATGTCCGCTGAAGGTGCAGTATTCTCGGACACCTTTGAGCAGGGTCCTACCCCTCTGGAGGACTGAAAACTGTGGATTTTTTCTAAGTCCATTTTGGTTAACCATGGGTAGGGTTTTGGTTAACCATGGGTACGAAAAAGTTGGGGGTGGTGGCGGAGGCTCCACAAAATACCCTCCCGACCGAAAACGGTCAGTCCGACGACCATGCACCTTTCTCGGACACCTTCTGAAAATCCCCCTAAGGCCTGGAGGATCACAGAAAGAGGTTTTGCCACCGGGTGACGGCGCGAAATCGAGAGCACCCTAAAAAAGTGGACTTAGGCTCAGAACGAAAAATAAAAAAAGTTCCACAAAGAGGTAACTCAGCCTCTGAGTGTCCGATTTTCAAGCGGTTTGAAGCGGACTGTTGACCACACTCTCCTCCCTCTCCCGGAGGATATATAGGGGTCTAGAGGCTCAAGGCATGTCCGCTGAAGGTGACCTATTCTCGGACACATTCTGTCACATCCTGGTGCCTGTGGAGGATGTAACCAGGGGTGTAGCTGCTCAGGGCCAGTCCGCTGAGGGTGCACTGTTCTCGGACACATGTTCCTCAAATCCTGGTCCTCCTGGAGGATATAGAGGGGTCTAGAGGCTCATGGCATGTCCGCTGAAGGTGCAGTATTCTCGGACACCTTTGAGCAGGGTCCTACCCCTCTGGAGGTCTGAAAACTGTGGATTTTTTCTAAGTCCATTTTGGTTAACCATGGGTAGGGTTTTGGTTAACCATGGGTACGAAAAAGTTGGGGGTGGTGGCGGAGGCTCCACAAAATACCGAAAACGGTCAGTCCGACGACCATGCACCTTTCTCGGACACCTTCTGAAAATCCCCCTAAGGCCTGGAGGATCACAGAAAGAGGTTTTGCCACCGGGTGACGGCGCGAAATCGAGAGCACCCTAAAAAAGTGGACTTGGGCTCAGAACGAAAAATAATGTGTCCGAGAATAGGTCACCTTCAGCGGACTGGCCATGTGCAGCTGCACCCCTAGTAACATCCTCCACAGGCACCAGGATGTGACAGAATGTGTCCGAGAATAGGTCACCTTCAGCGGACTGACCATGTGCAGCTACACTCCTAGTTACATCCTCCACAGGCACCAGGATGTGACAGAATGTGTCCGAGGACAGAGCACCATCAACGGACTCTTTACCAGCTTCGAGTCCCTTCTTTTCGACTTCCAGAGGCACCATAATGTCAAAAACATGTGTCCGCCAAAGATGCACCATCAACGGACTCTCTGCGAGCTTCGAGTCCCTTGTTTTCGACTTCCAGATGCACCATAATGTCAAAAACATGTGCCCGAGAAAGATGCACCATCAACGGACTCTCTATGAGCTTCTGGGGCCTTGTTACAATCCTCCAGGAGGCTTCTGAAAAGGAGCTCTCTAGTCCCGAGATGGTACCCGGTGGCAAAACCTCTTTTTGGCATCATCCAGGCTTAAGGGGAATCCTCAGAGAGTGTCCGAAAAAAGTGCACTGTCGTCGGACTGACCGTTTTGGCTCGGGAGGGTAGGCCATGGAGCTCGCGCCAGCACCCCCAACTTTTTTTTACCCATGTTTAACCAGTAACTATGAGTCTCTTAAGTCCCAGTGTGTTGGGTTCACTTACTGGGAGGCCTACAGACCCACACACCTCCCCAGACAGGCCTAAGAAGCCTGCTGTCTATTAAAGGTCCCCAAAGGTCAGAGAGACACACACAAAGCTCCCAGCACTGCCCAGTGTGTTGTGCTCACTTACTGGGAGGCCTACAGACACACACACCACCCCAGACAGGCCTAAGAAGCCTGCTGTCTATTAAAGGTCCCCAAAGGTCAGAGAGACATACAGAGAGCTCCCAGCACTGCCCAGTGTGTTGGGTTCACTTACCGGGAGGCCTACAGACACACACACCTCCCCAGACAGGCCTAAGAAGCCTGCTGTCTATTAAAAGTCCCCAAAGGTCAGAGAGACACCCAGAGAGCTCCAAACACTGCCCAGTGTGTTGGGTTCACTTACTGGGAGGCCTACAGACACACACACCTCCCCAGACAGGCCTAAGAAGCCTGCTGTCTATTAAAGGTCCCCAGAGGTCAGAGAGACACACAGAGAGCTCCAAACACTGCCCAGTGTGTTGGGTTCACTTACTGGGAGGCCTACAGACACACACACCTCCCCAGACAAGCCTAATTAGCCTGCTGTCTATTAAAGGTCCCCAGAGGTCAGAGAGACACACAGAGAGCTCCAAACACTGCCCTGTGTACTGTATTAAGTCACAGCAAGCCCCAATGGCTCACACTTGTCTCCCTTTAGGCCCAAAAATTCTGCCTGCTATTAAAGCTCTCTGAGGGTCCCACAGACACACACAGAGCTCCCAGCACTGCCCAGCACTAACCCTAACCCCCAGTACTGCCCTCAGCCCCAGCCCACTGCCCCCAAACACAGTGAGCTTCATGAGGCTCCCACAGACACACACAGAGCTCCCAGCACTGCTGGACGTCTAACTGAGGTCGCCATTGAATTCTAGATAGCTCGCTCCGTTTCTCGCTTGCCGCCACAGCCTTCAGACGATCAGTCATCAGCACAAGTTTGCCTCATGAAAACCGGAGATTCATACCGATCTGCCACGCCCCACTGTGTGGTGTGTTTGTTTAGTGTGTAGCGCAGTTGCACTACGGGGTGTTGAGCTGCTTATTATGTGTAGGTTTTTAAGGATGCAATGTGTCGAGCCTTTTAGAGTCGAGCCTTCCTCTTGAGCCAGAGAGACCTATGTGACAAGGACCGAGTTGCTTCATGTGGGGTTCGATCCTACGATTTTCAGGTGGTTTCGTCGAAACTAACACCTTTAATGGGTGGTTTCACCGAGACTTGCCCTTCGCGGGGTTCGAACCTGTGCTTCTCAGGTACCTCAGCCACTAATATGCCTCTCCCCACTCATCCGGGGCAAATTCTCGCTAGAGAAGGGTTCGGCGCGGTGACAGAGAGCTCCGTAGAGCCCTCGGCGTCCCAGGCCTGGAGGCTGACCGCGGTGGCGGGGAGGTGGGACCTGTGAGACAGGGTGCCTCCCCTGGCGGGTCACGGTTTCCAATCGGTCAGAAGGTTTAGGAGAGGAGAGGGAAGAGAGTGTGGTCAACAGTCCGCTTCAAACCGCTTGAAAATCGGACACTCAGAGGCTGAGTTACCTCTCGTGGGAACTTTTTTTATTTTTCGTTCTGAGCCTAAGTCCACTTTTTTAGGGTGCTCTCGATTTCGCGCCGTCACCCGGTGGCAAAACCTCTTTCTGTGATCCTCCAGGCCTTAGGGGGATTTTCAGAAGGTGTCCGAGAAAGGTGCATGGTCGTCGGACTGACCGTTTTCGGTCGGGAGGGTATTTTGTGGAGCCTCCGCCACCACCCCCAACTTTTTCGTACCCTTGGTTAACCAAAACCCTACCCATGGTTAACCAAAATGGACTTAGAAAAAATCCACAGTTTTCAGACCTCCAGAGGGGTAGGACCCTGCTCAAAGGTGTCCGAGAATACTGCACCTTCAGCGGACATGCCATGAGCCTCTAGACCCCTCTATATCCTCCAGGAGGACCAGGATTTGAGGATCATGTGTCCGAGAACAGTGCACCTTCAGTGGACTGGCCTTGAGCAGCTACACCCCTGGTTACATCCTCCACAGGCACCAGGATGTGACAGAATGTGTCCGAGAATAGGTCACCTTCAGCGGACATGCCTTGAGCCTCTAGACCCCTATATATCCTCCGGGAGAGGGAGGAGAGTGTGGTCAACAGTCCGCTTCAAACCGCTTGAAAATCGGACACTCAGAGGCTAAGTTACCTCTTTGTGGAACTTTTTTTATTTTTCGTTCTGAGCCTAAGTCCACTTTTTTAGGGTGCTCTCGATTTCACGCCGTCATCCGGTGGCAAAACCTCTTTCTGTGATCCTCCAGGCCTTAGGGGGATTTTCAGAAGGTGTCCGAGAAAGGTGCATGGTCGTCGGACTGACCGTTTTCGGTCGGGAGGGTATTTTGTGGAGCCTCCGCCACCACCCCCAACTTTTTCGTACCCATGGTTAACCAAAACCCTACCCATGGTTAACCAAAATGGACTTAGAAAAAATCCACAGTTTTCAGACCTCCAGAGGGGTAGGACCCTGCTCAAAGGTGTCCGAGAATACTGCACCTTCAGCGGACATGCCATGAGCCTCTAGACCCCTCTATATCCTCCAGGAGGACCAGGATTTGAGGAACATGTGTCCGAGAACAGTGCACCCTCAGCGGACTGGCCCTGAGCAGCTAAACCCCTGGTTACATCCTCCACAGGCACCAGGATGTGACAGAATGTGTCCGAGAATAGGTCACCTTCAGCGGACATGCCTTGAGCCTCTAGACCCCTATATATCCTCCGGGAGAGGGAGGAGAATGTGGTCAACAGTCCGCTTCAAACCGCTTGAAAATCGGACACTCAGAGGCTGAGTTACCTCTTTGTGGAACTTTTTTTATTTTTCGTTCTGAGCCTAAGTCCACTTTTTTAGGGTGCTCTCGATTTCGCGCCGTTACCCGGTGGCAAAACCTCTTTCTGTGATCCTCCAGGCCTTAGGGGGATTTTCAGAAGGTGTCCGAGAAAGGTGCATGGTCGTCGGACTGACCGTTTTCGGTCGGGAGGGTATTTTGTGGAGCCTCCGCCACCACCCCCAACTTTTTCGTACCCATGGTTAACCAAAACCCTACCCATGGTTAACCAAAATGGTCTTAGAAAAAATCCACAGTTTTCAGACCTCCAGAGGGGTAGGACCCTGCTCAAAGGTGTCCGAGAATACTGCACCTTCAGCGGACATGCCATGAGCCTCTAGATCCCTCTATATCCTCCAGGAGGACCAGGATTTGAGGAACATGTGTCCGAGAACAGTGCACCTTCAGTGGACTGGCCCTGAGCAGCTACACCCCTGGTTACATCCTCCACAGGCACCAGGATGTGACAGAATGTGTCCGAGAATAGGTCACCTTCAGCGGACATGCCTTGAGCCTCTAGACCCCTATATATCCTCCGGGAGAGGGAGGAGAGTGTGGTCAACAGTCCGCTTCAAACCGCTTGAAAATCGGACACTCAGAGGCTAAGTTACCTCTTTGTGGAACTTTTTTTATTTTTCGTTCTGAGCCTAAGTCCACTTTTTTAGGGTGCTCTCGATTTCACGCCGTCATCCGGTGGCAAAACCTCTTTCTGTGATCCTCCAGGCCTTAGGGGGATTTTCAGAAGGTGTCCGAGAAAGGTGCATGGTCGTCGGACTGACCGTTTTCGGTCGGGAGGGTATTTTGTGGAGCCTCCGCCACCACCCCCAACTTTTTCGTACCCATGGTTAACCAAAACCCTACCCATGGTTAACCAAAATGGACTTAGAAAAAATCCACAGTTTTCAGACCTGCAGAGGGGTAGGACCCTGCTCAAAGGTGTCCGAGAATACTGCACCTTCAGCGGACATGCCATGAGCCTCTAGACCCCTCTATATCCTCCAGGAGGACCAGGATTTGAGGAACATGTGTCCGAGAACAGTGCACCCTCAGCGGACTGGCCCTGAGCAGCTACACCCCTGGTTACATCCCTGGTTATAACCAAAATGGACTTAGAAAACACTGGAGGCCTACAGACACACACACCTCCCCAGACAGGCCTAAGAAGCCTCCTGTCTATTAAAGGTCCCCAAAGGTCAGAGAGACACACAGAGAGCTCCAAACACTGCCCAGTGTGTTGTGTTCACTTACTGGGAGGCCTACAGACACACACACCTCCCCAGACAGGCCTAAGAAGCCTGCTGTCTATTAAAGGTCCCCAAAGGTCAGAGAGACACCCAGAGAGCTCCAAACACTGCCCAGTGTGTTGGGTTCACTTACTGGGAGGCCTACAGACACACACACCTCCCCAGACAGGCCTAAGAAGCCTGCTGTCTATTAAAGGTCCCCAAAGGTCAGAGAGACACACAGAGAGCTCCACACACTGCCCAGTGTGTTGGGTTCACTTACTGGGAGGCCTACAGACACACACACCTCCCCAGACAGGCCTAATTAGCCTGCTGTCTATTAAAGGTCCCCAGAGGTCAGAGAGACACACAGAGAGCTCCAAACACTGCCCTGTGTACTGTATTAAGTCACAGCAAGCCCCAATGGCTCACACTTGTCTCCCTTTAGGCCCAATAATTCTGCCTGCTATTAAAGCTCTCTGAGGGTCCCACAGACACACAGAGAGCTCCCAGCACTACCCAGCACTAACCCTAACCCCCAGTACTGCCCTCAGCCCCAGCCCACTGCCCCCAAACACAGTGAGCTTCATGAGGCTCCCACAGACACACACAGAGCTCCCAGCACTGCTGGACGTCTAACTGAGGTCGCCATTGAATTCTAGATAGCTCGCTCCATTTCTCACTTGCCGCCACAGCCTTCAGACGATCAGTCATCAGCACAAGTTCGCCTCATGAAAACCGGAGATTCATACCGATCTGCCACGCCCCACTGTGTGGTGTGTTTATTTAGTGTGTAGCGCAGTTGACTGTGTGGTGTGTTTGTTTAGTGTGTAGCGCAGTTGCACTACGGGGTGTTGAGCTGCTTATTATGTGTAGGTTTTTAAGGATATAATGTGCTTTGTGATCGTGCTTCCGCCCTGTATAGCTTTTCCTTTATAGAGTTGAGCCTTTTTTCATACCGGGGAGTCATTCACAACTTAGGACAGAGTTGCTTCAGTTGGGATTTGAACCTGCAATTCTCAGATGGTTTTCTGGAATCTTACCCTTTGCGGGTTTCGAACCTGTGCTCATCAGGTCTTTGGTGCCGCGCCCTACCCACTAAGCCACCGTGCTGGTACAGAATTCCGCCTGTCAGTGCGCCCAAATCACTGATTCCTCACCCCATATTTTCCCAGGCTCTTTCTCTTTCAATCTTTCTCTCTCTCAGAGTTGCTTCATGTGGGGTTCGATCCTACGATTTTCAGGTGGTTTCGTCGAAACTAACACCTTTAATGGGTGGTTTCACCGAGACTTGCCCTTCGCGGGGTTCGAACCTGTGCTTCTCAGGTACCTCAGCCACTAATATGCCTCTCCCCACTCATCCGGGGCAAATTCTCGCTAGAGAAGGGTTCGGCGCGGTGACAGAGAGCTCCGTAGAGCCCTCGGCGTCCCCGGCCTGGAGGCTGACCGCGGTGGCGGGGAGGTGGGACCTGTGAGACAGGGTGCCTCCCCTGGCGGGTCACGGTTTCCAATCGGTCAGAAGGTTTAGGAGTGGAGAAGGAGGAGAGTGTGGTCAACAGTCCGCTTCAAACCGCTTGAAAATCGGACACTCAGAGGCTGAGTTACCTCTTTGTGGAACTTTTTTTATTTTTCGTTCTGAGCCTAAGTCCACTTTTTTAGGGTGCTCTCGATTTCGCGCCGTCACCCGGTGGCAAAACCTCTTTCTGTGATCCTCCAGGCCTTAGGGGGATTTTCAGAAGGTGTCCGAGAAAGGTGCATGGTCGTCGGACTGACCGTTTTCGGTCGGGAGGGTATTTTGTGGAGCCTCCGCCACCACCCCCAACTTTTTCGTACCCATGGTTAACCAAAACCCTACCCATGGTTAACCAAAATGGACTTAGAAAAAATCCACAGTTTTCAGACCTCCAGAGGGGTAGGACCCTGCTCAAAGGTGTCCGAGAATACTGCACCTTCAGCGGACATGCCATGAGCCTCTAGACCCCTCTATATCCTCCAGGAGGACCAGGATTTGAGGAACATGTGTCCGAGAAGAGTGCACCTTCAGCGGACTGGCCCTGAGCAGCTACACCCCTGGTTACATCCTCCACAGGCACCAGGATGTGACAGAATGTGTCCGAGAATAGGTCACCTTCAGGGGACTGGCCCTGAGCAGCTACACCCCTGGTTACATCCTCCAAAAGCACCAGGATGTGACAGAATGTGTCCGAGAATAGGTCACCGTCAGCGGACTGGCCATGTGCAGCTGCACCCCTAGTAACATCCTCCACAGGCACCAGGATGTGACAGAATGTGTCCGAGAATAGGTCACCTTCAGCGGACTGACCATGTGCAGCTACACCCCTAGTTACATCCTCCACAGGCACCAGGATGTGACAGAATGTGTCCGAGAATAGGTCACCTTCAGCGGACTGGCCATGTGCAGCTACACCCCTAGTTACATCCTCCACAGGCACCAGGATGTGACAGAATGTGTCCGAGAATAGGTCACCTTCAGCGGACAGGCCATGTGCAGCTACACCCCTAGTTACATCCTCCACAGGCACCAGGATGTGAACATAATGTGTCCGAGGACAGAGCACCATCAACGGACTCTTTACCAGCTTCGAGTCCCTTGTTTTCGACTTCCAGAGGCACCATAATGTCAAAAACATGTGTCCGCCAAAGATGCACCATCAACTGACTCTCTGCGAGCTTCGAGTCCCTTGTTTTCGACTTCCAGATGCACCATAATGTCAAAAACATGTGCCCGAGAAAGATGCACCATCAACGGACTCTCTATGAGCTTCTGGGGCCTTGTTACAATCCTCCAGGAGGCTTCTGAAAAGGAGCTCTCTAGTCCCGAGATGGTACCCGGTGGCAAAACCTCTTTTTGGCATCCTCCAAGCTTAAGGGGAATCCTCAGAGAGTGTCCGAAAAAAGTGCACTGTCGTCGGACTGACCGTTTTGGCTCGGGAGGGTAGGCCATGGAGCTCGCGCCAGCACCCCCAACTTTTTTTTAGCCATGGTTAACCAGTAACTATGAGTCTCTTAAGGTTCCATAAGAGAGTCATACTATGACTCTTATGGAAAAGTAACTATTACTCTGTCATAGGGTCGGGGCAAAAACGAATCTCAAGAACATTAAGGCTAAATAAATATCAGAGTTGATCCAAATGATTGAGGGAAGTTGGCTAGCAATAACCCCAATTATGGGATAAAGATTGGCTCTGAAAGAGGAAATAGCCTGGAAATTTACTGTGGGAGGAATCGGTGACTTGGTTGCACTGACAGGTGGGATTCTGTATCAGCACGGTGGCTCAGTGGGTAGGGCGCAGCACCACGAACCTGAAGAGCACAGGTTCGAAACCCGCAAAGGGTAAGATTTCAGAAGAACATCTGAGAATCGCAGGTTCAAATCCCACCTGAAGCAACTATGTCCTAAGTTGCATATGAATCCCCGGAGAGAAATAACACACAAATTGCAATCAAACTCTGTAAGCAGAACATGGCATACTTTGAAGACAGAACTTGGCAAACTCTGTATACACAACCCGGCAAACTCTGTAAACGGAGTGTGGCAAACTCTGTAAACAGAACGTGGCAAACTCTGTAACAGAACTCAGCAAACTCTGTGAAAAGAACCTGGCAAGTTCTTTAAACAGAAAATATAATATTTTGTTTTTATCTTTTTTTAAAGCCATTCGTCTCACACGTTTCACCTTAGAAAGGCGCCCGGTGTACGCCGGAGTATCCTTTCTGCCCCCGGTGATTTCGTAAAGCATCCCAGGTGCTGAGGTCCCACGGGGCCTCTACTTGGGAGGGTAGGGAATTTCGGTCGACCCCTCCCGCTGGCAGGCCGTTGCTGAGGATTGTGTAAATCAGTTGTAAAAGTCACACAGCAATCATATAATATAAAATTATATGTTTTTCGGTTTCCTAACCGTTGTCGGCAGTGGAAGTCGATTGTAAAAATCACAGGTACGGTGTTGCACCCCGCACAGTAACCGGAATTCCACGGGGTGGGCAGAGAAATCTGCCAGAACATCCAGCAGGAATGGCTGCGATGAAGAAGGGCAAGACCACAGGTCGCAAGGCTAAGTGGTCTGTAAAAGAACTAAAAACTTTGATGGAGATGGAGGAGGCTCTCGAGCAAGGCCAATACTCTGTATATTACATGAATGTGGAAATTGCAAGTCAGCTTCCAGGTAGGTCCTCCCACGAAGTGAAAGAGAAAAGACAGTGCATGAGACGGCAATCTCACAGGAGAAGCACTAAGCTCTTACTGCAGCCAACAGAGGCAAACCTGGAGAGGCAGGAAATCCCTGCTGAACTCAATCTGCTGATACAGCCACGAGGGTTACAAGCAGTAACTGGCCTCAACAGAAAATTAAGGTGGCAAGCTGGTGCTCTCATTGACATGTACACTCACGAACACGAAATCAGGCGGGCGCTCACACTGGCAAGCAGGAAGGACCCGGGCGCAGCAGTGGCCATTGAGACCGCTACGGCGATGGTGATAAGGGAGGCGAGAAGAAAAGGTCCAGCGACCAAAAAGAACAGCAAAGCTGGCGAGCCGATGAAGCCCCGAAGCAAGCGAGAAATGAAGAGGGATGAGGTCCATAAACTCAGAAAACTAATGAGTACGGACCCGGCTAAGCGACCGACTGCCCAGTCCTGCTGCCTCAATTACACGAAGTGTTTGAAAGGCGTTGGATGGTGTCAGAAGGTGCCTTCAAGGGCTTGGGAGGCTTTAAGGCCGCCAGCGGGGCGGACAACGAACACTTCTCCACCCTGTTCACCCCCGAAGAGGTGCTCACACACCTCAGAAAGACGGACAGGAAATCGGCACCAGGCACGGACGGCATCGGGCGGGATGACCTACTCCTCTGGGACCCGAAGGGTGTGAAGCTATCAAAACTCTTTGGCAGCTGGCTTGCGGCGGGGTTCATACCTCAGTGTGTAAAGCCCGCGAGAACTGTACTGATACCAAAGACCTCCGACCCTCTGCTGTTGAATGACCCAAATAACTGGCGCCCAATCACTATCGGCTCGATGCTGATGCGGCTGTTCTCACGACTGCTAAATGGGCGCCTTACGAAAGCCTGCACTATCCACGACAGGCAGCGAGGGTTAAGGGACTCTCCTGGCTGTAGTGAGAATCTTCACATCCTTCAAAGTCTGGTTAAAGCCAGCAGGAGGGAGAGAAAGTCACTAGCGGTGGTGCTCGTGGACGTGGCAAAGGCTTTCGATACGGTGACACACGAGCACTTGCGTGCAGTGCTCAGGCAGAGAGGTCTGGATGAACACATCATAAACACAATACAAAGCTCGTACGACGGGGGCGTAACTTGCATTGAAGCCGGGGGAGAACAATCTGAACCCATTGCAATGAAAGTCGGTGTGAAGCAGGGTGACCCACTGTCCCCATTGCTTTTCAATCTGGCTCTTGATCCACTGCTCCACACACTGGAAAGCCTCGGTAAGGGAGTAAAGATCGCAGACACAAAGCTGGTCTCGCTTGCATTCGCAGATGACCTGGTGCTGGTCAGCGACACACTGAATGACTTCTGTGCCCTGACAGGGCTTAAGGTGCACGCAAGCAAGTGCTTCGGCTTCATGGTTACCCCCTTGAAACACAGCATGAAAATGAAAGTGAATGACTGTCCCCCCTGGCAGATCGAGGGGACACCAATAGAAATGGTTGAAAGTGGAAGGGCGGTAAGATATCTGGGAATTCAGGTCGGTCCAGTGAGGGGCCTCGAGAAACCCGACATTCTCAAAGAGTTACAAGTGGCGCTGGATAAGGTAGGGGCGACACCATTAACTGCCCCTCAAAAGATTTGGCTGCTTAAGACCTTCATAATCCCCAGGCATTTCTACCGGGCCGACCACTGCGACTACAGTATAGTTCGGCTGCGACTGCTGGACCGGCTACTACGTAGCACAGTAAAAACATGGCTGGGTCTAGCGCAGACCACATGTGATGGGTTGCTCTATGCTAGAGCGAGAGACGGAGGTCTGGGGCTACAAAAGTTGAGCGCCGTTATTCCTGCTATGCAGGCAAAGCGGTTGTGGAAACTTTTGCACTCTGATGATGAAGTCATCAGAAAGATAGCCTGGGACCAGAACGGGCTGGAGGACTGGAGAAGAGCTTGGCTCAAAGCGGGCGGGCAACTGGAGAAATTACCAACTCCAGAGGGTGTGCCAGTAACGAACGTTACTGAAGCAGATGGGGCCCCTCAGCTATCCCAGTACAAGAGACCATGCGAGTGGCAAGATGTAGAGTTCGACCGGTGGGCAGGCAAATCGGTGCAGGGAGTTGGAATAGCCTGGTTCAAAGACTCTCCAGAGTCTAATGCCTGGCTCTCCAAACTCCCAAAAGTGCAACACAAATTCTGCTCACAAGCACTACAGCTACAAGCGAACGTCTACCCTACCAGGGAATTTATGGCAAGGGGCCAAAGCAAGTGGAACGCGAGTTGCCGAGGCTGTCACGCGAGGCTTGAGTCCGCCTCACACCTCCTCGGAGCATGTCCCAGCGGTAGGGCGAAACGACTGGAGCGACACAATTTTGCATGCCATCGACTGGCAGTCGCTGCGAAGAAGCAGGGCTGGGTTGTCCACAGGGAGAAAGAATTTGGAAGCAGACCAAATGTGAGACACCCAGACTTGGTCTTTTGCAAAGATGGTAAGGCAATGGTGCTGGATGTGACAGTGCGGTTTGAAAGGAACATCAACACACTAAAACTCGCAGGCCGAGAGAAAGTAAAGCACTACAAACCCATCAAGAACTTGGTGAAACAGGTCATGGGTGTAGAGGAAGTGGAAATACACGGATTTCCACTGGGAGCGAGGGGCCTCTGGCATAAACCCAACAACAAGATCCTCAAGAGAATGGGACTTTCTAAGAGCAGTGCAAAAGCTCTCGCGTCGAGACTTTGTAAGAGTGTTCTGAGAGGATCCTTAACTATCTTGAGTGACATCCTACAAAGTAGGGATTGAATACTTTATATTAAAGTGAAAAGCTTAAGAGGAAAAGCTATACAGGGCGGAAGCACCGGACCACAATGCACATTGCATCCTTAAAAACCTACACATAATAAGCAGCTCAACACCCCGTAGTGCAACTGCGCTACACACTAAACAAACACACCACACAGTGGGACGTGGCATATCGGTAGGAATCTCCGGTTTTCATGAGGCGAACTTGTGCTGGTCCGTGGGTCAACTCACCGCCTTGAGGGACGCGCTTGGTGACAGGTCGCCCGCGGCCCTAGCGGGCTGCCGGCTCCTGACTCTCTAAGGTAGCCAAATGACTGCTGGAGGCAGACCAATGACTGCTGCTCTCCACGGTCCTGAAGACAAACACACACACAGGCAGAGTGCAGGCAGAATCCCAGGCAGACTGCAGGCACACTCCCAGGCAGACTCCCATGAAAAATTTCGCCAAAAAAAAGCCCCTTTTCTTCTCGCCTCCCTTATCACCATCGCCGTAGCGGTCTCAATGGCCACTGCTGCGCCCGGGTCCTTCCTGCTTGCCAGTGTGAGCGCCCGCCTGATTTCGTGTTCGTGAGTGTACATGTCAATGAGAGCACCAGCTTGCCACCTTAATTTTCTGTTGAGGCCAGTTACTGCTTGTAACCCTCGTGGCTGTATCAGCAGATTGAGTTCAGCAGGGATTTCCTGCCTCTCCAGGTTTGCCTCTGTTGGCTGCAGTAAGAGCTTAGTGCTTCTCCTGTGAGATTGCCGTCTCATGCACTGTCTTTTCTCTTTCACTTCGTGGGAGGACCTACCTGGAAGCTGACTTGCAATTTCCACGTTCATGTAATATACAGAGTATTGGCCTTGCTCGAGAGTTTTTAGTTCTTTTACAGACCACTTAGCCTTGCGACCTGTGGTCTTGCCCTTCTTCATCGCAGCCATTCCTGCTGGATGTTCTGGCAGATTTCTCTGCCCACCCCGTGGGGTTCCGGTTACTGTGCGGGGTGCAACACCGTACCTGTGATTTTTACAATCGACTTCCACTGCCGACAACGGTTAGGAAACCGAAAAACATATAATTTTATATTATATGATTGCTGGGTGACTTTTACAACTGATTTACACAATCCTCAGCAACGGCCTGCCAGCGGGAGGGGTCGACCGAAATTCCCTACCCTCCCAAGTAGAGGCCCCGTGGGACCTCAGCACCTGGGATGCTTTACGAAATCAACGGGGGTAGAAAGGATACTCCGGCGTACACCGGGCGCCTTTCTAGGGTGAAACGTGTGAGACGAATGGCTTTAAAAAAAGATAAAAACAAAATATTATATTTTCTGTTTAAAGAACTTGCCAGGTTCTTTTCACAGAGTTTGCTGAGTTCTGTTACAGAGTTTGCCACGTTCTGTTTACAGAGTTTGCCTCACTCTGTTTACAGAGTTTGCCACATTCTGTTTACAGAGTTTGCCACATTCTGTTTACAGAGTTTGCCGGGTTGTGTATACAGAGTTTGCCAAGTTCTGTCTTCAAAGTATGCCATGTTCTGCTTACAGAGTTTGCCACATTCTGTTTACAGAGTTTGATTGCGATTTGTGTGTTATTTTTCTCCGGGGATTCATATGCAACTTAGGACATAGTTGCTTCAGGTGGGATTTGAACCTGCGATTCTCAGATGTTCTTCTGAAATCTTACCCTTTGCGGGTTTCGAACCTGTGCTCTTCAGGTTCGTGGTGCCGCGCCCTACCCACTGAGCCACCGTGCTGATACAGAATCCCACCTGTCAGTGCGACCAAGTCACGATTCCTCCCACAGTAAATTTCCAGGCTATTTCCTCTTTCAGAGCCAATCTTTATCCCATAATTGGGGTTATTGCTAGCCAACTTCCTTCAATCATTTGGATCAACTCTGATATTTATTTAGCCTTAATGTTCTTGAGATTCGTTTTTGCCCCGACCCTATGACAGAGTCATAGTTACTTTTCCATAAGAGTCATAGTATGACTCTCTTATGGAACCTTAAGAGACTCATAGTTACTGGTTAACCATGGCTAAAAAAAAGTTGGGGGTGCTGGCGCGAGCTCCATGGCCTACCCTCCCGAGCCAAAACGGTCAGTCCGACGACAGTGCACTTTTTTCGGACACTCTCTGAGGATTCCCCTTAAGCTTGGAGGATGCCAAAAAGAGGTTTTGCCACCGGGTACCATCTCGGGACTAGAGAGCTCCTTTTCAGAAGCCTCCTGGAGGATTGTAACAAGGCCCCAGAAGCTCATAGAGAGTCCGTTGATGGTGCATCTTTCTCGGGCACATGTTTTTGACATTATGGTGCATCTGGAAGTTGAAAACAAGGGACTCGAAGCTCGCAGAGAGTCAGTTGATGGTGCATCTTTGGCGGACACATGTTTTTGACATTATGGTGCCTCTGGAAGTCGAAAACAAGGGACTCGAAGCTGGTAAAGAGTCCGTTGATGGTGCTCTGTCCTCGGACACATTATGTTCACATCCTGGTGCCTGTGGAGGATGTAACTAGGGGTGTAGCTGCACATGGCCTGTCCGCTGAAGGTGACTTATTCTCGGACACATTCTGTCACATCCTGGTGCCTGTGGAGGATGTAATTAGGGGTGTAGCTGCACATGGCCAGTCCGCTGAAGGTGACCTATTCTTGGACACATTCTGTCACATCCTGGTGCCTGTGGAGGATGTAACTAGGGGTGTAGCTGCACATGGTCAGTCCGCTGAAGGTGACCTATTCTCGGACACATTCTGTCACATGCTGGTGCCTGTGGAGGATGTTACTAGGGGTGCAGCTGCACATGGCCAGTCCGCTGAAGGTGACCTATTCTCGGACACATTCTGTCACATCCTGGTGCTTTTGGAGGATGTAACCAGGGGTGTAGCTGCTCAGGGCCAGTCCGCTGAAGGTGACCTATTCTCGGACACATTCTGTCACATCCTGGTGCCTGTGGAGGATGTAACGTAGGATCGAACCCCACATGAAGCAACTCTGAGAGAGAGAAAGATTGAAAGAGAAAGAGCCTGGGAAAATATGGGGTGAGGAATCGGTGATTTGAGCGCACTGACAGGCGGAATTCTGTACCAGCACGGTGGCTTAGTGGGTAGGGCGCGGCACCACAGACCTGATGAGCACAGGTTCGAAACCCGCAAAGGGTAAGATTCCAGAAAACCATCTGAGAATTGCAGGTTCAAATCCCAACTGAAGCAACTCTGTCCTAAGTTGTGAATGACTCCCCGGTATGAAAAAAGGCTCGACTCTATAAAGGAAAAGCTATACAGGGCGGAAGCACGATCACAAAGCACATTATATCCTTAAAAACCTACACATAATGAGCAGCTCAACACCCCGTAGTGCAACTGCGCTACACACTAAACAAACACACCACACAGTCAACTGCGCTACACACTAAACAAACACACCACACAGTGGGGCGTGGCAGATCGGTATGAATCTCCGGTTTTCATGAGGCGAACTTGTGCTGATGACTGATCGTCTGAAGGCTGTGGCGGCAAGTGAGAAACGGAGCGAGCTATCTAGAATTCAATGGCGACCTCACTTAGACGTTCAGCAGTGCTGGGAGCTCTGTGTGTGTCTGTGGGAGCCTCATGAAGCTCACTGTGTTTGGGGGCAGTGGGCTGGGGCTGAGGGCAGTACTGGGGGTTAGGGTTAGTGCTGGGCAGTGCTGGGAGCTCTGTGTGTGTCTGTGGGACCCTCAGAGAGCTTTAATATGAAAGAAAGGCTCGACTCTATAAAGGAAAAGCTATACAGGGCGGAAGCACCGGACCACGATGCACATTGCATCCTTAAAAACCTACACATAATAAGCAGCTCAACACCCCGTAGTGCAACTGCGCTACACACTAAACAAACACACCACACAGTCAACTGCGCTACACACTAAATAAACACACCACACAGTGGGGCGTGGCAGATCGGTATGAATCTCCGGTTTTCATGAGGCGAACTTGTGCTGATGACTGATCGTCTGAAGGCTGTGGCGGCAAGTGAGAAACGGAGCGAGCTATCTAGAATTCAATGGCGACCTCAGTTAGACGTCCAGCAGTGCTGGGAGCTCTGTGTGTGTCTGTGGGAGCCTCATGAAGCTCACTGTGTTTGGGGTTAGTGGGCTGGGGCTGAGGGCAGTACTGGGGGTTAGGGTTAGTGCTGGGCAGTGCTGGGAGCTCTCTGTGTGTCTGTGGGACCCTCAGAGAGCTTTAATAGCAGGCAGAATTTTTGGGCCTAAAGGGAGACAAGTGTGAGCCATTGGGGCTTGCTGTGACTTAATACAGTACACAGGGCAGTGTTTGGAGCTCTCTGTGTGTCTCTCTGACCTCTGGGGACCTTTAATAGACAGCAGGCTAATTAGGCCTGTCTGGGGAGGTGTGTGTGTCTGTAGGCCTCCCAGTAAGTGAACCCAACACACTGGGCAGTGTTTGGAGCTCTCTGTGTGTCTCTCTGACCTTTGGGGACCTTTAATAGACAGCAGGCTTCTTAGGCCTGTCTGGGGAGGTGTGTGTGTCTGTAGGCCTCCCAGTAAGTGAACCCAACACACTGGGCAGTGTTTGGAGCTCTCTGGGTGTCTCTCTGACCTTTGGGGACCTTTAATAGACAGCAGGCTTCTTAGGCCTGTCTGGGGAGGTGTGTGTGTCTGTAGGCCTCCCAGTAAGTGAACACAACACACTAGGCAGTGCTGGGAGCTCTCTGTGTGTCTATCTGACCTTTTGGGACCTTTAATAGACAGCAGGCGTCTTAGGCCTGACTGGGGAGGTGTGTGTGTCTGTAGGCCTCCCAGTAAGTGAACCCAACACACTGGGCAGTGTTTGGAGCTCTCTGTGTGTCTCTCTGACCTTTGGGGACCTTTAATAGACAGCAGGCTTCTTAGGCCTGTCTGGGGAGGTGTGTGTGTCTGTAGGCCTCCAGTGTTTTCTAAGTCCATTTTGGTTAACCAGGGGTGTAGCTGCTCAGGGCCAGTTCGCTGAAGGTGCACTGTTCTCGGACACATGTTCCTCAAATCCTGGTCCTCCTGGAGGATATAGAGGGGTCTAGAGGCTCATGGCATGTCCGCTGAAGGTGCAGTATTCTCGGACACCTTTGAGCAGGGTCCTACCCCTCTGGAGGACTGAAAACTGTGGATTTTTTCTAAGTCCATTTTGGTTAACCATGGGTAGGGTTTTGGTTAACCATGGGTACGAAAAAGTTGGGGGTGGTGGCGGAGGCTCCACAAAATACCCTCCCGACCGAAAACGGTCAGTCCGACGACCATGCACCTTTCTCGGACACCTTCTGAAAATCCCCCTAAGGCCTGGAGGATCACAGAAAGAGGTTTTGCCACCGGGTGACGGCGCGAAATCGAGAGCACCCTAAAAAAGTGGACTTAGGCTCAGAACGAAAAATAAAAAAAGTTCCACAAAGAGGTAACTCAGCCTCTGAGTGTCCGATTTTCAAGCGGTTTGAAGCGGACTGTTGACCACACTCTCCTCCCTCTCCCGGAGGATATATAGGGGTCTAGAGGCTCAAGGCATGTCCGCTGAAGGTGACCTATTCTCGGACACATTCTGTCACATCCTGGTGCCTGTGGAGGATGTAACCAGGGGTGTAGCTGCTCAGGGCCAGTCCGCTGAGGGTGCACTGTTCTCGGACACATGTTCCTCAAATCCTGGTCCTCCTGGAGGATATAGAGGGGTCTAGAGGCTCATGGCATGTCCGCTGAAGGTGCAGTATTCTCGGACACCTTTGAGCAGGGTCCTACCCCTCTGGAGGTCTGAAAACTGTGGATTTTTTCTAAGTCCATTTTGGTTAACCATGGGTAGGGTTTTGGTTAACCATGGGTACGAAAAAGTTGGGGGTGGTGGCGGAGGCTCCACAAAATACCGAAAACGGTCAGTCCGACGACCATGCACCTTTCTCGGACACCTTCTGAAAATCCCCCTAAGGCCTGGAGGATCACAGAAAGAGGTTTTGCCACCGGGTGACGGCGCGAAATCGAGAGCACCCTAAAAAAGTGGACTTGGGCTCAGAACGAAAAATAATGTGTCCGAGAATAGGTCACCTTCAGCGGACTGGCCATGTGCAGCTGCACCCCTAGTAACATCCTCCACAGGCACCAGGATGTGACAGAATGTGTCCGAGAATAGGTCACCTTCAGCGGACTGACCATGTGCAGCTACACTCCTAGTTACATCCTCCACAGGCACCAGGATGTGACAGAATGTGTCCGAGGACAGAGCACCATCAACGGACTCTTTACCAGCTTCGAGTCCCTTCTTTTCGACTTCCAGAGGCACCATAATGTCAAAAACATGTGTCCGCCAAAGATGCACCATCAACGGACTCTCTGCGAGCTTCGAGTCCCTTGTTTTCGACTTCCAGATGCACCATAATGTCAAAAACATGTGCCCGAGAAAGATGCACCATCAACGGACTCTCTATGAGCTTCTGGGGCCTTGTTACAATCCTCCAGGAGGCTTCTGAAAAGGAGCTCTCTAGTCCCGAGATGGTACCCGGTGGCAAAACCTCTTTTTGGCATCATCCAGGCTTAAGGGGAATCCTCAGAGAGTGTCCGAAAAAAGTGCACTGTCGTCGGACTGACCGTTTTGGCTCGGGAGGGTAGGCCATGGAGCTCGCGCCAGCACCCCCAACTTTTTTTTACCCATGGTTAACCAGTAACTATGAGTCTCTTAAGTCCCAGTGTGTTGGGTTCACTTACTGGGAGGCCTACAGACCCACACACCTCCCCAGACAGGCCTAAGAAGCCTGCTCTCTATTAAAGGTCCCCAAAGGTCAGAGAGACACACACAAAGCTCCCAGCACTGCCCAGTGTGTTGTGCTCACTTACTGGGAGGCCTACAGACACACACACCACCCCAGACAGGCCTAAGAAGCCTGCTGTCTATTAAAGGTCCCCAAAGGTCAGAGAGACATACAGAGAGCTCCCAGCACTGCCCAGTGTGTTGGGTTCACTTACCGGGAGGCCTACAGACACACACACCTCCCCAGATAGGCCTAAGAAGCCTGCTGTCTATTAAAAGTCCCCAAAGGTCAGAGAGACACCCAGAGAGCTCCAAACACTGCCCAGTGTGTTGGGTTCACTTACTGGGAGGCCTACAGACACACACACCTCCCCAGACAGGCCTAAGAAGCCTGCTGTCTATTAAAGGTCCCCAGAGGTCAGAGAGACACACAGAGAGCTCCAAACACTGCCCAGTGTGTTGGGTTCACTTACTGGGAGGCCTACAGACACACACACCTCCCCAGACAAGCCTAATTAGCCTGCTGTCTATTAAAGGTCCCCAGATGTCAGAGAGACACACAGAGAGCTCCAAACACTGCCCTGTGTACTGTATTAAGTCACAGCAAGCCCCAATGGCTCACACTTGTCTCCCTTTAGGCCCAAAAATTCTGCGTGCTATTAAAGCTCTCTGAGGGTCCCACAGACACACACAGAGCTCCCAGCACTGCCCAGCACTAACCCTAACCCCCAGTACTGCCCTCAGCCCCAGCCCACTGCCCCCAAACACAGTGAGCTTCATGAGGCTCCCACAGACACACACAGAGCTCCCAGCACTGCTGGACGTCTAACTGAGGTCGCCATTGAATTCTAGATAGCTCGCTCCGTTTCTCGCTTGCCGCCACAGCCTTCAGACGATCAGTCATCAGCACAAGTTTGCCTCATGAAAACCGGAGATTCATACCGATCTGCCACGCCCCACTGTGTGGTGTGTTTGTTTAGTGTGTAGCGCAGTTGCACTACGGGGTGTTGAGCTGCTTATTATGTGTAGGTTTTTAAGGATGCAATGTGTCGAGCCTTTTAGAGTCGAGCCTTCCTCTTGAGCCAGAGAGACCTTTGTGACAAGGACCGAGTTGCTTCATGTGGGGTTCGATCCTACGATTTTCAGGTGGTTTCGTCGAAACTAACACCTTTAATGGGTGGTTTCAACGAGACTTGCCCTTCGCGGGGTTCGAACCTGTGCTTCTCAGGTACCTCAGCCACTAATATGCCTCTCCCCACTCATCCGGGGCAAATTCTCGCTAGAGAAGGGTTCGGCGCGGTGACAGCGGACTGGCCCTGAGCAGCTAAACCCCTGGTTACATCCTCCACAGGCACCAGGATGTGACAGAATGTGTCCGAGAATAGGTCACCTTCAGCGGACATGCCTTGAGCCTCTAGACCCCTATATATCCTCCGGGAGAGGGAGGAGAATGTGGTCAACAGTCCGCTTCAAACCGCTTGAAAATCGGACACTCAGAGGCTGAGTTACCTCTTTGTGGAACTTTTTTTATTTTTCGTTCTGAGCCTAAGTCCACTTTTTTAGGGTGCTCTCGATTTCGCGCCGTCACCCGGTGGCAAAACCTCTTTCTGTGATCCTCCAGGCCTTAGGGGGATTTTCAGAAGGTGTCCGAGAAAGGTGCATGGTCGTCGGACTGACCGTTTTCGGTCGGGAGGGTATTTTGTGGAGCCTCCGCCACCACCCCCAACTTTTTCGTACCCATGGTTAACCAAAACCCTACCCATGGTTAACCAAAATGGTCTTAGAAAAAATCCACAGTTTTCAGACCTCCAGAGGGGTAGGACCCTGCTCAAAGGTGTCCGAGAATACTGCACCTTCAGCGGACATGCCATGAGCCTCTAGATCCCTCTATATCCTCCAGGAGGACCAGGATTTGAGGAACATGTGTCCGAGAACAGTGCACCTTCAGTGGACTGGCCCTGAGCAGCTACACCCCTGGTTACATCCTCCACAGGCACCAGGATGTGACAGAATGTGTCCGAGAATAGGTCACCTTCAGCGGACATGCCTTGAGCCTCTAGACCCCTATATATCCTCCGGGAGAGGGAGGAGAGTGTGGTCAACAGTCCGCTTCAAACCGCTTGAAAATCGGACACTCAGAGGCTAAGTTACCTCTTTGTGGAACTTTTTTTATTTTTCGTTCTGAGCCTAAGTCCACTTTTTTAGGGTGCTCTCGATTTCACGCCGTCATCCGGTGGCAAAACCTCTTTCTGTGATCCTCCAGGCCTTAGGGGGATTTTCAGAAGGTGTCCGAGAAAGGTGCATGGTCGTCGGACTGACCGTTTTCGGTCGGGAGGGTATTTTGTGGAGCCTCCGCCACCACCCCCAACTTTTTCGTACCCATGGTTAACCAAAACCCTACCCATGGTTAACCAAAATGGACTTAGAAAAAATCCACAGTTTTCAGACCTCCAGAGGGGTAGGACCCTGCTCAAAGGTGTCCGAGAATACTGCACCTTCAGCGGACATGCCATGAGCCTCTAGATCCCTCTATATCCTCCAGGAGGACCAGGATTTGAGGAACATGTGTCCGAGAACAGTGCACCTTCAGTGGACTGGCCCTGAGCAGCTACACCCCTGGTTACATCCTCCACAGGCACCAGGATGTGACAGAATGTGTCCGAGAATAGGTCACCTTCAGCGGACATGCCTTGAGCCTCTAGACCCCTATATATCCTCCGGGAGAGGGAGGAGAGTGTGGTCAACAGTCCGCTTCAAACCGCTTGAAAATCGGACACTCAGAGGCTAAGTTACCTCTTTGTGGAACTTTTTTTATTTTTCGTTCTGAGCCTAAGTCCACTTTTTTAGGGTGCTCTCGATTTCACGCCGTCATCCGGTGGCAAAACCTCTTTCTGTGATCCTCCAGGCCTTAGGGGGATTTTCAGAAGGTGTCCGAGAAAGGTGCATGGTCGTCGGACTGACCGTTTTCGGTCGGGAGGGTATTTTGTGGAGCCTCCGCCACCACCCCCAACTTTTTCGTACCCATGGTTAACCAAAACCCTACCCATGGTTAACCAAAATGGACTTAGAAAAAATCCACAGTTTTCAGACCTGCAGAGGGGTAGGACCCTGCTCAAAGGTGTCCGAGAATACTGCACCTTCAGCGGACATGCCATGAGCCTCTAGATCCCTCTATATCCTCCAGGAGGACCAGGATTTGAGGAACATGTGTCCGAGAACAGTGCACCTTCAGTGGACTGGCCCTGAGCAGCTACACCCCTGGTTACATCCTCCACAGGCACCAGGATGTGACAGAATGTGTCCGAGAATAGGTCACCTTCAGCGGACATGCCTTGAGCCTCTAGACCCCTATATATCCTCCGGGAGAGGGAGGAGAGTGTGGTCAACAGTCCGCTTCAAACCGCTTGAAAATCGGACACTCAGAGGCTAAGTTACCTCTTTGTGGAACTTTTTTTATTTTTCGTTCTGAGCCTAAGTCCACTTTTTTAGGGTGCTCTCGATTTCACGCCGTCATCCGGTGGCAAAACCTCTTTCTGTGATCCTCCAGGCCTTAGGGGGATTTTCAGAAGGTGTCCGAGAAAGGTGCATGGTCGTCGGACTGACCGTTTTCGGTCGGGAGGGTATTTTGTGGAGCCTCCGCCACCACCCCCAACTTTTTCGTACCCATGGTTAACCAAAACCCTACCCATGGTTAACCAAAATGGACTTAGAAAAAATCCACAGTTTTCAGACCTGCAGAGGGGTAGGACCCTGCTCAAAGGTGTCCGAGAATACTGCACCTTCAGCGGACATGCCATGAGCCTCTAGACCCCTCTATATCCTCCAGGAGGACCAGGATTTGAGGAACATGTGTCCGAGAACAGTGCACCCTCAGCGGACTGGCCCTGAGCAGCTACACCCCTGGTTACATCCCTGGTTATAACCAAAATGGACTTAGAAAACACTGGAGGCCTACAGACACACACACCTCCCCAGACAGGCCTAAGAAGCCTCCTGTCTATTAAAGGTCCCCAAAGGTCAGAGAGACACACAGAGAGCTCCAAACACTGCCCAGTGTGTTGTGTTCACTTACTGGGAGGCCTACAGACACACACACCTCCCCAGACAGGCCTAAGAAGCCTGCTGTCTATTAAAGGTCCCCAAAGGTCAGAGAGACACCCAGAGAGCTCCAAACACTGCCCAGTGTGTTGGGTTCACTTACTGGGAGGCCTACAGACACACACACCTCCCCAGACAGGCCTAAGAAGCCTGCTGTCTATTAAAGGTCCCCAAAGGTCAGAGAGACACACAGAGAGCTCCACACACTGCCCAGTGTGTTGGGTTCACATACTGGGAGGCCTACAGACACACACACCTCCCCAGACAGGCCTAATTAGCCTGCTGTCTATTAAAGGTCCCCAGAGGTCAGAGAGACACACAGAGAGCTCCAAACACTGCCCTGTGTACTGTATTAAGTCACAGCAAGCCCCAATGGCTCACACTTGTCTCCCTTTAGGCCCAATAATTCTGCCTGCTATTAAAGCTCTCTGAGGGTCCCACAGACACACAGAGAGCTCCCAGCACTACCCAGCACTAACCCTAACCCCCAGTACTGCCCTCAGCCCCAGCCCACTGCCCCCAAACACAGTGAGCTTCATGAGGCTCCCACAGACACACACAGAGCTCCCAGCACTGCTGGACGTCTAACTGAGGTCGCCATTGAGTTCTAGATAGCTCGCTCCGTTTCTCACTTGCCGCCACAGCCTTCAGACGATCAGTCATCAGCACAAGTTCGCCTCATGAAAACCGGAGATTCATACCGATCTGCCACGCCCCACTGTGTGGTGTGTTTATTTAGTGTGTAGCGCAGTTGACTGTGTGGTGTGTTTGTTTAGTGTGTAGCGCAGTTGCACTACGGGGTGTTGAGCTGCTTATTATGTGTAGGTTTTTAAGGATGCAATGTGCATCGTGGTCCGGTGCTTCCGCCCTGTATAGCTTTTCCTTTATAGAGTCGAGCCTTTCTTTCATATTAAAGCTCTCTGAGGGTCCCACAGACACACACAGAGCTCCCAGCACTGCCCAGCACTAACCCTAACCCCCAGTACTGCCCTCAGCCCCAGCCCACTGCCCCCAAACACAGTGAGCTTCATGAGGCTCCCACAGACACACACAGAGCTCCCAGCACTGCTGGACGTCTAAGTGAGGTCGCCATTGAATTCTAGATAGCTCGCTCCGTTTCTCACTTGCCGCCACAGCCTTCAGACGATCAGTCATCAGCACAAGTTCGCCTCATGAAAACCGGAGATTCATACCGATCTGCCACGCCCCACTGTGTGGTGTGTTTGTTTAGTGTGTAGCGCAGTTGACTGTGTGGTGTGTTTGTTTAGTGTGTAGCGCAGTTGCACTACGGGGTGTTGAGCTGCTTATTATGTGTAGGTTTTTAAGGATATAATGTGCTTTGTGATCGTGCTTCCGCCCTGTATAGCTTTTCCTTTATAGAGTCGAGCCTTTTTTCATACCGGGGAGTCATTCACAACTTAGGACAGAGTTGCTTCAGTTGGGATTTGAACCTGCAATTCTCAGATGGTTTTCTGGAATCTTACCCTTTGCGGGTTTCGAACCTGTGCTCATCAGGTCTGTGGTGCCGCGCCCTACCCACTAAGCCACCGTGCTGGTACAGAATTCCGCCTGTCAGTGCGCCCAAATCACCGATTCCTCACCCCATATTTTCCCAGGCTCTTTCTCTTTCAATCTTTCTCTCTCTCAGAGTTGCTTCATGTGGGGTTCGATCCTACGATTTTCAGGTGGTTTCGTCGAAACTAACACCTTTAATGGGTGGTTTCACCGAGACTTGCCCTTCGCGGGGTTCGAACCTGTGCTTCTCAGGTACCTCAGCCACTAATATGCCTCTCCCCACTCATCCGGGGCAAATTCTCGCTAGAGAAGGGTTCGGCGCGGTGACAGAGAGCTCCGTAGAGCCCTCGGCGTCCCCGGCCTGGAGGCTGACCGCGGTGGCGGGGAGGTGGGACCTGTGAGACAGGGTGCCTCCCCTGGCGGGTCACGGTTTCCAATCGGTCAGAAGGTTTAGGAGTGGAGAAGGAGGAGAGTGTGGTCAACAGTCCGCTTCAAACCGCTTGAAAATCGGACACTCAGAGGCTGAGTTACCTCTTTGTGGAACTTTTTTTATTTTTCGTTCTGAGCCTAAGTCCACTTTTTTAGGGTGCTCTCGATTTCGCGCCGTCACCCGGTGGCAAAACCTCTTTCTGTGATCCTCCAGGCCTTAGGGGGATTTTCAGAAGGTGTCCGAGAAAGGTGCATGGTCGTCGGACTGACCGTTTTCGGTCGGGAGGGTATTTTGTGGAGCCTCCGCCACCACCCCCAACTTTTTCGTACCCATGGTTAACCAAAACCCTACCCATGGTTAACCAAAATGGACTTAGAAAAAATCCACAGTTTTCAGACCTCCAGAGGGGTAGGACCCTGCTCAAAGGTGTCCGAGAATACTGCACCTTCAGCGGACATGCCATGAGCCTCTAGACCCCTCTATATCCTCCAGGAGGACCAGGATTTGAGGAACATGTGTCCGAGAAGAGTGCACCTTCAGCGGACTGGCCCTGAGCAGCTACACCCCTGGTTACATCCTCCACAGGCACCAGGATGTGACAGAATGTGTCCGAGAATAGGTCACCTTCAGGGGACTGGCCCTGAGCAGCTACACCCCTGGTTACATCCTCCAAAAGCACCAGGATGTGACAGAATGTGTCCGAGAATAGGTCACCTTCAGCGGACTGGCCATGTGCAGCTGCACCCCTAGTAACATCCTCCACAGGCACCAGGATGTGACAGAATGTGTCCGAGAATAGGTCACCTTCAGCGGACTGACCATGTGCAGCTACACCCCTAGTTACATCCTCCACAGGCACCAGGATGTGACAGAATGTGTCCGAGAATAGGTCACCTTCAGCGGACTGGCCATGTGCAGCTACACCCCTAGTTACATCCTCCACAGGCACCAGGATGTGACAGAATGTGTCCGAGAATAGGTCACCTTCAGCGGACAGGCCATGTGCAGCTACACCCCTAGTTACATCCTCCACAGGCACCAGGATGTGAACATAATGTGTCCGAGGACAGAGCACCATCAACGGACTCTTTACCAGCTTCGAGTCCCTTGTTTTCGACTTCCAGATGCACCATAATGTCAAAAACATGTGCCCGAGAAAGATGCACCATCAACGGACTCTCTATGAGCTTCTGGGGCCTTGTTACAATCCTCCAGGAGGCTTCTGAAAAGGAGCTCTCTAGTCCCGAGATGGTACCCGGTGGCAAAACCTCTTTTTGGCATCCTCCAAGCTTAAGGGGAATCCTCAGAGAGTGTCCGAAAAAAGTGCACTGTCGTCGGACTGACCGTTTTGGCTCGGGAGGGTAGGCCATGGAGCTCGCGCCAGCACCCCCAACTTTTTTTTAGCCATGGTTAACCAGTAACTATGAGTCTCTTAAGGTTCCATAAGAGAGTCATACTATGACTCTTATGGAAAAGTAACTATGACTCTGTCATAGGGTCGGGGCAAAAACGAATCTCAAGAACATTAAGGCTAAATAAATATCAGAGTTGATCCAAATGATTGAGGGAAGTTGGCTAGCAATAACCCCAATTATGGGATAAAGATTGGCTCTGAAAGAGGAAATAGCCTGGAAATTTACTGTGGGAGGAATCGGTGACTTGGTCGCACTGACAGGTGGGATTCTGTATCAGCACGGTGGCTCAGTGGGTAGGGCGCGGCAGGCTATGCTGAAGAGCACAGGTTCGAAACCCGCAAAGGGTAAGATTTCAGAAGAACATCTGAGAATCGCAGGTTCAAATCCCACCTGAAGCAACTATGTCCTAAGTTGCATATGAATCCCCGGAGAGAAATAACACACAAATTGCAATCAAACTCTGTAAACAGAACGTGGCAAACTCTGTAAGCAGAACATGGCATACTTTGAAGACAGAACTTGGCAAACTCTGTATACACAACCCGGCAAACTCTGTAAACGGAGTGTGGCAAACTCTGTAAACAGAACGTGGCAAACTCTGTAACAGAACTCAGCAAACTCTGTGAAAAGAACCTGGCAAGTTCTTTAAACAGAAAATATAATATTTTGTTTTTATCTTTTTTTAAAGCCATTCGTCTCACACGTTTCACCCTAGAAAGGCGCCCGGTGTACGCCGGAGTATCCTTTCTGCCCCCGGTGATTTCTTAAAGCATCCCAGGTGCTGAGGTCCCACGGGGCCTCTACTTGGGAGGGTAGGGAATTTCGGTCGACCCCTCCCGCTGGCAGGCCGTTGCTGAGGATTGTGTAAATCAGTTGTAAAAGTCACACAGCAATCATATAATATAAAATTATATGTTTTTCGGTTTCCTAACCGTTGTCGGCAGTGGAAGTCGATTGTAAAAATCACAGGTACGGTGTTGCACCCCGCACAGTAACCGGAACCCCACGGGTGGGCAGAGAAATCTGCCAGAACATCCAGCAGGAATGGCTGCGATGAAGAAGGGCAAGACCACAGGTCGCAAGGCTAAGTGGTCTGTAAAAGAACTAAAAACTTTGATGGAGATGGAGGAGGCTCTCGAGCAAGGCCAATACTCTGTATATTACATGAATGTGGAAATTGCAAGTGAGCTTCCAGGTAGGTCCTCCCACGAAGTGAAAGAGAAAAGACAGTGCATGAGACGGCAATCTCACAGGAGAAGCACTAAGCTCTTACTGCAGCCAACAGATGCAAACCTGGAGAGGCAGGAAATCCCTGCTGAACTCAATCTGCTGATACAGCCACGAGTGTTACAAGCAGTAACTGGCCTCAACAGAAAATTAAGGTGGCAAGCTGGTGCTCTCATTGACATGTACACTCACGAACACGAAATCAGGCGGGCGCTCACACTGGCAAGCAGGAAGGACCCGGGCGCAGCAGTGGCCATTGAGACCGCTACGGCGATGGTGATAAGGGAGGCGAGAAGAAAAGGGGCTTTTTTTTGGCGAAATTTTTCATGGGAGTCTGCCTGGGAGTGTGCCTGCAGTCTGCCTGGGATTCTGCCTGCACTCTGCCTGTGTGTGTGTGTGTCCTCAGGACCGTGGAGAGCTGCAGTCATTGGTCTGCCTCCAGCAGTCATTTGGCTACCTTAGAGAGTCAGGAGCCGGCAGCCCGCTAGGGCCGCGGGCGACCTGTCACCAAGCGCGTCCCTCAAGGCGGTGAGTGGACCCACGGACCAGCACAAGTTCGCCTCATGAAAACCGGAGATTCCTACCGATATGCCACGTCCCACTGTGTGGTGTGTTTGTTTAGTGTGTAGCGCAGTTGCACTACGGGGTGTTGAGCTGCTTATTATGTGTAGGTTTTTAAGGATGCAATGTGCATTGTGGTCCGGTGCTTCCGCCCTGTATAGCTTTTCCTCTTAAGCTTTTCACTTTAATATAAAGTATTCAATCCCTACTTTGTAGGATGTCACTCAAGATAGTTAAGGATCCTCTCAGAACACTCTTACAAAGTCTCGACGCGAGAGCTTTTGCACTGCTCTTAGAAAGTCCCATTCTCTTGAGGATCTTGTTGTTGGGTTTATGCCAGAGGCCCCTCGCTCCCAGTGGAAATCCGTGTATTTCCACTTCCTCTACACCCATGACCTGTTTCACCAAGTTCTTGATGGGTTTGTAGTGCTTTACTTTCTCTCGGCCTGCGAGTTTTAGTGTGTTGATGTTCCTTTCAAACCGCACTGTCACATCCAGCACCATTGCCTTACCATCTTTGCAAAAGACCAAGTCTGGGTGTCTCACATTTGGTCTGCTTCCAAATTCTTTCTCCCTGTGGACAACCCAGCCCTGCTTCTTCGCAGCGACTGCCAGTCGATGGCATGCAAAATTGTGTCGCTCCAGTCGTTTCGCCCTACCGCTGGGACATGCTCCGAGGAGGTGTGAGGCGGACTCAAGCCTCGCGTGACAGCCTCGGCAACTCGCGTTCCACTTGCTTTGGCCCCTTGCCATAAATTCCCTGGTAGGGTAGACGTTCGCTTGTAGCTGTAGTGCTTGTGAGCAGAATTTGTGTTGCACTTTTGGGAGTTTGGAGAGCCAGGCATTAGACTCTGGAGAGTCTTTGAACCAGGCTATTCCAACTCCCTGCACCGATTTGCCTGCCCACCGGTCGAACTCTACATCTTGCCACTCGCATGGTCTCTTGTACTGGGATAGCTGAGGGGCCCCATCTGCTTCAGTAACGTTCGTTACTGGCACACCCTCTGGAGTTGGTAATTTCTCCAGTTGCCCGCCCGCTTTGAGCCAAGCTCTTCTCCAGTCCTCCAGCCCGTTCTGGTCCCAGGCTATCTTTCTGATGACTTCATCATCAGAGTGCAAAAGTTTCCACAACCGCTTTGCCTGCATAGCAGGAATAACGGCGCTCAACTTTTGTAGCCCCAGACCTCCGTCTCTCGCTCTAGCATAGAGCAACCCATCACATGTGGTCTGCGCTAGACCCAGCCATGTTTTTACTGTGCTACGTAGTAGCCGGTCCAGCAGTCGCAGCCGAACTATACTGTAGTCGCAGTGGTCGGCCCGGTAGAAATGCCTGGGGATTATGAAGGTCTTAAGCAGCCAAATCTTTTGAGGGGCAGTTAATGGTGTCGCCCCTACCTTATCCAGCGCCACTTGTAACTCTTTGAGAATGTCGGGTTTCTCGAGGCCCCTCACTGGACCGACCTGAATTCCCAGATATCTTACCGCCCTTCCACTTTCAACCATTTCTATTGGTGTCCCCTCGATCTGCCAGGGGGGACAGTCATTCACTTTCATTTTCATGCTGTGTTTCAAGGGGGTAACCATGAAGCCGAAGCACTTGCTTGCGTGCACCTTAAGCCCCGTCAGGGCACAGAAGTCATTCAGTGTGTCGCTGACCAGCACCAGGTCATCTGCGAATGCAAGCGAGACCAGCTTTGTGTCTGCGATCTTTACTCCCTTACCGAGGCTTTCCAGTGTGTGGAGCAGTGGATCAAGAGCCAGATTGAAAAGCAATGGGGACAGTGGGTCACCCTGCTTCACACCGACTTTCATTGCAATGGGTTCAGATTGTTCTCCCCCGGCTTCAATGCAAGTTACGCCCCCGTCGTACGAGCTTTGTATTGTGTTTATGATGTGTTCATCCAGACCTCTCTGCCTGAGCACTGCAAGCAAGTGCTCGTGTGTCACCGTATCGAAAGCCTTTGCCACGTCCACGAGCACCACCGCTAGTGACTTTCTCTCCCTCCTGCTGGCTTTAACCAGACTTTGAAGGATGTGAAGATTCTCACTACAGCCAGGAGAGTCCCTTAACCCTCGCTGCCTGTCGTGGATAGTGCAGGCTTTCGTAAGGCGCCCATTTAGCAGTCGTGAGAACAGCCGCATCAGCATCGAGCCGATAGTGATTGGGCGCCAGTTATTCGGGTCATTCAACAGCAGAGGGTCGGAGGTCTTTGGTATCAGTACAGTTCTCGCGGGCTTTACACACTGAGGTATGAACCCCGCCGCAAGCCAGCTGCCAAAGAGTTTTGATAGCTTCACACCCTTCGGGTCCCAGAGGAGTAGGTCATCCCGCCCGATGCCGTCCGTGCCTGGTGCCGATTTCCTGTCCGTCTTTCTGAGGTGTGTGATCACATCTTCGGGGGTGAACAGGGTGGAGAAGTGTTCGTTGTCCGCCCCGCTGGCGGCCTTAAAGCCTCCCAAGCCCTTGAAGGCACCTTCTGACACCATCCAACGCCTTTCAAACACTTCGTGTAATTGAGGCAGCAGGACTGGGCAGTCGGTCGCTTAGCCGGGTCCGTACTCATTAGTTTTCTGAGTTTATGGACCTCATCCCTCTTCATTTCTCGCTTGCTTCGGGGCTTCATCGGCTCGCCAGCTTTGCTGTTCTTTTTGGTCGCTGGACCTTTTCTTCTCGCCTCCCTTATCACCATCGCCGTAGCGGTCTCAATGGCCACTGCTGCGCCCGGGTCCTTCCTGCTTGCCAGTGTGAGCGCCCGCCTGATTTCGTGTTCGTGAGTGTACATGTCAATGAGAGCACCAGCTTGCCACCTTAATTTTCTGTTGAGGCCAGTTACTGCTTGTAACCCTCGTGGCTGTATCAGCAGATTGAGTTCAGCAGGGATTTCCTGCCTCTCCAGGTTTGCCTCTGTTGGCTGCAGTAAGAGCTTAGTGCTTCTCCTGTGAGATTGCCGTCTCATGCACTGTCTTTTCTCTTTCACTTCGTGGGAGGACCTACCTGGAAGCTGACTTGCAATTTCCACATTCATGTAATATACAGAGTATTGGCCTTGCTCGAGAGCCTCCTCCATCTCCATCAAAGTTTTTAGTTCTTTTACAGACCACTTAGCCTTGCGACCTGTGGTCTTGCCCTTCTTCATCGCAGCCATTCCTGCTGGATGTTCTGGCAGATTTCTCTGCCCACCCCGTGGAATTCCGGTTACTGTGCGGGGTGCAACACCGTACCTGTGATTTTTACAATCGACTTCCACTGCCGACAACGGTTAGGAAACCGAAAAACATATAATTTTATATTATATGATTGCTGTGTGACTTTTACAACTGATTTACACAATCCTCAGCAACGGCCTGCCAGCGGGAGGGGTCGACCGAAATTCCCTACCCTCCCAAGTAGAGGCCCCGTGGGACCTCAGCACCTGGGATGCTTTACGAAATCACCGGGGGCAGAAAGGATACTCCGGCGTACACCGGGCGCCTTTCTAGGGTGAAACGTGTGAGACGAATGGCTTTAAAAAAAGATAAAAACAAAATATTATATTTTCTGTCTTGCCAGGTTCTTTTCACAGAGTTTGCTGAGTTCTGTTACAGAGTTTGCCACGTTCTGTTTACAGAGTTTGCCTCACTCCGTTTACAGAGTTTGCCGGGTTGTGTATACAGAGTTTGCCAAGTTCTGTCTTCAAAGTATGCCATGTTCTGCTTACAGAGTTTGCCACGTTCTGTTTACAGAGTTTGATTGCAATTTGTGTGTTATTTTTCTCCGGGGATTCATATGCAACTTAGGACATAGTTGCTTCAGGTGGGATTTGAACCTGCGATTCTCAGATGTTCTTCTGAAATCTTACCCTTTGCGGGTTTCGAACCTGTGCTCTTCAGGTTCGTGGTGCCGCGCCCTACCCACTGAGCCACCGTGCTGATACAGAATCCCACCTGTCAGTGCGACCAAGTCACCGATTCCTCCCACAGTAAATTTCCAGGTTATTTCCTCTTTCAGAGCCAATCTTTATCCCATAATTGGGGTTATTGCTAGCCAACTTCCCTCAATCATTTGGATCAACTCTGATATTTATTTAGCCTTAATGTTCTTGAGATTCGTTTTTGCCCCGACCCTATGACAGAGTCATAGTTACTTTTCCATAAGAGTCATAGTATGACTCTCTTATGGAACCTTAAGAGACTCATAGTTACTGGTTAACCATGGGTAAAAAAAAGTTGGGGGTGCTGGCGCGAGCTCCATGGCCTACCCTCCCGAGCCAAAACGGTCAGTCCGACGACAGTGCACTTTTTTCGGACACTCTCTGAGGATTCCCCTTAAGCTTGGAGGATGCCAAAAAGAGGTTTTGCCACCGGGTACCATCTCGGGACTAGAGAGCTCCTTTTCAGAAGCCTCCTGGAGGATTGTAACAAGGCCCCAGAAGCTCATAGAGAGTCCGTTGATGGTGCATCTTTCTCGGGCACATGTTTTTGACATTATGGTGCATCTGGAAGTCGAAAACAAGGGACTCGAAGCTCGCAGAGAGTCAGTTGATGGTGCATCTTTGGCGGAGACATGTTTTTGACATTATGGTGCCTCTGGAAGTCGAAAACAAGGGACTCGAAGCTGGTAAAGAGTCCGTTGATGGTGCTCTGTCCTCGGACACATTATGTTCACATCCTGGTGCCTGTGGAGGATGTAACTAGGGGTGTAGCTGCACATGGCCTGTCCGCTGAAGGTGACCTATTCTCGGACACATTCTGTCACATCCTGGTGCCTGTGGAGGATGTAACTAGGGGTTTAGCTGCACATGGCCAGTCCGCTGAAGGTGACCTATTCTCGGACACATTCTGTCACATCCTGGTGCCTGTGGAGGATGTAACTAGGGGTGTAGCTGCACATGGTCAGTCCGCTGAAGGTGACCTATTCTCGGACACATTCTGTCACATCCTGGTGCCTGTGGAGGATGTTACTAGGGGTGCAGCTGCACATGGCCAGTCCGCTGAAGGTGACCTATTCTCGGACACATTCTGTCACATCCTGGTGCTTTTGGAGGATGTAACCAGGGGTGTAGCTGCTCAGGGCCAGTCCCCTGAAGGTGACCTATTCTCGGACACATTCTGTCACATCCTGGTGCCTGTGGAGGATGTAACCAGGGGTGTAGCTGCTCAGGGCCAGTCCGCTGAAGGTGCACTCTTCTCGGACACATGTTCCTCAAATCCTGGTCCTCCTGGAGGATATAGAGGGGTCTAGAGGCTCATGGCATGTCCGCTGAAGGTGCAGTATTCTCGGACACCTTTGAGCAGGGTCCTACCCCTCTGGAGGTCTGAAAACTGTGGATTTTTTCTAAGTCCATTTTGGTTAACCATGGGTAGGGTTTTGGTTAACCATGGGTACGAAAAAGTTGGGGGTGGTGGCGGAGGCTCCACAAAATACCCTCCCGACCGAAAACGGTCAGTCCGACGACCATGCACCTTTCTCGGACACCTTCTGAAAATCCCCCTAAGGCCTGGAGGATCACAGAAAGAGGTTTTGCCACCGGGTGACGGCGCGAAATCGAGAGCACCCTAAAAAAGTGGACTTAGGCTCAGAACGAAAAATAAAAAAAGTTCCACAAAGAGGTAACTCAGCCTCTGAGTGTCCGATTTTCAAGCGGTTTGAAGCGGACTGTTGACCACACTCTCCTCCTTCTCCACTCCTAAACCTTCTGACCGATTGGAAACCGTGACCCGCCAGGGGAGGCACCCTGTCTCACAGGTCCCACCTCCCCGCCACCGCGGTCAGCCTCCAGGCCGGGGACGCCGAGGGCTCTACGGAGCTCTCTGTCACTGCGCCGAACCCTTCTCTAGCGAGAATTTGCCCCGGATGAGTGGGGAGAGGCATATTAGTGGCTGAGGTACCTGAGAAGCACAGGTTCGAACCCCGCGAAGGGCAAGTCTCGGTGAAACCACCCATTAAAGGTGTTAGTTTTGACGAAACCACCTGAAAATCGTAGGATCGAACCCCACATGAATCAACTCTGAGAGAGAGAAAGATTGAAAGAGAAAGAGCCTGGGAAAATATGGGGTGAGGAATCGGTGATTTGGGCGCACTGACAGGCGGAATTCTGTACCAGCACGGTGGCTTAGTGGGTAGGGCGCGGCACCACAGACCTGATGAGCACAGGTTCGAAACCCGCAAAGGGTAAGATTCCAGAAAACCATCTGAGAATTGCAGGTTCAAATCCCAACTGAAGCAACTCTGTCCTAAGTTGTGAATGACTCCCCGGTATGAAAAAAGGCTCGACTCTATAAAGGAAAAGCTATACAGGGCGGAAGCACGATCACAAAGCACATTATATCCTTAAAAACCTACACATAATAAGCAGCTCAACACCCCGTAGTGCAACTGCGCTACACACCACACAGTCAACTGCGCTACACACTAAACAAACACACCACACAGTGGGGCGTGGCAGATCGGTATGAATCTCCGGTTTTCATGAGGCGAACTTGTGCTGATGACAGCCTTCGTCTGAAGGCTGTGGCGGCAAGTGAGAAACGGAGCGAGCTATCTAGAATTCAATGGCGACCTCACTTAGACGTCCAGCAGTGCTGGGAGCTCTGTGTGTGTCTGTGGGAGCCTCATGAAGCTCACTGTGTTTGGGGGCAGTGGGCTGGGGCTGAGGGCAGTACTGGGGGTTAGGGTTAGTGCTGGGCAGTGCTGGGAGCTCTGTGTGTGTCTGTGGGACCCTCAGAGAGCTTTAATATGAAAGAAAGGCTCGACTCTATAAAGGAAAAGCTATACAGGGCGGAAGCACCGGACCACGATGCACATTGCATCCTTAAAAACCTACACATAATAAGCAGCTCAACACCCCGTAGTGCAACTGCGCTACACACTAAACCAACACACCACACAGTCAACTGCGCTACACACTAAATTAACACACCACACAGTGGGGCGTGGCAGATCGGTATGAATCTCCGGTTTTCATGAGGCGAACTTGTGCTGATGACTGATCGTCTGAAGGCTGTGGCGGCAAGTGAGAAATGGAGCGAGCTATCTAGAATTCAATGGCGACCTCAGTTAGACGTCCAGCAGTGCTGGGAGCTCTGTGTGTGTCTGTGGGAGCCTCATGAAGCTCACTGTGTTTGGGGGCAGTGGGCTGGGGCTGAGGGCAGTACTGGGGGTTAGGGTTAGTGCTGGGTAGTGCTGGGAGCTCTCTGTGTGTCTGTGGGACCCTCAGAGAGCTTTAATAGCAGGCAGAATTATTGGGCCTAAAGGGAGACAAGTGTGAGCCATTGGGGCTTGCTGTGACTTAATACAGTACACAGGGCAGTGTTTGGAGCTCTCTGTGTGTCTCTCTGACCTCTGGGGACCTTTAATAGACAGCAGGCTAATTAGGCCTGTCTGGGGAGGTGTGTGTGTCTGTAGGCCTCCCAGTAAGTGAACCCAACACACTGGGCAGTGTGTGGAGCTCTCTGTGTGTCTCTCTGACCTTTGGGGACCTTTAATAGACAGCAGGCTTCTTAGGCCTGTCTGGGGAGGTGTGTGTGTCTGTAGGCCTCCCAGTAAGTGAACCCAACACACTGGGCAGTGTTTGGAGCTCTCTGGGTGTCTCTCTGACCTTTGGGGACCTTTAATAGACAGCAGGCTTCTTGGGCCTGTCTGGGGAGGTGTGTGTGTCTGTAGGCCTCCCAGTAAGTGAACACAACACACTGGGCAGTGTTTGGAGCTCTCTGTGTGTCTCTCTGACCTTTGGGGACCTTTAATAGACAGGAGGCTTCTTAGGCCTGTCTGGGGAGGTGTGTGTGTCTGTAGGCCTCCAGTGTTTTCTAAGTCCATTTTGGTTATAACCAGGGATGTAACCAGGGGTGTAGCTGCTCAGGGCCAGTCCGCTGAGGGTGCACTGTTCTCGGACACATGTTCCTCAAATCCTGGTCCTCCTGGAGGATATAGAGGGGTCTAGAGGCTCATGGCATGTCCGCTGAAGGTGCAGTATTCTCGGACACCTTTGAGCAGGGTCCTACCCCTCTGGAGGTCTGAAAACTGTGGATTTTTTCTAAGTCCATTTTGGTTAACCATGGGTAGGGTTTTGGTTAACCATGGGTACGAAAAAGTTGGGGGTGGTGGCGGAGGCTCCACAAAATACCCTCCCGACCGAAAACGGTCAGTCCGACGACCATGCACCTTTCTCGGACACCTTCTGAAAATCCCCCTAAGGCCTGGAGGATCACAGAAAGAGGTTTTGCCACCGGGTGACGGCGCGAAATCGAGAGCACCCTAAAAAAGTGGACTTGGGCTCAGAACGAAAAATAATGTGTCCGAGAATAGGTCACCTTCAGCGGACTGGCCATGTGCAGCTGCACCCCTAGTAACATCCTCCACAGGCACCAGGATGTGACAGAATGTGTCCGAGAATAGGTCACCTTCAGCGGACTGACCATGTGCAGCTACACTCCTAGTTACATCCTCCACAGGCACCAGGATGTGACAGAATGTGTCCGAGGACAGAGCACCATCAACGGACTCTTTACCAGCTTCGAGTCCCTTGTTTTCGACTTCCAGAGGCACCATAATGTCAAAAACATGTGTCCGCCAAAGATGCACCATCAACGGACTCTCTGCGAGCTTCGAGTCCCTTGTTTTCGACTTCCAGATGCACCATAATGTCAAAAACATGTGCCCGAGAAAGATGCACCATCAACGGACTCTCTATGAGCTTCTGGGGCCTTGTTACAATCCTCCAGGAGGCTTCTGAAAAGGAGCTCTCTAGTCCCGAGATGGTACCCGGTGGCAAAACCTCTTTTTGGCATCATCCAGGCTTAAGGGGAATCCTCAGAGAGTGTCCGAAAAAAGTGCACTGTCGTCGGACTGACCGTTTTGGCTCGGGAGGGTAGGCCATGGAGCTCGCGCCAGCACCCCCAACTTTTTTTTACCCATGGTTAACCAGTAACTATGAGTCTCTTAAGTCCCAGTGTGTTGGGTTCACTTACTGGGAGGCCTACAGACCCACACACCTCCCCAGACAGGCCTAAGAAGCCTGCTGTCTATTAAAGGTCCCCAAAGGTCAGAGAGACACACACAAAGCTCCCAGCACTGCCCAGTGTGTTGTGCTCACTTACTGGGAGGCCTACAGACACACACACCACCCCAGACAGGCCTAAGAAGCCTGCTGTCTATTAAAGGTCCCCAAAGGTCAGAGAGACATACAGAGAGCTCCCAGCACTGCCCAGTGTGTTGGGTTCACTTACCGGGAGGCCTACAGACACACACACCTCCCCAGACAGGCCTAAGAAGCCTGCTGTCTATTAAAAGTCCCCAAAGGTCAGAGAGACACCCAGAGAGCTCCAAACACTGCCCAGTGTGTTGGGTTCACTTACTGGGAGGCCTACAGACACACACACCTCCCCAGACAGGCCTAAGAAGCCTGCTGTCTATTAAAGGTCCCCAGAGGTCAGAGAGACACACAGAGAGCTCCAAACACTGCCCAGTGTGTTGGGTTCACTTACTGGGAGGCCTACAGACACACACACCTCCCCAGACAAGCCTAATTAGCCTGCTGTCTATTAAAGGTCCCCAGAGGTCAGAGAGACACACAGAGAGCTCCAAACACTGCCCTGTGTACTGTATTAAGTCACAGCAAGCCCCAATGGCTCACACTTGTCTCCCTTTAGGCCCAAAAATTCTGCCTGCTATTAAAGCTCTCTGAGGGTCCCACAGACACACACAGAGCTCCCAGCACTGCCCAGCACTAACCCAAACCCCCAGTACTGCCCTCAGCCCCAGCCCACTGCCCCCAAACACAGTGAGCTTCATGAGGCTCCCACAGACACACACAGAGCTCCCAGCACTGCTGGACGTCTAACTGAGGTCGCCATTGAATTCTAGATAGCTCGCTCCGTTTCTCGCTTGCCGCCACAGCCTTCAGACGATCAGTCATCAGCACAAGTTTGCCTCATGAAAACCGGAGATTCATACCGATCTGCCACGCCCCACTGTGTGGTGTGTTTGTTTAGTGTGTAGCGCAGTTGCACTACGGGGTGTTGAGCTGCTTATTATGTGTAGGTTTTTAAGGATGCAATGTGTCGAGCCTTTTAGAGTCGAGCCTTCCTCTTGAGCCAGAGAGACCTATGTGACAAGGACCGAGTTGCTTCATGTGGGGTTCGATCCTACGATTTTCAGGTGGTTTCGTCGAAACTAACACCTTTAATGGGTGGTTTCACCGAGACTTGCCCTTCGCGGGGTTCGAACCTGTGCTTCTCAGGTACCTCAGCCACTAATATGCCTCTCCCCACTCATCCGGGGCAAATTCTCGCTAGAGAAGGGTTCGGCGCGGTGACAGAGAGCTCCGTAGAGCCCTCGGCGTCCCAGGCCTGGAGGCTGACCGCGGTGGCGGGGAGGTGGGACCTGTGAGACAGGGTGCCTCCCCTGGCGGGTCACGGTTTCCAATCGGTCAGAAGGTTTAGGAGAGGAGAGGGAAGAGAGTGTGGTCAACAGTCCGCTTCAAACCGCTTGAAAATCGGACACTCAGAGGCTGAGTTACCTCTCGTGGGAACTTTTTTTATTTTTCGTTCTGAGCCTAAGTCCACTTTTTTAGGGTGCTCTCGATTTCGCGCCGTCACCCGGTGGCAAAACCTCTTTCTGTGATCCTCCAGGCCTTAGGGGGATTTTCAGAAGGTGTCCGAGAAAGGTGCATGGTCGTCGGACTGACCGTTTTCGGTCGGGAGGGTATTTTGTGGAGCCTCCGCCACCACCCCCAACTTTTTCGTACCCTTGGTTAACCAAAACCCTACCCATGGTTAACCAAAATGGACTTAGAAAAAATCCACAGTTTTCAGACCTCCAGAGGGGTAGGACCCTGCTCAAAGGTGTCCGAGAATACTGCACCTTCAGCGGACATGCCATGAGCCTCTAGACCCCTCTATATCCTCCAGGAGGACCAGGATTTGAGGAACATGTGTCCGAGAACAGTGCACCTTCAGTGGACTGGCCCTGAGCAGCTACACCCCTGGTTACATCCTCCACAGGCACCAGGATGTGACAGAATGTGTCCGAGAATAGGTCACCTTCAGCGGACATGCCTTGAGCCTCTAGACCCCTATATATCCTCCGGGAGAGGGAGGAGAGTGTGGTCAACAGTCCGCTTCAAACCGCTTGAAAATCGGACACTCATAGGCTGAGTTACCTCTTTGTGGAACTTTTTTTATTTTTCGTTCTGAGCCTAAGTCCACTTTTTTAGGGTGCTCTCGATTTCGCGCCGTCACCCGGTGGCAAAACCTCTTTCTGTGATCCTCCAGGCCTTAGGGGGATTTTCAGAAGGTGTCCGAGAAAGGTGCATGGTCGTCGGACTGACCGTTTTCGGTCGGGAGGGTATTTTGTGGAGCCTCCGCCACCACCCCCAACTTTTTCGTACCCATGGTTAACCAAAACCCTACCCATGGTTAACCAAAATGGACTTAGAAAAAATCCACAGTTTTCAGACCTCCAGAGGGGTAGGACCCTGCTCAAAGGTGTCCGAGAATACTGCACCTTCAGCGGACATGCCATGAGCCTCTAGACCCCTCTATATCCTCCAGGAGGACCAGGATTTGAGGAACATGTGTCCGAGAACAGTGCACCCTCAGCGGACTGGCCCTGAGCAGCTAAACCCCTGGTTACATCCTCCACAGGCACCAGGATGTGACAGAATGTGTCCGAGAATAGGTCACCTTCAGCGGACATGCCTTGAGCCTCTAGACCCCTATATATCCTCCGGGAGAGGGAGGAGAATGTGGTCAACAGTCCGCTTCAAACCGCTTGAAAATCGGACACTCAGAGGCTGAGTTACCTCTTTGTGGAACTTTTTTTATTTTTCGTTCTGAGCCTAAGTCCACTTTTTTAGGGTGCTCTCGATTTCGCGCCGTTACCCGGTGGCAAAACCTCTTTCTGTGATCCTCCAGGCCTTAGGGGGATTTTCAGAAGGTGTCCGAGAAAGGTGCATGGTCGTCGGACTGACCGTTTTCGGTCGGGAGGGTATTTTGTGGAGCCTCCGCCACCACCCCCAACTTTTTCGTACCCATGGTTAACCAAAACCCTACCCATGGTTAACCAAAATGGTCTTAGAAAAAATCCACAGTTTTCAGACCTCCAGAGGGGTAGGACCCTGCTCAAAGGTGTCCGAGAATACTGCACCTTCAGCGGACATGCCATGAGCCTCTAGATCCCTCTATATCCTCCAGGAGGACCAGGATTTGAGGAACATGTGTCCGAGAACAGTGCACCTTCAGTGGACTGGCCCTGAGCAGCTACACCCCTGGTTACATCCTCCACAGGCACCAGGATGTGACAGAATGTGTCCGAGAATAGGTCACCTTCAGCGGACATGCCTTGAGCCTCTAGACCCCTATATATCCTCCGGGAGAGGGAGGAGAGTGTGGTCAACAGTCCGCTTCAAACCGCTTGAAAATCGGACACTCAGAGGCTAAGTTACCTCTTTGTGGAACTTTTTTTATTTTTCGTTCTGAGCCTAAGTCCACTTTTTTAGGGTGCTCTCGATTTCACGCCGTCATCCGGTGGCAAAACCTCTTTCTGTGATCCTCCAGGCCTTAGGGGGATTTTCAGAAGGTGTCCGAGAAAGGTGCATGGTCGTCGGACTGACCGTTTTCGGTCGGGAGGGTATTTTGTGGAGCCTCCGCCACCACCCCCAACTTTTTCGTACCCATGGTTAACCAAAACCCTACCCATGGTTAACCAAAATGGTCTTAGAAAAAATCCACAGTTTTCAGACCTCCAGAGGGGTAGGACCCTGCTCAAAGGTGTCCGAGAATACTGCACCTTCAGCGGACATGCCATGAGCCTCTAGATCCCTCTATATCCTCCAGGAGGACCAGGATTTGAGGAACATGTGTCCGAGAACAGTGCACCTTCAGTGGACTGGCCCTGAGCAGCTACACCCCTGGTTACATCCTCCACAGGCACCAGGATGTGACAGAATGTGTCCGAGAATAGGTCACCTTCAGCGGACATGCCTTGAGCCTCTAGACCCCTATATATCCTCCGGGAGAGGGAGGAGAGTGTGGTCAACAGTCCGCTTCAAACCGCTTGAAAATCGGACACTCAGAGGCTAAGTTACCTCTTTGTGGAACTTTTTTTATTTTTCGTTCTGAGCCTAAGTCCACTTTTTTAGGGTGCTCTCGATTTCACGCCGTCATCCGGTGGCAAAACCTCTTTCTGTGATCCTCCAGGCCTTAGGGGGATTTTCAGAAGGTGTCCGAGAAAGGTGCATGGTCGTCGGACTGACCGTTTTCGGTCGGGAGGGTATTTTGTGGAGCCTCCGCCACCACCCCCAACTTTTTCGTACCCATGGTTAACCAAAACCCTACCCATGGTTAACCAAAATGGTCTTAGAAAAAATCCACAGTTTTCAGACCTCCAGAGGGGTAGGACCCTGCTCAAAGGTGTCCGAGAATACTGCACCTTCAGCGGACATGCCATGAGCCTCTAGATCCCTCTATATCCTCCAGGAGGACCAGGATTTGAGGAACATGTGTCCGAGAACAGTGCACCTTCAGTGGACTGGCCCTGAGCAGCTACACCCCTGGTTACATCCTCCACAGGCACCAGGATGTGACAGAATGTGTCCGAGAATAGGTCACCTTCAGCGGACATGCCTTGAGCCTCTAGACCCCTATATATCCTCCGGGAGAGGGAGGAGAGTGTGGTCAACAGTCCGCTTCAAACCGCTTGAAAATCGGACACTCAGAGGCTAAGTTACCTCTTTGTGGAACTTTTTTTATTTTTCGTTCTGAGCCTAAGTCCACTTTTTTAGGGTGCTCTCGATTTCACGCCGTCATCCGGTGGCAAAACCTCTTTCTGTGATCCTCCAGGCCTTAGGGGGATTTTCAGAAGGTGTCCGAGAAAGGTGCATGGTCGTCGGACTGACCGTTTTCGGTCGGGAGGGTATTTTGTGGAGCCTCCGCCACCACCCCCAACTTTTTCGTACCCATGGTTAACCAAAACCCTACCCATGGTTAACCAAAATGGACTTAGAAAAAATCCACAGTTTTCAGACCTGCAGAGGGGTAGGACCCTGCTCAAAGGTGTCCGAGAATACTGCACCTTCAGCGGACATGCCATGAGCCTCTAGACCCCTCTATATCCTCCAGGAGGACCAGGATTTGAGGAACATGTGTCCGAGAAGAGTGCACCTTCAGCGGACTGGCCCTGAGCAGCTACACCCCTGGTTACATCCTCCACAGGCACCAGGATGTGACAGAATGTGTCCGAGAATAGGTCACCTTCAGGGGACTGGCCCTGAGCAGCTACACCCCTGGTTACATCCTCCAAAAGCACCAGGATGTGACAGAATGTGTCCGAGAATAGGTCACCTTCAGCGGACTGGCCATGTGCAGCTGCACCCCTAGTAACATCCTCCACAGGCACCAGGATGTGACAGAATGTGTCCGAGAATAGGTCACCTTCAGCGGACTGACCATGTGCAGCTACACCCCTAGTTACATCCTCCACAGGCACCAGGATGTGACAGAATGTGTCCGAGAATAGGTCACCTTCAGCGGACTGGCCATGTGCAGCTACACCCCTAGTTACATCCTCCACAGGCACCAGGATGTGACAGAATGTGTCCGAGAATAGGTCACCTTCAGCGGACAGGCCATGTGCAGCTACACCCCTAGTTACATCCTCCACAGGCACCAGGATGTGAACATAATGTGTCCGAGGACAGAGCACCATCAACGGACTCTTTACCAGCTTCGAGTCCCTTGTTTTCGACTTCCAGAGGCACCATAATGTCAAAAACATGTGTCCGCCAAAGATGCACCATCAACTGACTCTCTGCGAGCTTCGAGTCCCTTGTTTTCGACTTCCAGATGCACCATAATGTCAAAAACATGTGCCCGAGAAAGATGCACCATCAACGGACTCTCTATGAGCTTCTGGGGCCTTGTTACAATCCTCCAGGAGGCTTCTGAAAAGGAGCTCTCTAGTCCCGAGATGGTACCCGGTGGCAAAACCTCTTTTTGGCATCCTCCAAGCTTAAGGGGAATCCTCAGAGAGTGTCCGAAAAAAGTGCACTGTCGTCGGACTGACCGTTTTGGCTCGGGAGGGTAGGCCATGGAGCTCGCGCCAGCACCCCCAACTTTTTTTTACCCATGGTTAACCAGTAACTATGAGTCTCTTAAGGTTCCATAAGAGAGTCATACTATGACTCTTATGGAAAAGTAACTATGACTCTGTCATAGGGTCGGGGCAAAAACGAATCTCAAGAACATTAAGGCTAAATAAATATCAGAGTTGATCCAAATGATTGAGGGAAGTTGGCTAGCAATAACCCCAATTATGGGATAAAGATTGGCTCTGAAAGAGGAAATAGCCTGGAAATTTACTGTGGGAGGAATCGGTGACTTGGTCGCACTGACAGGTGGGATTCTGTATCAGCACGGTGGCTCAGTGGGTAGGGCGCGGCACCACGAACCTGAAGAGCACAGGTTCGAAACCCGCAAAGGGTAAGATTTCAGAAGAACATCTGAGAATCGCAGGTTCAAATCCCACCTGAGGCAACTATGTCCTAAGTTGCATATGAATCCCCGGAGAGAAATAACACACAAATTGCAATCAAACTCTGTAAACAGAACGTGGCAAACTCTGTAAGCAGAACATGGCATACTTTGAAGACAGAACTTGGCAAACTCTGTATACACAACCCGGCAAACTCTGTAAACGGAGTGTGGCAAACTCTGTAAACAGAACGTGGCAAACTCTGTAACAGAACTCAGCAAACTCTGTGAAAAGAACCTGGCAAGTTCTTTAAACAGAAAATATAATATTTTGTTTTTATCTTTTTTTAAAGCCATTCGTCTCACACGTTTCACCCTAGAAAGGCGCCCGGTGTACGCCGGAGTATCCTTTCTGCCCCCGGTGATTTCGTAAAGCATCCCAGGTGCTGAGGTCCCACGGGGCCTCTACTTGGGAGGGTAGGGAATTTCGGTCGACCCCTCCCGCTGGCAGGCCGTTGCTGAGGATTGTGTAAATCAGTTGTAAAAGTCACACAGCAATCATATAATATAAAATTATATGTTTTTCGGTTTCCTAACCGTTGTCGGCAGTGGAAGTCGATTGTAAAAATCACAGGTACGGTGTTGCACCCCGCACAGTAACCGGAATTCCACGGGGTGGGCAGAGAAATCTGCCAGAACATCCAGCAGGAATGGCTGCGATGAAGAAGGGCAAGACCACAGGTCGCAAGGCTAAGTGGTCTGTAAAAGAACTAAAAACTTTGATGGAGATGGAGGAGGCTCTCGAGCAAGGCCAATACTCTGTATATTACATGAATGTGGAAATTGCAAGTCAGCTTCCAGGTAGGTCCTCCCACGAAGTGAAAGAGAAAAGACAGTGCATGAGACGGCAATCTCACAGGAGAAGCACTAAGCTCTTACTGCAGCCAACAGAGGCAAACCTGGAGAGGCAGGAAATCCCTGCTGAACTCAATCTGCTGATACAGCCACGAGGGTTACAAGCAGTAACTGGCCTCAACAGAAAATTAAGGTGGCAAGCTGGTGCTCTCATTGACATGTACACTCACGAACACGAAATCAGGCGGGCGCTCACACTGGCAAGCAGGAAGGACCCGGGCGCAGCAGTGGCCATTGAGACCGCTACGGCGATGGTGATAAGGGAGGCGAGAAGAAAAGGTCCAGCGACCAAAAAGAACAGCAAAGCTGGCGAGCCGATGAAGCCCCGAAGCAAGCGAGAAATGAAGAGGGATGAGGTCCATAAACTCAGAAAACTAATGAGTACGGACCCGGCTAAGCGACCGACTGCCCAGTCCTGCTGCCTCAATTACACGAAGTGTTTGAAAGGCGTTGGATGGTGTCAGAAGGTGCCTTCAAGGGCTTGGGAGGCTTTAAGGCCGCCAGCGGGGCGGACAACGAACACTTCTCCACCCTGTTCACCCCCGAAGAGGTGCTCACACACCTCAGAAAGACGGACAGGAAATCGGCACCAGGCACGGACGGCATCGGGCGGGATGACCTACTCCTCTGGGACCCGAAGGGTGTGAAGCTATCAAAACTCTTTGGCAGCTGGCTTGCGGCGGGGTTCATACCTCAGTGTGTAAAGCCCGCGAGAACTGTACTGATACCAAAGACCTCCGACCCTCTGCTGTTGAATGACCCAAATAACTGGCGCCCAATCACTATCGGCTCGATGCTGATGCGGCTGTTCTCACGACTGCTAAATGGGCGCCTTACGAAAGCCTGCACTATCCACGACAGGCAGCGAGGGTTAAGGGACTCTCCTGGCTGTAGTGAGAATCTTCACATCCTTCAAAGTCTGGTTAAAGCCAGCAGGAGGGAGAGAAAGTCACTAGCGGTGGTGCTCGTGGACGTGGCAAAGGCTTTCGATACGGTGACACACGAGCACTTGCTTGCAGTGCTCAGGCAGAGAGGTCTGGATGAACACATCATAAACACAATACAAAGCTCGTACGACGGGGGCGTAACTTGCATTGAAGCCGGGGGAGAACAATCTGAACCCATTGCAATGAAAGTCGGTGTGAAGCAGGGTGACCCACTGTCCCCATTGCTTTTCAATCTGGCTCTTGATCCACTGCTCCACACACTGGAAAGCCTCGGTAAGGGAGTAAAGATCGCAGACACAAAGCTGGTCTCGCTTGCATTCGCAGATGACCTGGTGCTGGTCAGCGACACACTGAATGACTTCTGTGCCCTGACGGGGCTTAAGGTGCACGCAAGCAAGTGCTTCGGCTTCATGGTTACCCCCTTGAAACACAGCATGAAAATGAAAGTGAATGACTGTCCTCCCTGGCAGATCGAGGGGACACCAATAGAAATGGTTGAAAGTGGAAGGGCGGTAAGATATCTGGGAATTCAGGTCGGTCCAGTGAGGGGCCTCGAGAAACCCGACATTCTCAAAGAGTTACAAGTGGCGCTGGATAAGGTAGGGGCGACACCATTAACTGCCCCTCAAAAGATTTGGCTGCTTAAGACCTTCATAATCCCCAGGCATTTCTACCGGGCCGACCACTGCGACTACAGTATAGTTCGGCTGCGACTGCTGGACCGGCTACTACGTAGCACAGTAAAAACATGGCTGGGTCTAGCGCAGACCACATGTGATGGGTTGCTCTATGCTAGAGCGAGAGACGGAGGTCTGGGGCTACAAAAGTTGAGCGCCGTTATTCCTGCTATGCAGGCAAAGCGGTTGTGGAAACTTTTGCACTCTGATGATGAAGTCATCAGAAAGATAGCCTGGGACCAGAACGGGCTGGAGGACTGGAGAAGAGCTTGGCTCAAAGCGGGCGGGCAACTGGAGAAATTACCAACTCCAGAGGGTGTGCCAGTAACGAACGTTACTGAAGCAGATGGGGCCCCTCAGCTATCCCAGTACAAGAGACCATGCGAGTGGCAAGATGTAGAGTTCGACCGGTGGGCAGGCAAATCGGTGCAGGGAGTTGGAATAGCCTGGTTCAAAGACTCTCCAGAGTCTAATGCCTGGCTCTCCAAACTCCCAAAAGTGCAACACAAATTCTGCTCACAAGCACTACAGCTACAAGCGAACGTCTACCCTACCAGGGAATTTATGGCAAGGGGCCAAAGCAAGTGGAGCGCGAGTTGCCGAGGCTGTCACGCGAGGCTTGAGTCCGCCTCACACCTCCTCGGAGCATGTCCCAGCGGTAGGGCGAAACGACTGGAGCGACACAATTTTGCATGCCATCGACTGGCAGTCGCTTCGAAGAAGCAGGGCTGGGTTGTCCACAGGGAGAAAGAATTTGGAAGCAGACCAAATGTGAGACACCCAGACTTGGTCTTTTGCAAAGATGGTAAGGCAATGGTGCTGGATGTGACAGTGCGGTTTGAAAGGAACATCAACACACTAAAACTCGCAGGCCGAGAGAAAGTAAAGCACTACAAACCCATCAAGAACTTGGTGAAACAGGTCATGGGTGTAGAGGAAGTGGAAATACACGGATTTCCAATGGGAGCGAGGGGCCTCTGGCATAAACCCAACAACAAGATCCTCAAGAGAATGGGACTTTCTAAGAGCAGTGCAAAAGCTCTCGCGTCGAGACTTTGTAAGAGTGTTCTGAGAGGATCCTTAACTATCTTGAGTGACATCCTACAAAGTAGGGATTGAATACTTTATATTAAAGTGAAAAGCTTAAGAGGAAAAGCTATACAGGGCGGAAGCACCGGACCACAATGCACATTGCATCCTTAAAAACCTACACATAATAAGCAGCTCAACACCCCGTAGTGCAACTGCGCTACACACTAAACAAACACACCACACAGTGGGACGTGGCATATCGGTAGGAATCTCCGGTTTTCATGAGGCGAACTTGTGCTGGTCCGTGGGTCAACTCACCGCCTTGAGGGACGCGCTTGGTGACAGGTCGCCCGCGGCCCTAGCGGGCTGCCGGCTCCTGACTCTCTAAGGTAGCCAAATGACTGCTGGAGGCAGACCAATGACTGCAGCTCTCCACGGTCCTGAGGACACACACACACACAGGCAGAGTGCAGGCAGAATCCCAGGCAGACTGCAGGCACACTCCCAGGCAGACTCCCATGAAAAATTTCGCCAAAAAAAAGCCCCTTTTCTTCTCGCCTCCTATTGTGGCATCCAACGCGATTTCGCACGGATCCACTTTGACGAGGGTAGAAAGCTGTTCAGAACGCGTGACTTTTCGAGTTTCAGATTTTATTATATAGCTTAGGGTTTACACAATAAACACGATCACGACCACGGTCAAAAACTGTGTCCTACTACACCCGCCAACTCATTCAAACAACCCACCACCTGTTACCTGTAAGTAGAGGTGAATCACCAAGAAGGGCGGGGCTTAGACACTCAATCAGCGCCCAACACTAAGCACCCTGTGACACAGGCTACACCAAACATCACATCTGAGTCTAGATCGCGATACTTACAGTATTCCAAAATAACAGAAATTACCAAACAATATAAATATCACAAATAAATCATAAGCAGCAGAAATGGCTCCAACATCCCGGCCCCTAATTGTCCATATCATCAAATTGACAATTATACAATAATAAACATGGAGCATTTCGTAATTCTTAAATGTTAGAGTCCATACATTTTACATGATAAAGTCCAATGAAAAATGGTTCATTCTTCTTCCAAAAAAGGTTTTCAAAATCCAAAAATAATGTTCTTTTCCTGTAAAGTGCAAAGAAAAGATTAAGTGTCAATGTCAACGTAAGGGTCAGTCAGAGTCAAGTCAAGTCACACCTCTGGAGAAGGCATAGATAGTGACAGGCCTCTCCAGGATGTTGCTCCTTGTTCTGACTCGTCTGACATGTCCGCAAGTGAATAAGACGCCGTACTTTTCCATCACACTCCGGCCCCTCTTTGCTTCTATTGGGCCAGAGTAATCAACGCCCACGTAGGTGAAGGGAGGGTGGTCCAGCAGTGTGCAGCTGAGAAGCAAGTCGGACATCTTCTGCACACTAGGGGGAGTGTGCCAACTTCTGCAGAATATGTAATTTTTCATGATTGTTCTGGTGGCAGAATTGGCTTTTATGACCAAGTATTTTTGGCAAAGTTTTGAAAGCAACTTGTTTCTGCCGCCATGGCCTACTGAACTGTGGATGTGGGGGAGGAGCAGTCTGGTCAGATTGATGTCTTTGGGTAGAATGGCCAGATGCTTGAATTCTTGTGGTAGTGCCATCCTACTCAGTCTTCCACCTACTCTCAGTACTCCTTCCTTTGGGTCCTTTCCAGATACCTCAGACTGTTGGTGAGCGAGTGCTGCAGCCTTCTGATGCAGACATCTTCTGATGTTTAGGCTGGCCAACTGGTCCAGACCACTGATCCATGTCTCCCATCTCTTGGCAACGGCGGGCGGAGTCTCTGAGTCCCATCCATAGCTTCCTCGGCAGAGTTCTTGCATTATCCTCTTTACTGGAAGGACCATAGGTGCAAGAAATCCAAGAGGATCGAAAACAAAGTTAGCGACTGAGAGTATGCCCCGCTGTGGGTAAGGCTGCTGTTTTAGAGAGAGATTAAAACAAAAGGTGTCTGACGAAACGTTCGACTGCACACCAAGAGCGCGCTCTATTGGCAGCTCCCTCTTCTCCAGGTTGACATTTGCAATTTCTTTTAAGGCGCTGTCTTCAAAGGACAGTTCGGGTTGCTTATCACGAGCCTTTTTCAGGAAGTCCAGGTTGTACTGCTTGACCGGCAGTTCTTCTAATCTTGCCACAGAGATTCTGTTGGAAGAGACACACGGTCGACCACGTTCATCCGTAAGTGCACCACCACTCAATGGGCCGTTGATGATCCATCCTAAGTGGGTTTTGACAGCATAAGGCCCGTCTCCTTGGCTGTAAATGACTCTCCAAGGCTCCAGTGCCCATGGGGCATTGGCGCCGATAAGTAGACCTATATCTGCTTTAATGGCTGCAAGTTGAACTTCTTTTAAGTATGGCCACTTCTGCAAGTCCTTCTGTGCAACAATGTCCTCATGGCTCACTGGGATTCTGGATTGCGTGAATACTTCAGGTAAGTGCATAAAGTCTGTTCCATCAATGCTGCTCACCTCTAATCCATTCACATGGTAAGTATTCACAACTCTTTCTTGTCCCATTGTTCGTAGTAGGATTTCAGTTCTTCTGCCCTCAACATGCAGATCTTCCATCAGCTTCTCTGTGCAGAAGCATGCATTGCTTCCAGGATCGAGGAATGCGTAGGTTTGTATGAATTGGTTGCTTTTCACACTCTTTACCTTCACAGGCACAATGGCAAGCTTGCAGTCAGACACACCGGCCCCAGTATGCTTCGTAGTCATTGCAACAGCAACAGAATTACTGCTAATAGCTTCGGGGATGGTGGACTGCTCCACATGGCCAGCCTGGCCCTGACGTGCAAAAGGCCTTTGGATTGAGGGTTGTTGCTGATGGATATGCAGGATTTTCGGGTGTTTTTTCTGACATGTTTGGCAGGTCAGACGTTTCTTGCATGCGCTACTTGTGTGACCTTTGACAAGACAAGCAAAGCACATTCCATTTTCTTTTAAGAACTGAATCTTTTCGTTATGTTGCTTTCCTGCAATCTGGTGGCAGGATTCAATGAAGTGGTCTCCTTTACAGAAGATGCATGGCTTTGTGAACGCCACTCTTGAGAGGTTCTCTGGTTCTCTTGTTCTTTCCTCACTCAGCGGCGCATGTGTTACTACTGGAGCAATTGTGGTAGCAAAGCTTTTCCTGCTCACCATGCCTCTCTGTTCAGGTGTTTTTATGCTTCTAGCAGGTGACTGTTGGAGAGAGCCGAACACTGGGTCTAACAACATTCTTGACTGCCTTTCCACAAATTCCACAACATGATAAAATCTTGCTCTTCTTTGTGTGTCTTCCTGTATGTTCCATGCTTTGACTCTCCATCTTTCCTGTAGCTTGAATGGTAATTTTGACAGGATCAGCTTTAAGTTGGATGGGGTGTCAAGCTCAGACATCTCTGACAAGTCTCTGGCTACGTTACAACAGCTTCTTAAATACAGGGCATAGCTGTGCAGCTCTTTTCCGTCCTCAGCTCTAATGACATTCCATGCCAGGGCCTTCTCAATGTAGGCATTTGTGAGGCGATACGGATCTCCAAAGTGAGCATTCAGCAGACGCTTAGCTTCTACGTACCCATAATTTGCATCCATATGTAGACAGCTACGAACAAGCTCTCTTGGCTGACCAGATGTGTATTGCTCCAGGAAATAAAGACGGTCAAGGTCACTGTCTGTCTTTCTTTCCACACAATGTTCAAAAGCCTGAATAAATGGACGGTAGTTTAAAAGATCACCATTAAAAACAGGTATTTCTCTTATTGGTAGAGAGGCTTGTCTTTGTTGTTGAATTATTAAATTAGCAAGATAATTCTGTGTGTTTAGTGGACTGTGTGGCAGTCCAGGCTGCAGATCGAGAGGGGGGGTCACATGTTCATGTTCTATCCGAGTACGAATCCTTGCTGGCTGGTCCACATTAACGGTTGTTGAAGTCTGTGCTTGTGCTTGTGTTTGAACCTTTAATCCAGTATTGAGATACATTGTTTTTGGTGCCTCTTCAATAATTCTCTGGAGAGGTGTTTTAGGGACAGCACCCAGTCCTGTGAATTCAGCTGGAGACTTCTCAACATAGCTTTCCAAATAGGCATTCATTCCGTCACCTGGAATGTGTGAAGTAAAGTCACTAGTGGATTGAAGGTGAACACTTGAATCGTAACTTTCTAAAACTTTCAATTTCGCATCAGCTGCAGCCATCTTAGTTTGAATATCGATCATCTCCATTCTGGTTTGGAGTTGCGCTTGCTCAAGTTCGAGAGCGTGCTTTTGCTGTAGCCCTGCTGCGCTGGCCGCAAGGGCTGCTTTCTCCGCAGCTGCTTGTGCGCGCATGGATGAGAGAGAGGTGGAGGAGGCCTTTGATCCAATCTTAGACGCACTGTCTCCCGGAGTAATTTCACTCTGTAGAGCGGTTTCTGTTTGTAAATCCAATCGTTGTGGTTCTACTTTAGAATGTGTCCACTCATCCATATGATTTACGTAGCTTTCAAAGTCATATATTTTAGGTTCATACCATTCACTATGATCCTTCTCCTTCTCTTCCTCGGACATCAAAGCTTGAACGGATGCGTGCGCCTCCTTAAATCCACTCATTGCACATTTTAACGCAGCAATGCTCTCGCTTATTATTTCAACACTTGAGTGTCCATCAAAAAGAACCTTTGTTTCATTCATTTTTCTCGTGCATATTCCCAGCTTTGCACGTCGGGACGCAATTAATTCCTTAAGTTGCTTCATTTTTCCAATCCACGTCCTTTTTTCCAGGTTAGAGTTCCACAGTTAGATTTAACTCCGTTTTAGTTATTATTTGTCGTTACTTTCAGCGATATATTTTCAGCATTTGCAGTCAGTTTGTCAAGACAATATTTACAATCTCCTTCGCAATAGTTGGCTGTGGTTTGAATTTCTCCGTAACAAACTTTTTACTCACGGACTGCTGTAGGATGCGTCAAACAATCCTTCTAATGCGTTGTCTTTGTATCGGCAATCCAAAACAGGCAAAGTCCTTTGTTTGCGAAAGTTTCCTTGCCTCAAATCCACAGACTGACACGGAGGCTTGTTGATTGATTCGGACAGTTTTTGACTTATACTGTGGCATCCAACGCGATTTCGCACGGATCCACTTTGACGAGGGTAGAAAGCTGTTCAGAACGCGTGACTTTTCGAGTTTCAGATTTTATTATATAGCTTAGGGTTTACACAATAAACACGATCACGACCACGGTCAAAAACTGTGTCCTACTACACCCGCCAACTCATTCAAACAACCCACCACCTGTTACCTGTAAGTAGAGGTGAATCACCAAGAAGGGCGGGGCTTAGACACTCAATCAGCGCCCAACACTAAGCACCCTGTGACACAGGCTACACCAAACATCACATCTGAGTCTAGATCGCGATACTTACAGTATTCCAAAATAACAGAAATTACCAAACAATATAAATATCACAAATAAATCATAAGCAGCAGAAATGGCTCCAACACCTCCCTTATCACCATCGCCGTAGCGGTCTCAATGGCCACTGCTGCGCCCGGGTCCTTCCTGCTTGCCAGTGTGAGCGCCCGCCTGATTTCGTGTTCGTGAGTGTACATGTCAATGAGAGCACCAGCTTGCCACCTTAATTTTCTGTTGAGGCCAGTTACTGCTTGTAACACTCGTGGCTGTATCAGCAGATTGAGTTCAGCAGGGATTTCCTGCCTCTCCAGGTTTGCCTCTGTTGGCTGCAGTAAGAGCTTAGTGCTTCTCCTGTGAGATTGCCGTCTCATGCACTGTCTTTTCTCTTTCACTTCGTGGGAGGACCTACCTGGAAGCTGACTTGCAATTTCCACATTCATGTAATATACAGAGTATTGGCCTTGCTCGAGAGCCTCCTCCATCTCCATCAAAGTTTTTAGTTCTTTTACAGACCACTTAGCCTTGCGACCTGTGGTCTTGCCCTTCTTCATCGCAGCCATTCCTGCTGGATGTTCTGGCAGATTTTTCTGCCCACCCCGTGGGGTTCCGGTTACTGTGCGGGGTGCAACACCGTACCTGTGATTTTTACAATCGACTTCCACTGCCGACAACGGTTAGGAAACCGAAAAACATATAATTTTATATTATATGATTGCTGTGTGACTTTTACAACTGATTTACACAATCCTCAGCAACGGCCTGCCAGCGGGAGGGGTCGACCGAAATTCCCTACCCTCCCAAGTAGAGGCCCCGTGGGACCTCAGCACCTGGGATGCTTTACGAAATCACCGGGGGCAGAAAGGATACTCCGGCGTACACCGGGCGCCTTTCTAGGGTGAAACGTGTGAGACGAATGGCTTTAAAAAAAGATAAAAACAAAATATTATATTTTCTGTTTAAAGAACTTGCCAGGTTCTTTTCACAGAGTTTGCTGAGTTCTGTTACAGAGTTTGCCACGTTCTGTTTACAGAGTTTGCCTCACTCCATTTACAGAGTTTGCCACATTCTGTTTGCAGAGTTTGCCGGGTTGTGTATACAGAGTTTGCCAAGTTCTGTGTGTGTTATTTTTCTCTGGGGATTCATATGCAACTTAGGATATAGTTGCTCCAGGTGGGATTTGAACCTGCGATTCTCAGATGTTCTTCTGAAATCTTACCCTTTGCGGGTTTCGAACCTGTGCTCTTCAGGTTCGTGGTGCCACGCCCTACCCACTGAGCCACCGTGCTGATACAAAATCCCACCTGTCAGTGCGACCTAGTCACCGATTCCTCCCACAGTAAATTTCCAGGCTATTTCCTCTTTCAGAGCCAATCTTTATCCCATAATTGGGGTTATTGCTAGCCAACTTCCCTCAATCATTTGGATCAACTCTGATATTTATTTAGCCTTAATGTTCTTGAGATTCGTTTTTGCCCCGACCCTATGACAGAGTCATAGTTACTTTTCCATAAGAGTCATAGTATGACTCTCTTATGGAACCTTAAGAGACTCATAGTTACTGGTTAACCATGGCTAAAAAAAAGTTGGGGGTGCTGGCGCGAGCTCCATGGCCTACCCTCCCGAGCCAAAACGGTCAGTCCGACGATAGTGCACTTTTTTCGGACACTCTCTGAGGATTCCCCTTAAGCTTGGAGGATGCCAAAAAGAGGTTTTGCCACCGGGTACCATCTCGGGACTAGAGAGCTCCTTTTCAGAAGCCTCCTGGAGGATTGTAACAAGGCCCCAGAAGCTCATAGAGAGTCCGTTGATGGTGCATCTTTCTCGGGCACATGTTTTTGACATTATGGTGCATCTGGAAGTCGAAAACAAGGGACTCGAAGCTCGCAGAGAGTCAGTTGATGGTGCATCTTTGGCGGACACATGTTTTTGACATTATGGTGCCTCTGGAAGTCGAAAACAAGGGACTCGAAGCTGGTAAAGAGTCCGTTGATGGTGCTCTGTCCTCGGACACATTATGTTCACATCCTGGTGCCTGTGGAGGATGTAACTAGGGGTGTAGCTGCACATGGCCTGTCCGCTGAAGGTGACTTATTCTCGGACACATTCTGTCACATCCTGGTGCCTGTGGAGGATGTAACTAGGGGTGTAGCTGCACATGGCCAGTCCGCTGAAGGTGACCTATTCTCGGACACATTCTGTCACATCCTGGTGCCTGTGGAGGATGTAACTAGGGGTGTAGCTGCACATGGTCAGTCCGCTGAAGGTGACCTATTCTCGGACACATTCTGTCACATGCTGGTGCCTGTGGAGGATGTTACTAGGGGTGCAGCTGCACATGGCCAGTCCGCTGAAGGTGACCTATTCTCGGACACATTCTGTCACATCCTGGTGTTTTTGGAGGATGTAACCAGGGGTGTAGCTGCTCAGGGCCAGTCCGCTGAAGGTGACCTATTCTCGGACACATTCTGTCACATCCTGGTGCCTGTGGAGGATGTAACCAGGGGTGTAGCTGCTCAGGGCCAGTCCGCTGAAGGTGCACTCTTCTCGGACACATGTTCCTCAAATCCTGGTCCTCCTGGAGGATATAGAGGGGTCTAGAGGCTCATGGCATGTCCGCTGAAGGTGCAGTATTCTCGGACACCTTTGAGCAGGGTCCTACCCCTCTGGAGGTCTGAAAACTGTGGATTTTTTCTAAGTCCATTTTGGTTAACCATGGGTAGGGTTTTGGTTAACCATGGGTACGAAAAAGTTGGGGGTGGTGGCGGAGGCTCCACAAAATACCCTCCCGACCGAAAACGGTCAGTCCGACGACCATGCACCTTTCTCGGACACCTTCTGAAAATCCCCCTAAGGCCTGGAGGATCACAGAAAGAGGTTTTGCCACCGGGTGACGGCGCGAAATCGAGAGCACCCTAAAAAAGTGGACTTAGGCTCAGAACGAAAAATAAAAAAAGTTCCACAAAGAGGTAACTCAGCCTCTGAGTGTCCGATTTTCAAGCGGTTTGAAGCGGACTGTTGACCACACTCTCCTCCTTCTCCACTCCTAAACCTTCTGACCGATTGGAAACCGTGACCCGCCAGGGGAGGCACCCTGTCTCACAGGTCCCGCCTCCCCGCCACCGCGATCAGCCTCCAGGCCGGGGACGCCGAGGGCTCTACGGAGCTCTCTGTCACCGCGCCGAACCCTTCTCTAGCGAGAATTTGCCCCGGATGAGTGGGGAGAGGCATATTAGTGGCTGAGGTACCTGAGAAGCACAGGTTCGAACCCCGCGAAGGGCAAGTCTCGGTGAAACCACCCATTAAAGGTGTTAGTTTCGACGAAACCACCTGAAAATCGTAGCTTTAATATGAAAGAAAGGCTCGACTCTATAAAGGAAAAGCTATACAGGGCGGAAGCACCGGACCACGATGCACATTGCATCCTTAAAAACCTACACATAATAAGCAGCTCAACACCCCGTAGTGCAATTGCGCTACACACTAAACAAACACACCACACAGTCAACTGCGCTACACACTAAATAAACACACCACACAGTGGGGCGTGGCAGAACGGTATGAATCTCCGGTTTTCATGAGGCGAACTTGTGCTGATGACTGATCGTCTGAAGGCTGTGGCGGCAAGCGAGAAACGGAGCGAGCTATCTAGAATTCAATGGCGACCTCAGTTAGACGTCCAGCAGTGCTGGGAGCTCTGTGTGTGTCTGTGGGAGCCTCATGAAGCTCACTGTGTTTGGGGGCAGTGGGCTGGGGCTGAGGGCAGTACTGGGGGTTAGGGTTAGTGCTGGGCAGTGCTGGGAGCTCTCTGTGTGTCTGTGGGACCCTCAGAGAGCTTTAATAGCAGGCAGAATTTTTGGGCCTAAAGGGAGACAAGTGTGAGCCATTGGGGCTTGCTGTGACTTAATACAGTACACAGGGCAGTGTTTGGAGCTCTCTGTGTGTCTCTCTGACCTCTGGGGACCTTTAATAGACACCAGGCTAATTAGGCCTGTCTGGGGAGGTGTGTGTGTCTGTAGGCCTCCCAGTAAGTGAACCCAACACACTGGGCAGTGTTTGGAGCTCTCTGTGTGTCTCTCTGACCTTTGGGGACCTTTAATAGACAGCAGGCTTCTTAGGCCTGTCTGGGGAGGTGTGTGTGTCTGTAGGCCTCCCAGTAAGTGAACCCAACACACTGGGCAGTGTTTGGAGCTCTCTGGGTGTCTCTCTGACCTTTGGGGACCTTTAATAGACAGCAGGCTTCTTAGGCCTGTCTGGGGAGGTGTGTGTGTCTGTAGGCCTCCCAGTAAGTGAACACAACACACTAGGCAGTGCTGGGAGCTCTCTGTGTGTCTATCTGACCTTTTGGGACCTTTAATAGACAGCAGGCGTCTTAGGCCTGACTGGGGAGGTGTGTGTGTCTGTAGGCCTCCCAGTAAGTGAACCCAACACACTGGGCAGTGTTTGGAGCTCTCTGTGTGTCTCTCTGACCTTTGGGGACCTTTAATAGACAGGAGGCTTCTTAGGCCTGTCTGGGGAGGTGTGTGTGTCTGTAGGCCTCCAGTGTTTTCTAAGTCCATTTTGGTTAACCAGGGGTGTAGCTGCTCAGGGCCAGTTCGCTGAAGGTGCACTGTTCTCGGACACATGTTCCTCAAATCCTGGTCCTCCTGGAGGATATAGAGGGGTCTAGAGGCTCATGGCATGTCCGCTGAAGGTGCAGTATTCTCGGACACCTTTGAGCAGGGTCCTACCCCTCTGGAAGGTCTGAAAACTGTGGATTTTTTCTAAGTCCATTTTGGTTAACCATGGGTAGGGTTTTGGTTAACCATGGGTACGAAAAAGTTGGGGGTGGTGGCGGAGGCTCCACAAAATACCCTCCCGACCGAAAACGGTCAGTCCGACGACCATGCACCTTTCTCGGACACCTTCTGAAAAATCGTAGGATCGAACCCCACATGAAGCAACTCTGAGAGAGAGAAAGATTGAAAGAGAAAGAGCCTCGGAAAATATGGGGTGAGGAATCGGTGATTTGGGCGCACTGACAGGCGGAATTCTGTACCAGCACGGTGGCTTAGTGGGTAGGGCGCGGCACCACAGACCTGATGAGCACAGGTTCGAAACCCGCAAAGGGTAAGATTCCAGAAAACCATCTGAGAATTGCAGGTTCAAATCCCAACTGAAGCAACTCTGTCCTAAGTTGTGAATGACTCCCCGGTATGAAAAAAGGCTCGACTCTATAAAGGAAAAGCTATACAGGGCGGAAGCACGATCACAAAGCACATTATATCCTTAAAAACCTACACATAATGAGCAGCTCAACACCCCGTAGTGCAACTGCGCTACACACTAAACAAACACACCACACAGTGGGGCGTGGCAGATCGGTATGAATCTCCGGTTTTCATGAGGCGAACTTGTGCTGATGACTGATCGTCTGAAGGCTGTGGCGGCAAGTGAGAAACGGAGCGAGCTATCTAGAATTCAATGGCGACCTCACTTAGACGTCCAGCAGTGCTGGGAGCTCTGTGTGTGTCTGTGGGAGCCTCATGAAGCTCACTGTGTTTGGGGGCAGTGGGCTGGGGCTGAGGGCAGTACTGGGGGTTAGGGTTAGTGCTGGGCAGTGCTGGGAGCTCTGTGTGTGTCTGTGGGACCCTCAGAGAGCTTTAATATGAAAGAAAGGCTCGACTCTATAAAGGAAAAGCTATACAGGGCGGAAGCACCGGACCACGATGCACATTGCATCCTTAAAAACCTACACATAATAAGCAGCTCAACACCCCGTAGTGCAACTGCGCTACACACTAAACAAACACACCACACAGTCAACTGCGCTACACACTAAATAAACACACCACACAGTGGGGCGTGGCAGATCGGTATGAATCTCCGGTTTTCATGAGGCGAACTTGTGCTGATGACTGATCGTCTGAAGGCTGTGGCGGCAAGTGAGAAACGGAGCGAGCTATCTAGAATTCAATGGCGACCTCAGTTAGACGTCCAGCAGTGCTGGGAGCTCTGTGTGTGTCTGTGGGAGCCTCATGAAGCTCACTGTGTTTGGGGTTAGTGGGCTGGGGCTGAGGGCAGTACTGGGGGTTAGGGTTAGTGCTGGGCAGTGCTGGGAGCTCTCTGTGTGTCTGTGGGACCCTCAGAGAGCTTTAATAGCAGGCAGAATTTTTGGGCCTAAAGGGAGACAAGTGTGAGCCATTGGGGCTTGCTGTGACTTAATACAGTACACAGGGCAGTGTTTGGAGCTCTCTGTGTGTCTCTCTGACCTCTGGGGACCTTTAATAGACAGCAGGCTAATTAGGCCTGTCTGGGGAGGTGTGTGTGTCTGTAGGCCTCCCAGTAAGTGAACCCAACACACTGGGCAGTGTTTGGAGCTCTCTGTGTGTCTCTCTGACCTTTGGGGACCTTTAATAGACAGCAGGCTTCTTAGGCCTGTCTGGGGAGGTGTGTGTGTCTGTAGGCCTCCCAGTAAGTGAACCCAACACAGACACACACACCTCCCCAGACAGGCCTAAGAAGCCTGCTGTCTATTAAAGGTCCCCAAAGGTCAGAGAGACACCCAGAGAGCTCCAAACACTGCCCAGTGTGTTGTGCTCACTTACTGGGAGGCCTACAGACACACACACCACCCCAGACAGGCCTAAGAAGCCTGCTGTCTATTAAAGGTCCCCAAAGGTCAGAGAGACATACAGAGAGCTCCCAGCACTGCCCAGTGTGTTGGGTTCACTTACCGGGAGGCCTACAGACACACACACCTCCCCAGACAGGCCTAAGAAGCCTGCTGTCTATTAAAAGTCCCCAAAGGTCAGAGAGACACCCAGAGAGCTCCAAACACTGCCCAGTGTGTTGGGTTCACTTACTGGGAGGCCTACAGACACACACACCTCCCCAGACAGGCCTAAGAAGCCTGCTGTCTATTAAAGGTCCCCAGAGGTCAGAGAGACACACAGAGAGCTCCAAACACTGCCCAGTGTGTTGGGTTCACTTACTGGGAGGCCTACAGACACACACACCTCCCCAGACAAGCCTAATTAGCCTGCTGTCTATTAAAGGTCCCCAGAGGTCAGAGAGACACACAGAGAGCTCCAAACACTGCCCTGTGTACTGTATTAAGTCACAGCAAGCCCCAATGGCTCACACTTGTCTCCCTTTAGGCCCAAAAATTCTGCCTGCTATTAAAGCTCTCTGAGGGTCCCACAGACACACACAGAGCTCCCAGCACTGCCCAGCACTAACCCTAACCCCCAGTACTGCCCTCAGCCCCAGCCCACTGCCCCCAAACACAGTGAGCTTCATGAGGCTCCCACAGACACACACAGAGCTCCCAGCACTGCTGGACGTCTAACTGAGGTCGCCATTGAATTCTAGATAGCTCGCTCCGTTTCTCGCTTGCCGCCACAGCCTTCAGACGATCAGTCATCAGCACAAGTTTGCCTCATGAAAACCGGAGATTCATACCGATCTGCCACGCCCCACTGTGTGGTGTGTTTGTTTAGTGTGTAGCGCAGTTGCACTACGGGGTGTTGAGCTGCTTATTATGTGTAGGTTTTTAAGGATGCAATGTGTCGAGCCTTTTTTTGAGTCGAGCCTTCCTCTTGAGCCAGAGAGACCTATGTGACAAGGACCGAGTTGCTTCATGTGGGGTTCGATCCTACGATTTTCAGGTGGTTTCGTCGAAACTAACACCTTTAATGGGTGGTTTCACCGAGACTTGCCCTTCGCGGGGTTCGAACCTGTGCTTCTCAGGTACCTCAGCCACTAATATGCCTCTCCCCACTCATCCGGGGCAAATTCTCGCTAGAGAAGGGTTCGGCGCGGTGACAGAGAGCTCCGTAGAGCCCTCGGCGTCCCAGGCCTGGAGGCTGACCGCGGTGGCGGGGAGGTGGGACCTGTGAGACAGGGTGCCTCCCCTGGCGGGTCACGGTTTCCAATCGGTCAGAAGGTTTAGGAGAGGAGAGGGAAGAGAGTGTGGTCAACAGTCCGCTTCAAACCGCTTGAAAATCGGACACTCAGAGGCTGAGTTACCTCTCGTGGGAACTTTTTTTATTTTTCGTTCTGAGCCTAAGTCCACTTTTTTAGGGTGCTCTCGATTTCGCGCCGTCACCCGGTGGCAAAACCTCTTTCTGTGATCCTCCAGGCCTTAGGGGGATTTTCAGAAGGTGTCCGAGAAAGGTGCATGGTCGTCGGACTGACCGTTTTCGGTCGGGAGGGTATTTTGTGGAGCCTCCGCCACCACCCCCAACTTTTTCGTACCCTTGGTTAACCAAAACCCTACCCATGGTTAACCAAAATGGACTTAGAAAAAATCCACAGTTTTCAGACCTCCAGAGGGGTAGGACCCTGCTCAAAGGTGTCCGAGAATACTGCACCTTCAGCGGACATGCCATGAGCCTCTAGACCCCTCTATATCCTCCAGGAGGACCAGCATTTGAGGAACATGTGTCCGAGAACAGTGCACCTTCAGTGGACTGGCCCTGAGCAGCTACACCCCTGGTTACATCCTCCACAGGCACCAGGATGTGACAGAATGTGTCCGAGAATAGGTCACCTTCAGCGGACATGCCTTGAGCCTCTAGACCCCTATATATCCTCCGGGAGAGGGAGGAGAGTGTGGTCAACAGTCCGCTTCAAACCGCTTGAAAATCGGACACTCAGAGGCTAAGTTACCTCTTTGTGGAACTTTTTTTATTTTTCGTTCTGAGCCTAAGTCCACTTTTTTAGGGTGCTCTCGATTTCACGCCGTCATCCGGTGGCAAAACCTCTTTCTGTGATCCTCCAGGCCTTAGGGGGATTTTCAGAAGGTGTCCGAGAAAGGTGCATGGTCGTCGGACTGACCGTTTTCGGTCGGGAGGGTATTTTGTGGAGCCTCCGCCACCACCCCCAACTTTTTCGTACCCATGGTTAACCAAAACCCTACCCATGGTTAACCGAAATGGACTTAGAAAAAATCCACAGTTTTCAGACCTCCAGAGGGGTAGGACCCTGCTCAAAGGTGTCCGAGAATACTGCACCTTCAGCGGACATGCCATGAGCCTCTAGACCCCTCTATATCCTCCAGGAGGACCAGGATTTGAGGAACATGTGTCCGAGAACAGTGCACCCTCAGCGGACTGGCCCTGAGCAGCTAAACCCCTGGTTACATCCTCCACAGGCACCAGGATGTGACAGAATGTGTCCGAGAATAGGTCACCTTCAGCGGACATGCCTTGAGCCTCTAGACCCCTATATATCCTCCGGGAGAGGGAGGAGAGTGTGGTCAACAGTCCGCTTCAAACCGCTTGAAAATCGGACACTCAGAGGCTAAGTTACCTCTTTGTGGAACTTTTTTTATTTTTCGTTCTGAGCCTAAGTCCACTTTTTTAGGGTGCTCTCGATTTCACGCCGTCATCCGGTGGCAAAACCTCTTTCTGTGATCCTCCAGGCCTTAGGGGGATTTTCAGAAGGTGTCCGAGAAAGGTGCATGGTCGTCGGACTGACCGTTTTCGGTCGGGAGGGTATTTTGTGGAGCCTCCGCCACCACCCCCAACTTTTTCGTACCCATGGTTAACCAAAACCCTACCCATGGTTAACCAAAATGGACTTAGAAAAAATCCACAGTTTTCAGACCTCCAGAGGAGTAGGACCCTGCTCAAAGGTGTCCGAGAATACTGCACCTTCAGCGGACATGCCATGAGCCTCTAGACCCCTCTATATCCTCCAGGAGGACCAGGATTTGAGGAACATGTGTCCGAGAACAGTGCACCCTCAGCGGACTGGCCCTGAGCAGCTAAACCCCTGGTTACATCCTCCACAGGCACCAGGATGTGACAGAATGTGTCCGAGAATAGGTCACCTTCAGCGGACATGCCTTGAGCCTCTAGACCCCTATATATCCTCCGGGAGAGGGAGGAGAGTGTGGTCAACAGTCCGCTTCAAACCGCTTGAAAATCGGACACTCAGAGGCTAAGTTACCTCTTTGTGGAACTTTTTTTATTTTTCGTTCTGAGCCTAAGTCCACTTTTTTAGGGTGCTCTCGATTTCACGCCGTCATCCGGTGGCAAAACCTCTTTCTGTGATCCTCCAGGCCTTAGGGGGATTTTCAGAAGGTGTCCGAGAAAGGTGCATGGTCGTCGGACTGACCGTTTTCGGTCGGGAGGGTATTTTGTGGAGCCTCCGCCACCACCCCCAACTTTTTCGTACCCATGGTTAACCAAAACCCTACCCATGGTTAACCAAAATGGACTTAGAAAAAATCCACAGTTTTCAGACCTCCAGAGGGGTAGGACCCTGCTCAAAGGTGTCCGAGAATACTGCACCTTCAGCGGACATGCCATGAGCCTCTAGACCCCTCTATATCCTCCAGGAGGACCAGGATTTGAGGAACATGTGTCCGAGAACAGTGCACCCTCAGCGGACTGGCCCTGAGCAGCTAAACCCCTGGTTACATCCTCCACAGGCACCAGGATGTGACAGAATGTGTCCGAGAATAGGTCACCTTCAGCGGACATGCCTTGAGCCTCTAGACCCCTATATATCCTCCGGGAGAGGGAGGAGAATGTGGTCAACAGTCCGCTTCAAACCGCTTGAAAATCGGACACTCAGAGGCTGAGTTACCTCTTTGTGGAACTTTTTTTATTTTTCGTTCTGAGCCTAAGTCCACTTTTTTAGGGTGCTCTCGATTTCGCGCCGTTACCCGGTGGCAAAACCTCTTTCTGTGATCCTCCAGGCCTTAGGGGGATTTTCAGAAGGTGTCCGAGAAAGGTGCATGGTCGTCGGACTGACCGTTTTCGGTCGGGAGGGTATTTTGTGGAGCCTCCGCCACCACCCCCAACTTTTTCGTACCCATGGTTGACCAAAACCCTACCCATGGTTAACCAAAATGGTCTTAGAAAAAATCCACAGTTTTCAGACCTCCAGAGGGGTAGGACCCTGCTCAAAGGTGTCCGAGAATACTGCACCTTCAGCGGACATGCCATGAGCCTCTAGATCCCTCTATATCCTCCAGGAGGACCAGGATTTGAGGAACATGTGTCCGAGAACAGTGCACCTTCAGTGGACTGGCCCTGAGCAGCTACACCCCTGGTTACATCCTCCACAGGCACCAGGATGTGACAGAATGTGTCCGAGAATAGGTCACCTTCAGCGGACATGCCTTGAGCCTCTAGACCCCTATATATCCTCCGGGAGAGGGAGGAGAGTGTGGTCAACAGTCCGCTTCAAACCGCTTGAAAATCGGACACTCAGAGGCTAAGTTACCTCTTTGTGGAACTTTTTTTATTTTTCGTTCTGAGCCTAAGTCCACTTTTTTAGGGTGCTCTCGATTTCACGCCGTCATCCGGTGGCAAAACCTCTTTCTGTGATCCTCCAGGCCTTAGGGGGATTTTCAGAAGGTGTCCGAGAAAGGTGCATGGTCGTCGGACTGACCGTTTTCGGTCGGGAGGGTATTTTGTGGAGCCTCCGCCACCACCCCCAACTTTTTCGTACCCATGGTTAACCAAAACCCTACCCATGGTTAACCAAAATGGACTTAGAAAAAATCCACAGTTTTCAGACCTGCAGAGGGGTAGGACCCTGCTCAAAGGTGTCCGAGAATACTGCACCTTCAGCGGACATGCCATGAGCCTCTAGACCCCTCTATATCCTCCAGGAGGACCAGGATTTGAGGAACATGTGTCCGAGAACAGTGCACCCTCAGCGGACTGGCCCTGAGCAGCTACACCCCTGGTTACATCCCTGGTTATAACCAAAATGGACTTAGAAAACACTGGAGGCCTACAGACACACACACCTCCCCAGACAGGCCTAAGAAGCCTCCTGTCTATTAAAGGTCCCCAAAGGTCAGAGAGACACCCAGAGAGCTCCAAACACTGCCCAGTGTGTTGGGTTCACTTACTGGGAGGCCTACAGACACACACACCTCCCCAGACAGGCCTAAGAAGCCTGCTGTCTATTAAAGGTCCCCAAAGGTCAGAGAGACACACAGAGAGCTCCACACACTGCCCAGTGTGTTGGGTTCACTTACTGGGAGGCCTACAGACACACACACCTCCCCAGACAGGCCTAATTAGCCTGCTGTCTATTAAAGGTCCCCAGAGGTCAGAGAGACACACAGAGAGCTCCAAACACTGCCCTGTGTACTGTATTAAGTCACAGCAAGCCCCAATGGCTCACACTTGTCTCCCTTTAGGCCCAATAATTCTGCCTGCTATTAAAGCTCTCTGAGGGTCCCACAGACACACAGAGAGCTCCCAGCACTACCCAGCACTAACCCTAACCCCCAGTACTGCCCTCAGCCCCAGCCCACTGCCCCCAAACACAGTGAGCTTCATGAGGCTCCCACAGACACACACAGAGCTCCCAGCACTGCTGGACGTCTAACTGAGGTCGCCATTGAATTCTATATAGCTTGCTCCGTTTCTCACTTGCCGCCACAGCCTTCAGACGATCAGTCATCAGCACAAGTTCGCCTCATGAAAACCGGAGATTCATACCGATCTGCCACGCCCCACTGTGTGGTGTGTTTATTTAGTGTGTAGCGCAGTTGACTGTGTGGTGTGTTTGTTTAGTGTGTAGCGCAGTTGCACTACGGGGTGTTGAGCTGCTTATTATGTGTAGGTTTTTAAGGATGCAATGTGCATCGTGGTCCGGTGCTTCCGCCCTGTATAGCTTTTCCTTTATAGAGTCGAGCCTTTCTTTCATATTAAAGCTCTCTGAGGGTCCCACAGACACACACAGAGCTCCCAGCACTGCCCAGCACTAACCCTAACCCCCAGTACTGCCCTCAGCCCCAGCCCACTGCCCCCAAACACAGTGAGCTTCATGAGGCTCCCACAGACACACACAGAGCTCCCAGCACTGCTGGACGTCTAAGTGAGGTCGCCATTGAATTCTAGATAGCTCGCTCCGTTTCTCACTTGCCGCCACAGCCTTCAGACGATCAGTCATCAGCACAAGTTCGCCTCATGAAAACCGGAGATTCATACCGATCTGCCACGGCCCACTGTGTGGTGTGTTTGTTTAGTGTGTAGCGCAGTTGCACTACGGGGTGTTGAGCTGCTTATTATGTGTAGGTTTTTAAGGATATAATGTGCTTTGTGATCGTGCTTCCGCCCTGTATAGCTTTTCCTTTATAGAGTCGAGCCTTTTTTCATACCGGGGAGTCATTCACACTTAGGACAGAGTTGCTTCAGTTGGGATTTGAACCTGCAATTCTCAGATGGTTTTCTGGAATCTTACCCTTTGCGGGTTTCGAACCTGTGCTCATCAGGTCTTTGGTGCCGCGCCCTACCCACTAAGCCACCGTGCTGGTACAGAATTCCGCCTGTCAGTGCGCCCAAATCACCGATTCCTCACCCCATATTTTCCCAGGCTCTTTCTCTTTCAATCTTTCTCTCTCTCAGAGTTGCTTCATGTGGGGTTCGATCCTACGATTTTCAGGTGGTTTCGTCGAAACTAACACCTTTAATGGGTGGTTTCACCGAGACTTGCCCTTCGCGGGGTTCGAACCTGTGCTTCTCAGGTACCTCAGCCACTAATATGCCTCTCCCCACTCATCCGGGGCAAATTCTCGCTAGAGAAGGGTTCGGCGCGGTGACAGAGAGCTCCGTAGAGCCCTCGGCGTCCCCGGCCTGGAGGCTGACCGCGGTGGCGGGGAGGTGGGACCTGTGAGACAGGGTGCCTCCCCTGGCGGGTCACGGTTTCCAATCGGTCAGAAGGTTTAGGAATGGAGAAGGAGGAGAGTGTGGTCAACAGTCCGCTTCAAACCGCTTGAAAATCGGACACTCAGAGGCTAAGTTACCTCTTTGTGGAACTTTTTTTATTTTTCGTTCTGAGCCTAAGTCCACTTTTTTAGGGTGCTCTCGATTTCACGCCGTCATCCGGTGGCAAAACCTCTTTCTGTGATCCTCCAGGCCTTAGGGGGATTTTCAGAAGGTGTCCGAGAAAGGTGCATGGTCGTCGGACTGACCGTTTTCGGTCGGGAGGGTATTTTGTGGAGCCTCCGCCACCACCCCCAACTTTTTCGTACCCATGGTTAACCAAAACCCTACCCATGGTTAACCAAAATGGACTTAGAAAAAATCCACAGTTTTCAGACCTGCAGAGGGGTAGGACCCTGCTCAAAGGTGTCCGAGAATACTGCACCTTCAGCGGACATGCCATGAGCCTCTAGACCCCTCTATATCCTCCAGGAGGACCAGGATTTGAGGAACATGTGTCCGAGAACAGTGCACCCTCAGCGGACTGGCCCTGAGCAGCTACACCCCTGGTTACATCCCTGGTTATAACCAAAATGGACTTAGAAAACACTGGAGGCCTACAGACACACACACCTCCCCAGACAGGCCTAAGAAGCCTCCTGTCTATTAAAGGTCCCCAAAGGTCAGAGAGACACCCAGAGAGCTCCAAACACTGCCCAGTGTGTTGGGTTCACTTACTGGGAGGCCTACAGACACACACACCTCCCCAGACAGGCCTAAGAAGCCTGCTGTCTATTAAAGGTCCCCAAAGGTCAGAGAGACACACAGAGAGCTCCACACACTGCCCAGTGTGTTGGGTTCACTTACTGGGAGGCCTACAGACACACACACCTCCCCAGACAGGCCTAATTAGCCTGCTGTCTATTAAAGGTCCCCAGAGGTCAGAGAGACACACAGAGAGCTCCAAACACTGCCCTGTGTACTGTATTAAGTCACAGCAAGCCCCAATGGCTCACACTTGTCTCCCTTTAGGCCCAATAATTCTGCCTGCTATTAAAGCTCTCTGAGGGTCCCACAGACACACAGAGAGCTCCCAGCACTACCCAGCACTAACCCTAACCCCCAGTACTGCCCTCAGCCCCAGCCCACTGCCCCCAAACACAGTGAGCTTCATGAGGCTCCCACAGACACACACAGAGCTCCCAGCACTGCTGGACGTCTAACTGAGGTCGCCATTGAATTCTATATAGCTTGCTCCGTTTCTCACTTGCCGCCACAGCCTTCAGACGATCAGTCATCAGCACAAGTTCGCCTCATGAAAACCGGAGATTCATACCGATCTGCCACGCCCCACTGTGTGGTGTGTTTATTTAGTGTGTAGCGCAGTTGACTGTGTGGTGTGTTTGTTTAGTGTGTAGCGCAGTTGCACTACGGGGTGTTGAGCTGCTTATTATGTGTAGGTTTTTAAGGATGCAATGTGCATCGTGGTCCGGTGCTTCCGCCCTGTATAGCTTTTCCTTTATAGAGTCGAGCCTTTCTTTCATATTAAAGCTCTCTGAGGGTCCCACAGACACACACAGAGCTCCCAGCACTGCCCAGCACTAACCCTAACCCCCAGTACTGCCCTCAGCCCCAGCCCACTGCCCCCAAACACAGTGAGCTTCATGAGGCTCCCACAGACACACACAGAGCTCCCAGCACTGCTGGACGTCTAAGTGAGGTCGCCATTGAATTCTAGATAGCTCGCTCCGTTTCTCACTTGCCGCCACAGCCTTCAGACGATCAGTCATCAGCACAAGTTCGCCTCATGAAAACCGGAGATTCATACCGATCTGCCACGGCCCACTGTGTGGTGTGTTTGTTTAGTGTGTAGCGCAGTTGCACTACGGGGTGTTGAGCTGCTTATTATGTGTAGGTTTTTAAGGATATAATGTGCTTTGTGATCGTGCTTCCGCCCTGTATAGCTTTTCCTTTATAGAGTCGAGCCTTTTTTCATACCGGGGAGTCATTCACACTTAGGACAGAGTTGCTTCAGTTGGGATTTGAACCTGCAATTCTCAGATGGTTTTCTGGAATCTTACCCTTTGCGGGTTTCGAACCTGTGCTCATCAGGTCTTTGGTGCCGCGCCCTACCCACTAAGCCACCGTGCTGGTACAGAATTCCGCCTGTCAGTGCGCCCAAATCACCGATTCCTCACCCCATATTTTCCCAGGCTCTTTCTCTTTCAATCTTTCTCTCTCTCAGAGTTGCTTCATGTGGGGTTCGATCCTACGATTTTCAGGTGGTTTCGTCGAAACTAACACCTTTAATGGGTGGTTTCACCGAGACTTGCCCTTCGCGGGGTTCGAACCTGTGCTTCTCAGGTACCTCAGCCACTAATATGCCTCTCCCCACTCATCCGGGGCAAATTCTCGCTAGAGAAGGGTTCGGCGCGGTGACAGAGAGCTCCGTAGAGCCCTCGGCGTCCCCGGCCTGGAGGCTGACCGCGGTGGCGGGGAGGTGGGACCTGTGAGACAGGGTGCCTCCCCTGGCGGGTCACGGTTTCCAATCGGTCAGAAGGTTTAGGAATGGAGAAGGAGGAGAGTGTGGTCAACAGTCCGCTTCAAACCGCTTGAAAATCGGACACTCAGAGGCTGAGTTACCTCTTTGTGGAACTTTTTTTATTTTTCGTTCTGAGCCTAAGTCCACTTTTTTAGGGTGCTCTCGATTTCGCGCCGTCACCCGGTGGCAAAACCTCTTTCTGTGATCCTCCAGGCCTTAGGGGGATTTTCAGAAGGTGTCCGAGAAAGGTGCATGGTCGTCGGACTGACCGTTTTCGGTCGGGAGGGTATTTTGTGGAGCCTCCGCCACCACCCCCAACTTTTTCGTACCCATGGTTAACCAAAACCCTACCCATGGTTAACCAAAATGGACTTAGAAAAAATCCACAGTTTTCAGACCTCCAGAGGGGTAGGACCCTGCTCAAAGGTGTCCGAGAATACTGCACCTTCAGCGGACATGCCATGAGCCTCTAGACCCCTCTATATCCTCCAGGAGGACCAGGATTTGAGGAACATGTGTCCGAGAAGAGTGCACCTTCAGCGGACTGGCCCTGAGCAGCTACACCCCTGGTTACATCCTCCACAGGCACCAGGATGTGACAGAATGTGTCCGAGAATAGGTCACCTTCAGGAGACTGGCCCTGAGCAGCTACACCCCTGGTTACATCCTCCAAAAGCACCAGGATGTGACAGAATGTGTCCGAGAATAGGTCACCTTCAGCGGACTGGCCATGTGCAGCTGCACCCCTAGTAACATCCTCCACAGGCACCAGGATGTGACAGAATGTGTCCGAGAATAGGTCACCTTCAGCGGACTGACCATGTGCAGCTACACCCCTAGTTACATCCTCCACAGGCACCAGGATGTGACAGAATGTGTCCGAGAATAGGTCACCTTCAGCGGACTGGCCATGTGCAGCTACACCCCTAGTTACATCCTCCACAGGCACCAGGATGTGACAGAATGTGTCCGAGAATAGGTCACCTTCAGCGGACAGGCCATGTGCAGCTACACCCCTAGTTACATCCTCCACAGGCACCAGGATGTGAACATAATGTGTCCGAGGACAGAGCACCATCAACGGACTCTTTACCAGCTTCGAGTCCCTTGTTTTCGACTTCCAGAGGCACCATAATGTCAAAAACATGTGCCCGAGAAAGATGCACCATCAACGGACTCTCTATGAGCTTCTGGGGCCTTGTTACAATCCTCCAGGAGGCTTCTGAAAAGGAGCTCTCTAGTCCCGAGATGGTACCCAGTGGCAAAACCTCTTTTTGGCATCCTCCAAGCTTAAGGGGAATCCTCAGAGAGTGTCCGAAAAAAGTGCACTGTCGTCGGACTGACCGTTTTGGCTCGGGAGGGTAGGCCATGGAGCTCGCGCCAGCACCCCCAACTTTTTTTTACCCATGGTTAACCAGTAACTATGAGTCTCTTAAGGTTCCATAAGAGAGTCATACTATGACTCTTATGGAAAAGTAACTATGACTCTGTCATAGGGTCGGGGCAAAAACGAATCTCAAGAACATTAAGGCTAAATAAATATCAGAGTTGATCCAAATGATTGAGGGAAGTTGGCTAGCAATAACCCCAATTATGGGATAAAGATTGGCTCTGAAAGAGGAAATAGCCTGGAAATTTACTGTGGGAGGAATCGGTGACTTGGTCGCACTGACAGGTGGGATTCTGTATCAGCACGGTGGCTCAGTGGGTAGGGCGCGGCACCACGAACCTGAAGAGCACAGGTTCGAAACCCGCAAAGGGTAATATTTCAGAAGAACATCTGAGAATCGCAGGTTCAAATCCCACCTGAAGCAACTATGTCCTAAGTTGCATATGAATCCCCGGAGAGAAATAACACACAAATTGCAATCAAACTCTGTAAACAGAACGTGGCAAACTCTGTAAGCAGAACATGGCATACTTTGAAGACAGAACTTGGCAAACTCTGTATACACAACCCGGCAAACTCTGTAAATGGAGTGTGGCAAACTCTGTAAACAGAACGTGGCAAACTCTGTAACAGAACTCAGCAAACTCTGTGAAAAGAACCTGGCAAGTTCTTTAAACAGAAAATATAATATTTTGTTTTTATCTTTTTTTAAAGCCATTCGTCTCACACGTTTCACCCTAGAAAGGCGCCCGGTGTACGCCGGAGTATCCTTTCTGCCCCCGGTGATTTCGTAAAGCATCCCAGGTGCTGAGGTCCCACGGGGCCTCTACTTGGGAGGGTAGGGAATTTCGGTCGACCCCTCCCGCTGGCAGGCCGTTGCTGAGGATTGTGTAAATCAGTTGTAAAAGTCACACAGCAATCATATAATATAAAATTATATGTTTTTCGGTTTCCTAACCGTTGTCGGCAGTGGAAGTCGATTGTAAAAATCACAGGTACGGTGTTGCACCCCGCACAGTAACCGGAATTCCACGGGGTGGGCAGAGAAATCTGCCAGAAAATCCAGCAGGAATGGCTGCGATGAAGAAGGGCAAGACCACAGGTCGCAAGGCTAAGTGGTCTGTAAAAGAACTAAAAACTTTGATGGAGATGGAGGAGGCTCTCGAGCAAGGCCAATACTCTGTATATTACATGAATGTGGAAATTGCAAGTCAGCTTCCAGGTAGGTCCTCCCACGAAGTGAAAGAGAAAAGACAGTGCATGAGACGGCAATCTCACAGGAGAAGCACTAAGCTCTTACTGCAGCCAACAGAGGCAAACCTGGAGAGGCAGGAAATCCCTGCTGAACTCAATCTGCTGATACAGCCACGAGGGTTACAAGCAGTAACTGGCCTCAACAGAAAATTAAGGTGGCAAGCTGGTGCTCTCATTGACATGTACACTCACGAACACGAAATCAGGCGGGCGCTCACACTGGCAAGCAGGAAGGACCCGGGCGCAGCAGTGGCCATTGAGACCGCTACGGCGATGGTGATAAGGGAGGCGAGAAGAAAAGGTCCAGCGACCAAAAAGAACAGCAAAGCTGGCGAGCCGATGAAGCCCCGAAGCAAGCGAGAAATGAAGAGGGATGAGGTCCATAAACTCAGAAAACTAATGAGTACGGACCCGGCTAAGCGACCGACTGCCCAGTCCTGCTGCCTCAATTACACGAAGTGTTTGAAAGGCGTTGGATGGTGTCAGAAGGTGCCTTCAAGGGCTTGGGAGGCTTTAAGGCCGCCAGCGGGGCGGACAACGAACACTTCTCCACCCTGTTCACCCCCGAAGAGGTGCTCACACACCTCAGAAAGACGGACAGGAAATCGGCACCAGGCACGGACGGCATCGGGCGGGATGACCTACTCCTCTGGGACCCGAAGGGTGTGAAGCTATCAAAACTCTTTGGCAGCTGGCTTGCGGCGGGGTTCATACCTCAGTGTGTAAAGCCCGCGAGAACTGTACTGATACCAAAGACCTCCGACCCTCTGCTGTTGAATGACCCAAATAACTGGCGCCCAATCACTATCGGCTCGATGCTGATGCGGCTGTTCTCACGACTGCTAAATGGGCGCCTTACGAAAGCCTGCACTATCCACGACAGGCAGCGAGGGTTAAGGGACTCTCCTGGCTGTTGTGAGAATCTTCACATCCTTCAAAGTCTGGTTAAAGCCAGCAGGAGGGAGAGAAAGTCACTAGCGGTGGTGCTCGTGGACGTGGCAAAGGCTTTCGATACGGTGACACACGAGCACTTGCTTGCAGTGCTCAGGCAGAGAGGTCTGGAGAGGTCACATCATAAACACAATACAAAGCTCGTACGACGGGGGCGTAACTTGCATTGAAGCCGGGGGAGAACAATCTGAACCCATTGCAATGAAAGTCGGTGTGAAGCAGGGTGACCCACTGTCCCCATTGCTTTTCAATCTGGCTCTTGATCCACTGCTCCACACACTGGAAAGCCTCGGTAAGGGAGTAAAGATCGCAGACACAAAGCTGGTCTCGCTTGCATTCGCAGATGACCTGGTGCTGGTCAGCGACACACTGAATGACTTCTGTGCCCTGACGGGGCTTAAGGTGCACACAAGCAAGTGCTTCGGCTTCATGGTTACCCCCTTGAAACACAGCATGAAAATGAAAGTGAATGACTGTCCCCCCTGGCAGATCGAGGGGACACCAATAGAAATGGTTGAAAGTGGAAGGGCGGTAAGATATCTGGGAATTCAGGTCGGTCCAGTGAGGGGCCTCGAGAAACCCGACATTCTCAAAGAGTTACAAGTGGCGCTGGATAAGGTAGGGGCGACACCATTAACTGCCCCTCAAAAGATTTGGCTGCTTAAGACCTTCATAATCCCCAGGCATTTCTACCGGGCCGACCACTGCGACTACAGTATAGTTCGGCTGCGACTGCTGGACCGGCTACTACGTAGCACAGTAAAAACATGGCTGGGTCTAGCGCAGACCACATGTGATGGGTTGCTCTATGCTAGAGCGAGAGACGGAGGTCTGGGGCTACAAAAGTTGAGCGCCGTTATTCCTGCTATGCAGGCAAAGCGGTTGTGGAAACTTTTGCACTCTGATGATGAAGTCATCAGAAAGATAGCCTGGGACCAGAACGGGCTGGAGGACTGGAGAAGAGCTTGGCTCAAAGCGGGCGGGCAACTGGAGAAATTACCAACTCCAGAGGGTGTGCCAGTAACGAACGTTACTGAAGCAGATGGGGCCCCTCAGCTATCCCAGTACAAGAGACCATGCGAGTGGCAAGATGTAGAGTTCGACCGGTGGGCAGGCAAATCGGTGCAGGGAGTTGGAATAGCCTGGTTCAAAGACTCTCCAGAGTCTAATGCCTGGCTCTCCAAACTCCCAAAAGTGCAACACAAATTCTGCTCACAAGCACTACAGCTACAAGCGAACGTCTACCCTACCAGGGAATTTATGGCAAGGGGCCAAAGCAAGTGGAACGCGAGTTGCCGAGGCTGTCACGCGAGGCTTGAGTCCGCCTCACACCTCCTCGGAGCATGTCCCAGCGGTAGGGCGAAACGACTGGAGCGACACAATTTTGCATGCCATCGACTGGCAGTCGCTGCGAAGAAGCAGGGCTGGGTTGTCCACAGGGAGAAAGAATTTGGAAGCAGACCAAATGTGAGACACCCAGACTTGGTCTTTTGCAAAGATGGTAAGGCAATGGTGCTGGATGTGACAGTGCGGTTTGAAAGGAACATCAACACATTAAAACTCGCAGGCCGAGAGAAAGTAAAGCACTACAAACCCATCAAGAACTTGGTGAAACAGGTCATGGGTGTAGAGGAAGTGGAAATACACGGATTTCCACTGGGAGCGAGGGGCCTCTGGCATAAACCCAACAACAAGATCCTCAAGAGAATGGGACTTTCTAAGAGCAGTGCAAAAGCTCTCGCGTCGAGACTTTGTAAGAGTGTTCTGAGAGGATCCTTAACTATCTTGAGTGACATCCTACAAAGTAGGGATTGAATACTTTATATTAAAGTGAAAAGCTTAAGAGGAAAAGCTATACAGGGCGGAAGCACCGGACCACAATGCACATTGCATCCTTAAAAACCTACACATAATAAGCAGCTCAACACCCCGTAGTGCAACTGCGCTACACACTAAACAAACACACCACACAGTGGGACGTGGCATATCGGTAGGAATCTCCGGTTTTCATGAGGCGAACTTGTGCTGGTCCGTGGGTCAACTCACCGCCTTGAGGGACGCGCTTGGTGACAGGTCGCCCGCGGCCCTAGCGGGCTGCCGGCTCCTGACTCTCTAAGGTAGCCAAATGACTGCTGGAGGCAGACCAATGACTGCAGCTCTCCACGGTCCTGAGGACACACACACACACAGGCAGAGTGCAGGCAGAATCCCAGGCAGACTGCAGGCACACTCCCAGGCAGACTCCCATGAAAAATTTCGCCAAAAAAAAGCCCCTTTTCTTCTCGCCTCCCTTATCACCATCGCCGTAGCGGTCTCAATGGCCACTGCTGCGCCCGGGTCCTTCCTGCTTGCCAGTGTGAGCGCCCGCCTGATTTCGTGTTCGTGAGTGTACATGTCAATGAGAGCACCAGCTTGCCACCTTAATTTTCTGTTGAGGCCAGTTACTGCTTGTAACACTCGTGGCTGTATCAGCAGATTGAGTTCAGCAGGGATTTCCTGCCTCTCCAGGTTTGCCTCTGTTGGCTGCAGTAAGAGCTTAGTGCTCCTCCTGTGAGATTGCCGTCTCATGCACTGTCTTTTCTCTTTCACTTCGTGGGAGGACCTACCTGGAAGCTGACTTGCAATTTCCACATTCATGTAATATACAGAGTATTGGCCTTGCTCGAGAGCCTCCTCCATCTCCATCAAAGTTTTTAGTTCTTTTACAGACCACTTAGCCTTGCGACCTGTGGTCTTGCCCTCCTTCATCGCAGCCATTCCTGCTGGATGTTCTGGCAGATTTCTCTGCCCACCCCGTGGGGTTCCGGTTACTGTGCGGGGTGCAACACCGTACCTGTGATTTTTACAATCGACTTCCACTGCCGACAACGGTTAGGAAACCGAAAAACATATAATTTTATATTATGATTGCTGTGTGACTTTTACAACTGATTTACGCAATCCTCAGCAACGGCCTGCCAGCGGGAGGGGTCGACCGAAATTCCCTACCCTCCCAAGTAGAGGCCCCGTGGGACCTCAGCACCTGGGATGCTTTACGAAATCACCGGGGGCAGAAAGGATACTCCGGCGTACACCGGGCGCCTTTCTAGGGTGAAACGTGTGAGACGAATGGCTTTAAAAAAAGATAAAAACAAAATATTATATTTTCTGTTTAAAGAACTTGCCAGGTTCTTTTCACAGAGTTTGCTGAGTTCTATTACAGAGTTTGCCACGTTCTGTTTACAGAGTTTGCCTCACTCCATTTACAGAGTTTGCCACATTCTGTTTGCAGAGTTTGCCGGGTTGTGTATACAGAGTTTGCCAAGTTCTGTCTTCAAAGTATGCCATGTTCTGCTTACAGAGTTTGCCACATTCTGTTTACAGAGTTTGATTGCGATTTGTGTGTTATTTTTCTCTGGGGATTCATATGCAACTTAGGATATAGTTGCTTCAGGTGGGATTTGAACCTGCGATTCTCAGATGTTCTTCTGAAATCTTACCCTTTGCGGGTTTCGAACCTGTGCTCTTCAGGTTCGTGGTGCCGCGCCCTACCCACTGAGCCACCGTGCTGATACAGAATCCCACCTGTCAGTGCGACCTAGTCACCGATTTCTCCCACAGTAAATTTCCAGGCTATTTCCTCTTTCAGAGCCAATCTTTATCCCATAATTGGGGTTATTGCTAGCCAACTTCCCTCAATCATTTGGATCAACTCTGATATTTATTTAGCCTTAATGTTCTTGAGATTCGTTTTTGCCCCGACCCTATGACAGAGTCATAGTTACTTTTCCATAAGAGTCATAGTATGACTCTCTTATGGAACCTTAAGAGACTCATAGTTACTGGTTAACCATGGCTAAAAAAAAAGTTGGGGGTGCTGGCGCGAGCTCCATGGCCTACCCTCCCGAGCCAAAACGGTCAGTCCGACGATAGTGCACTTTTTTCGGACACTCTCTGTGGATTCCCCTTAAGCTTGGAGGATGCCAAAAAGAGGTTTTGCCACCGGGTACCATCTCGGGACTAGAGAGCTCCTTTTCAGAAGCCTCCTGGAGGATTGTAACAAGGCCCCAGAAGCTCATAGAGAGTCCGTTGATGGTGCATCTTTCTCGGGCACATGTTTTTGACATTATGGTGCATCTGGAAGTCGAAAACAAGGGACTCGAAGCTCGCAGAGAGTCAGTTGATGGTGCATCTTTGGCGGACACATGTTTTTGACATTATGGTGCCTCTGGAAGTCGAAAACAAGGGACTCGAAGCTGGTAAAGAGTCCGTTGATGGTGCTCTGTCCTCGGACACATTATGTTCACATCCTGGTGCCTGTGGAGGATGTAACTAGGGGTGTAGCTGTATATGGCCTGTCCGCTGAAGGTGACTTATTCTCGGACACATTCTGTCACATCCTGGTGCCTGTGGAGGATGTAACTAGGGGTGTAGCTGCACATGGCCAGTCCGCTGAAGGTGACCTATTCTCGGACACATTCTGTCACATCCTGGTGCCTGTGGAGGATGTAACTAGGGGTGTAGCTGCACATGGTCAGTCCGCTGAAGGTGACCTATTCTCGGACACATTCTGTCACATGCTGGTGCCTGTGGAGGATGTTACTAGGGGTGCAGCTGCACATGGCCAGTCCGCTGAAGGTGACCTATTCTCGGACACATTCTGTCACATCCTGGTGCCTGTGGAGGATGTAACCAGGGGTTTAGCTGCTCAGGGCCAGTCCGCTGAGGGTGCACTGTTCTCGGACACATGTTCCTCAAATCCTGGTCCTCCTGGAGGATATAGAGGGGTCTAGAGGCTCATGGCATGTCCGCTGAAGGTGCAGTATTCTCGGACACCTTTGAGCAGGGTCCTACCCCTCTGGAGGTCTGAAAACAGTCCGACGACCATGCACCTTTCTCGGACACCTTCTGAAAATCCCCCTAAGGCCTGGAGGATCACAGAAAGAGGTTTTGCCACCGGGTGACGGCGCGAAATCGAGAGCACCCTAAAAAAGTGGACTTGGGCTCAGAACGAAAAATAATGTGTCCGAGAATAGGTCACCTTCAGCGGACTGGCCATGTGCAGCTGCACCCCTAGTAACATCCTCCACAGGCACCAGGATGTGACAGAATGTGTCCGAGAATAGGTCACCTTCAGCGGACTGACCATGTGCAGCTACACTCCTAGTTACATCCTCCACAGGCACCAGGATGTGACAGAATGTGTCCGAGGACAGAGCACCATCAACGGACTCTTTACCAGCTTCGAGTCCCTTGTTTTCGACTTCCAGAGGCACCATAATGTCAAAAACATGTGTCCGCCAAAGATGCACCATCAACGGACTCTCTGCGAGCTTCGAGTCCCTTGTTTTCGACTTCCAGATGCACCATAATGTCAAAAACATGTGCCCGAGAAAGATGCACCATCAACGGACTCTCTATGAGCTTCTGGGGCCTTGTTACAATCCTCCAGGAGGCTTCTGAAAAGGAGCTCTCTAGTCCCGAGATGGTACCCGGTGGCAAAACCTCTTTTTGGCATCCTCCAGGCTTAAGGGGAATCCTCAGAGAGTGTCCGAAAAAAGTGCACTGTCGTCGGACTGACCGTTTTGGCTCGGGAGGGTAGGCCATGGAGCTCGCGCCAGCACCCCCAACTTTTTTTTACCCATGGTTAACCAGTAACTATGAGTCTCTTAAGTCCCAGTGTGTTGGGTTCACTTACTGGGAGGCCTACAGACCCACACACCTCCCCAGACAGGCCTAAGAAGCCTGCTGTCTATTAAAGGTCCCCAAAGGTCAGAGAGACACACACAAAGCTCCCAGCACTGCCCAGTGTGTTGTGTTCACTTACTGGGAGGCCTACAGACACACACAACACCCCAGACAGGCCTAAGAAGCCTGCTGTCTATTAAAGGTCCCCAAAGGTCAGAGAGACATACAGAGAGCTCCCAGCACTGCCCAGTGTGTTGGGTTCACTTACCGGGAGGCCTACAGACACACACACCTCCCCAGACAGGCCTAAGAAGCCTGCTGTCTATTAAAAGTCCCCAAAGGTCAGAGAGACACCCAGAGAGCTCCAAACACTGCCCAGTGTGTTGGGTTCACTTACTGGGAGGCCTACAGACACACACACCTCCCCAGACAGGCCTAAGAAGCCTGCTGTCTATTAAAGGTCCCCAGAGGTCAGAGAGACACACAGAGAGCTCCAAACACTGCCCAGTGTGTTGGGTTCACTTACTGGGAGGCCTACAGACACACACACCTCCCCAGACAAGCCTAATTAGCCTGCTGTCTATTAAAGGTCCCCAGAGGTCAGAGAGACACACAGAGAGCTCCAAACACTGCCCTGTGTACTGTATTAAGTCACAGCAAGCCCCAATGGCTCACACTTGTCTCCCTTTAGGCCCAAAAATTCTGCCTGCTATTAAAGCTCTCTGAGGGTCCCACAGACACACACAGAGCTCCCAGCACTGCCCAGCACTAACCCTAACCCCCAGTACTGCCCTCAGCCCCAGCCCACTGCCCCCAAACACAGTGAGCTTCATGAGGCTCCCACAGACACACACAGAGCTCCCAGCACTGCTGGACGTCTAACTGAGGTCGCCATTGAATTCTAGATAGCTCGCTCCGTTTCTCGCCACAGCCTTCAGACGATCAGTCATCAGCACAAGTTTGCCTCATGAAAACCGGAGATTCATACCGATCTGCCACGCCCCACTGTGTGGTGTGTTTGTTTAGTGTGTAGCGCAGTTGCACTACGGGGTGTTGAGCTGCTTATTATGTGTAGTTTTTTAAGGATGCAATGTGTCGAGCCTTTTAGAGTCGAGCCTTCCTCTTGAGCCAGAGAGACCTATGTGACAAGGACCGAGTTGCTTCATGTGGGGTTCGATCCTACGATTTTCAGGTGGTTTCGTCGAAACTAACACCTTTAATGGGTGGTTTCACCGAGACTTGCCCTTCGCGGGGTTCGAACCTGTGCTTCTCAGGTACCTCAGCCACTAATATGCCTCTCCCCACTCATCCGGGGCAAATTCTCGCTAGAGAAGGGTTCGGCGCGGTGACAGAGAGCTCCGTAGAGCCCTCGGCGTCCCAGGCCTGGAGGCTGACCGCGGTGGCGGGGAGGTGGGACCTGTGAGACAGGGTGCCTCCCCTGGCGGGTCACGGTTTCCAATCGGTCAGAAGGTTTAGGAGAGGAGAGGGAAGAGAGTGTGGTCAACAGTCCGCTTCAAACCGCTTGAAAATCGGACACTCAGAGGCTGAGTTTTTTCTCTTGGGAACTTTTTTTATTTTTCGTTCTGAGCCTAAGTCCACTTTTTTAGGGTGCTCTCGATTTCGCGCCGTCACCCGGTGGCAAAACCTCTTTCTGTGATCCTCCAGGCCTTAGGGGGATTTTCAGAAGGTGTCCGAGAAAGGTGCATGGTCGTCGGACTGACCGTTTTCGGTCGGGAGGGTATTTTGTGGAGCCTCCGCCACCACCCCCAACTTTTTCGTACCCATGGTTAACCAAAACCCTACCCATGGTTAACCAAAATGGACTTAGAAAAAATCCACAGTTTTCAGACCTCCAGAGGGGTAGGACCCTGCTCAAAGGTGTCCGAGAATACTGCACCTTCAGCGGACATGCCATGAGCCTCTAGATCCCTCTATATCCTCCAGGAGGACCAGGATTTGAGGAATATGTGTCCGAGAACAGTGCACCTTCAGTGGACTGGCCCTGAGCAGCTACACCCCTGGTTACATCCTCCACAGGCACCAGGATGTGACAGAATGTGTCCGAGAATAGGTCACCTTCAGCGGACATGCCTTGAGCCTCTAGACCCCTATATATCCTCCGGGAGAGGGAGGAGAGTGTGGTCAACAGTCCGCTTCAAACCGCTTGAAAATCGGACACTCAGAGGCTAAGTTACCTCTTTGTGGAACTTTTTTTATTTTTCGTTCTGAGCCTAAGTCCACTTTTTTAGGGTGCTCTCGATTTCACGCCGTCATCCGGTGGCAAAACCTCTTTCTCTGATCCTCCAGGCCTTAGGGGGATTTTCAGAAGGTGTCCGAGAAAGGTGCATGGTCGTCGGACTGACCGTTTTCGGTCGGGAGTGTATTTTGTGGAGCCTCCGCCACCACCCCCAACTTTTTCGTACCCATGGTTAACCAAAACCCTACCCATGGTTAACCAAAATGGACTTAGAAAAAATCCACAGTTTTCAGACCTCCAGAGGGGTAGGACCCTGCTCAAAGGTGTCCGAGAATACTGCACCTTCAGCGGACATGCCATGAGCCTCTAGACCCCTCTATATCCTCCAGGAGGACCAGGATTTGAGGAACATGTGTCCGAGAACAGTGCACCCTCAGCGGACTGGCCCTGAGCAGCTAAACCCCTGGTTACATCCTCCACAGGCACCAGGATGTGACAGAATGTGTCCGAGAATAGGTCACCTTCAGCGGACATGCCTTGAGCCTCTAGACCCCTATATATCCTCCGGGAGAGGGAGGAGAGTGTGGTCAACAGTCCGCTTCAAACCGCTTGAAAATCGGACACTCAGAGGCTGAGTTACCTCTTTGTGGAACTTTTTTTATTTTTCGTTCTGAGCCTAAGTCCACTTTTTTAGGGTGCTCTCGATTTCGCGCCGTCACCCGGTGGCAAAACCTCTTTCTGTGATCCTCCAGGCCTTAGGGGGATTTTCAGAAGGTGTCCGAGAAAGGTGCATGGTCGTCGGACTGACCGTTTTCGGTCGGGAGGGTATTTTGTGGAGCCTCCGCCACCACCCCCAACTTTTTCGTACCCATGGTTAACCAAAACCCTACCCATGGTTAACCAAAATGGTCTTAGAAAAAATCCACAGTTTTCAGATGTCCAGAGGGGTAGGACCCTGCTCAAAGGTGTCCGAGAATACTGCACCTTCAGCGGACATGCCATGAGCCTCTAGATCCCTCTATATCCTCCAGGAGGACCAGGATTTGAGGAACATGTGTCCGAGAACAGTGCACCTTCAGTGGACTGGCCCTGAGCAGCTACACCCCTGGTTACATCCTCCACAGGCACCAGGATGTGACAGAATGTGTCCGAGAATAGGTCACCTTCAGCGGACATGCCTTGAGCCTCTAGACCCCTATATATCCTCCGGGAGAGGGAGGAGAGTGTGGTCAACAGTCCGCTTCAAACCGCTTGAAAATCGGACACTCAGAGGCTAAGTTACCTCTTTGTGGAACTTTTTTTATTTTTCGTTCTGAGCCTAAGTCCACTTTTTTAGGGTGCTCTCGATTTCACGCCGTCATCCGGTGGCAAAACCTCTTTCTGTGATCCTCCAGGCCTTAGGGGGATTTTCAGAAGGTGTCCGAGAAAGGTGCATGGTCGTCGGACTGACCGTTTTCGGTCGGGAGGGTATTTTGTGGAGCCTCCGCCACCACCCCCAACTTTTTCGTACCCATGGTTAACCAAAACCCTACCCATGGTTAACCAAAATGGACTTAGAAAAAATCCACAGTTTTCAGACCTCCAGAGGGGTAGGACCCTGCTCAAAGGTGTCCGAGAATACTGCACCTTCAGCGGACATGCCATGAGCCTCTAGACCCCTCTATATCCTCCAGGAGGACCAGGATTTGAGGAACATGTGTCCGAGAACAGTGCACCCTCAGCGGACTGGCCCTGAGCAGCTAAACCCCTGGTTACATCCTCCACAGGCACCAGGATGTGACAGAATGTGTCCGAGAATAGGTCACCTTCAGCGGACATGCCTTGAGCCTCTAGACCCCTATATATCCTCCGGGAGAGGGAGGAGAGTGTGGTCAACAGTCCGCTTCAAACCGCTTGAAAATCGGACACTCAGAGGCTGAGTTACCTCTTTGTGGAACTTTTTTTATTTTTCGTTCTGAGCCTAAGTCCACTTTTTTAGGGTGCTCTCGATTTCGCGCCGTCACCCGGTGGCAAAACCTCTTTCTGTGATCCTCCAGGCCTTAGGGGGATTTTCAGAAGGTGTCCGAGAAAGGTGCATGGTCGTCGGACTGACCGTTTTCGGTCGGGAGGGTATTTTGTGGAGCCTCCGCCACCACCCCCAACTTTTTCGTACCCATGGTTAACCAAAACCCTACCCATGGTTAACCAAAATGGTCTTAGAAAAAATCCACAGTTTTCAGACGTCCAGAGGGGTAGGACCCTGCTCAAAGGTGTCCGAGAATACTGCACCTTCAGCGGACATGCCATGAGCCTCTAGATCCCTCTATATCCTCCAGGAGGACCAGGATTTGAGGAACATGTGTCCGAGAACAGTGCACCTTCAGTGGACTGGCCCTGAGCAGCTACACCCCTGGTTACATCCTCCACAGGCACCAGGATGTGACAGAATGTGTCCGAGAATAGGTCACCTTCAGCGGACATGCCTTGAGCCTCTAGACCCCTATATATCCTCCGGGAGAGGGAGGAGAGTGTGGTCAACAGTCCGCTTCAAACCGCTTGAAAATCGGACACTCAGAGGCTAAGTTACCTCTTTGTGGAACTTTTTTTATTTTTCGTTCTGAGCCTAAGTCCACTTTTTTAGGGTGCTCTCGATTTCACGCCGTCATCCGGTGGCAAAACCTCTTTCTGTGATCCTCCAGGCCTTAGGGGGATTTTCAGAAGGTGTCCGAGAAAGGTGCATGGTCGTCGGACTGACCGTTTTCGGTCGGGAGGGTATTTTGTGGAGCCTCCGCCACCACCCCCAACTTTTTCGTACCCATGGTTAACCAAAACCCTACCCATGGTTAACCAAAATGGACTTAGAAAAAATCCACAGTTTTCAGACCTCCAGAGGGGTAGGACCCTGCTCAAAGGTGTCCGAGAATACTGCACCTTCAGCGGACATGCCATGAGCCTCTAGACCCCTCTATATCCTCCAGGAGGACCAGGATTTGAGGAACATGTGTCCGAGAAGAGTGCACCTTCAGCGGACTGGCCCTGAGCAGCTACACCCCTGGTAACATCCTCCACAGGCACCAGGATGTGACAGAATGTGTCCGAGAATAGGTCACCTTCAGGGGACTGGCCCTGAGCAGCTACACCCCTGGTTACATCCTCCAAAAGCACCAGGATGTGACAGAATGTGTCCGAGAATAGGTCACCTTCAGCGGACTGGCCATGTGCAGCTGCACCCCTAGTAACATCCTCCACAGGCACCAGGATGTGACAGAATGTGTCCGAGAATAGGTCACCTTCAGCGGACTGACCATGTGCAGCTACACCCCTAGTTACATCCTCCACAGGCACCAGGATGTGACAGAATGTGTCCGAGAATAGGTCACCTTCAGCGGACTGGCCATGTGCAGCTACACCCCTAGTTACATCCTCCACAGGCACCAGGATGTGACAGAATGTGTCCGAGAATAGGTCACCTTCAGCGGACAGGCCATGTGCAGCTACACCCCTAGTTACATCCTCCACAGGCACCAGGATGTGAACATAATGTGTCCGAGGACAGAGCACCATCAACGGACTCTTTACCAGCTTCGAGTCCCTTGTTTTCGACTTCCAGAGGCACCATAATGTCAAAAACATGTGTCCGCCAAAGATGCACCATCAACTGACTCTCTGCGAGCTTCGAGTCCCTTGTTTTCGACTTCCAGATGCACCATAATGTCAAAAACATGTGCCCGAGAAAGATGCACCATCAACGGACTCTCTATGAGCTTCTGGGGCCTTGTTACAATCCTCCAGGAGGCTTCTGAAAAGGAGCTCTCTAGTCCCGAGATGGTACCCGGTGGCAAAACCTCTTTTTGGCATCCTCCAAGCTTAAGGGGAATCCTCAGAGAGTGTCCAAAAAAAGTGCACTGTCGTCGGACTGACCGTTTTGGCTCGGGAGGGTAGGCCATGGAGCTCGCGCCAGCACCCCCAACTTTTTTTTACCCATGGTTAACCAGTAACTATGAGTCTCTTAAGGTTCCATAAGAGAGTCATACTATGACTCTTATGGAAAAGTAACTATGACTCTGTCATAGGGTCGGGGCAAAAACGAATCTCAAGAACATTAAGGCTAAATAAATATCAGAGTTGATCCAAATGATTGAGGGAAGTTGGCTAGCAATAACCCCAATTATGGGATAAAGATTGGCTCTGAAAGAGGAAATAACCTGGAAATTTACTGTGGGAGGAATCGGTGACTTGGTCTCACTGACAGGTGGGATTCTGTATCAGCACGGTGGCTCAGTGGGTAGGGCGCGGCACCACGAACCTGAAGAGCACAGGTTCGAAACCCGCAAAGGGTAAGATTTCAGAAGAACATCTGAGAATCGCAGGTTCAAATCCCACCTGAAGCAACTATGTCCTAAGTTGCATATGAATCCCCTGAGAAAAATAACACACAAATTGCAATCAAACTCTGTAAACAGAACGTGGCAAACTCTGTAAGCAGAACATGGCATACTTTGAAGACAGAACTTGGCAAACTCTGTATACACAACCCGGCAAACTCTGTAAACAGAATGTGGCAAACTCTGTAAACGGAGTGAGGCAAACTCTGTAAACAGAACGTGGCAAACTCTGTAACAGAACTCAGCAAACTCTGTGAAAAGAACCTGGCAAGACAGAAAATATAATATTTTGTTTTTATCTTTTTTTAAAGCCATTCGTCTCACACGTTTCACCCTAGAAAGGCGCCCGGTGTACGCCGGAGTATCCTTTCTGCCCCCGGTGATTTCGTAAAGCATCCCAGGTGCTGAGGTCCCACGGGGCCTCTACTTGGGAGGGTAGGGAATTTCGGTCGACCCCTCCCGCTGGCAGGCCGTTGCTGAGGATTGTGTAAATCAGTTGTAAAAGTCACACATATATAAAATTATATGTTTTTCGGTTTCCTAACCGTTGTCGGCAGTGGAAGTCGATTGTAAAAATCACAGGTACGGTGTTGCACCCCGCACAGTAACCGGAATTCCACGGGGTGGGCAGAGAAATCTGCCAGAACATCCAGCAGGAATGGCTGCGATGAAGAAGGGCAAGACCACAGGTCGCAAGGCTAAGTGGTCTGTAAAAGAACTAAAAACTTTGATGGAGATGGAGGAGGCTCTCGAGCAAGGCCAATACTCTGTATATTACATGAATGTGGAAATTGCAAGTCAGCTTCCAGGTAGGTCCTCCCACGAAGTGAAAGAGAAAAGACAGTGCATGAGACGGCAATCTCACAGGAGAAGCACTAAGCTCTTACTGCAGCCAACAGAGGCAAACCTGGAGAGGCAGGAAATCCCTGCTGAACTCAATCTGCTGATACAGCCACGAGGGTTACAAGCAGTAACTGGCCTCAACAGAAAATTAAGGTGGCAAGCTGGTGCTCTCATTGACATGTACACTCACGAACACGAAATCAGGCGGGCGCTCACACTGGCAAGCAGGAAGGACCCGGGCGCAGCAGTGGCCATTGAGACCGCTACGGCGATGGTGATAAGGGAGGCGAGAAGAAAAGGTCCAGCGACCAAAAAGAACAGCAAAGCTGGCGAGCCGATGAAGCCCCGAAGCAAGCGAGAAATGAAGAGGGATGAGGTCCATAAACTCAGAAAACTAATGAGTACGGACCCGGCTAAGCGACCGACTGCCCAGTCCTGCTGCCTCAATTACACGAAGTGTTTGAAAGGCGTTGGATGGTGTCAGAAGGTGCCTTCAAGGGCTTGGGAGGCTTTAAGGCCGCCAGCGGGGCGGACAACGAACACTTCTCCACCCTGTTCACCCCCGAAGAGGTGCTCACACACCTCAGAAAGACGGACAGGAAATCGGCACCAGGCACGGACGGCATCGGGCGGGATGACCTACTCCTCTGGGACCCGAAGGGTGTGAAGCTATCAAAACTCTTTGGCAGCTGGCTTGCGGCGGGGTTCATACCTCAGTGTGTAAAGCCCGCGAGAACTGTACTGATACCAAAGACCTCCGACCCTCTGCTGTTGAATGACCCGAGTAACTGGCGCCCAATCACTATCGGCTCGATGCTGATGCGGCTGTTCTCACGACTGCTAAATGGGCGCCTTACGAAAGCCGGCACTATCCACGACAGGCAGCGAGGGTTAAGGGACTCTCCTGGCTGTAGTGAGAATCTTCACATCCTTCAAAGTCTGGTTAAAGCCAGCAGGAGGGAGAGAAAGTCACTAGCGGTGGTGCTCGTGGACGTGGCAAAGGCTTTCGATACGGTGACACACGAGCACTTGCTTGCAGTGCTCAGGCAGAGAGGTCTGGATGAACACATCATAAACACAATACAAAGCTCGTACGACGGGGGCGTAACTTGCATTGAAGCCGGGGGAGAACAATCTGAACCCATTGCAATGAAAGTCGGTGTGAAGCAGGGTGACCCACTGTCCCCATTGCTTTTCAATCTGGCTCTTGATCCACTGCTCCACACACTGGAAAGCCTCGGTAAGGGAGTAAAGATCGCAGACACAAAGCTGGTCTCGCTTGCATTCGCAGATGACCTGGTGCTGGTCAGCGACACACTGAATGACTTCTGTGCCCTGACGGGGCTTAAGGTGCACGCAAGCAAGTGCTTCGGCTTCATGGTTACCCCCTTGAAACACAGCATGAAAATGAAAGTGAATGACTGTCCCCCCTGGCAGATCGAGGGGACACCAATAGAAATGGTTGAAAGTGGAAGGGCGGTAAGATATCTGGGAATTCAGGTCGGTCCAGTGAGGGGCCTCGAGAAACCCGACATTCTCAAAGAGTTACAAGTGGCGCTGGATAAGGTAGGGGCGACACCATTAACTGCCCCTCAAAAGATTTGGCTGCTTAAGACCTTCATAATCCCCAGGCATTTCTACCGGGCCGACCACTGCGACTACAGTATAGTTCGGCTGCGACTGCTGGACCGGCTACTACGTAGCACAGTAAAAACATGGCTGGGTCTAGCGCAGACCACATGTGATGGGTTGCTCTATGCTAGAGCGAGAGACGGAGGTCTGGGGCTACAAAAGTTGAGCGCCGTTATTCCTGCTATGCAGGCAAAGCGGTTGTGGAAACTTTTGCACTCTGATGATGAAGTCATCAGAAAGATAGCCTGGGACCAGAACGGGCTGGAGGACTGGAGAAGAGCTTGGCTCAAAGCGGGCGGGCAACTGGAGAAATTACCAACTCCAGAAATCGGTGCAGGGAGTTGGAATAGCCTGGTTCAAAGACTCTCCAGAGTCTAATGCCTGGCTCTCCAAACTCCCAAAAGTGCAACACAAATTCTGCTCACAAGCACTACAGCTACAAGCGAACGTCTACCCTACCAGGGAATTTATGGCAAGGGGCCAAAGCAAGTGGAACGCGAGTTGCCGAGGCTGTCACGCGAGGCTTGAGTCCGCCTCACACCTCCTCGGAGCATGTCCCAGCGGTAGGGCGAAACGACTGGAGCGACACAATTTTGCATGCCATCGACTGGCAGTCGCTGCGAAGAAGCAGGGCTGGGTTGTCCACAGGGAGAAAGAATTTGGAAGCAGACCAAATGTGAGACACCCAGACTTGGTCTTTTGCAAAGATGGTAAGGCAATGGTGCTGGATGTGACAGTGCGGTTTGAAAGGAACATCAACACACTAAAACTCGCAGGCCGAGAGAAAGTAAAGCACTACAAACCCATCAAGAACTTGGTGAAACAGGTCATGGGTGTAGAGGAAGTGGAAATACACGGATTTCCACTGGGAGCGAGGGGCCTCTGGCATAAACCCAACAACAAGATCCTCAAGAGAATGGGACTTTCTAAGAGCAGTGCAAAAGCTCTCGCGTCGAGACTTTGTAAGAGTGTTCTGAGAGGATCCTTAACTATCTTGAGTGACATCCTACAAAGTAGGGATTGAATACTTTATATTAAAGTGAAAAGCTTAAGAGGAAAAGCTATACAGGGCGGAAGCACCGGACCACAATGCACATTGCATCCTTAAAAACCTACACATAATAAGCAGCTCAACACCCCGTAGTGCAACTGCGCTACACACTAAACAAACACACCACACAGTGGGACGTGGCATATCGGTAGGAATCTCCGGTTTTCATGAGGCGAACTTGTGCTGGTCCGTGGGTCAACTCACCGCCTTGAGGGACGCGCTTGGTGACAGGTCGCCCGCGGCCCTAGCGGGCTGCCGGCTCCTGACTCTCTAAGGTAGCCAAATGACTGCTGGAGGCAGACCAATGACTGCAGCTCTCCACGGTCCTGAGGACACACACACACACAGGCAGAGTGCAGGCAGAATCCCAGGCACACTGCAGGCACACTCCCAGGCAGACTCCCATGAAAAATTTCGCCAAAAAAAAGCCCCTTTTCTTCTCGCCTCCCTTATCACCATCGCCGTAGCGGTCTCAATGGCCACTGCTGCGCCCGGGTCCTTCCTGCTTGCCAGTGTGAGCGCCCGCCTGATTTCGTGTTCGTGAGTGTACATGTCAATGAGAGCACCAGCTTGCCACCTTAATTTTCTGTTGAGGCCAGTTACTGCTTGTAACACTCGTGGCTGTATCAGCAGATTGAGTTCAGCAGGGATTTCCTGCCTCTCCAGGTTTGCCTCTGTTGGCTGCAGTAAGAGCTTAGTGCTTCTCCTGTGAGATTGCCGTCTCATGCACTGTCTTTTCTCTTTCACTTCGTGGGAGGACCTACCTGGAAGCTGACTTGCAATTTCCACATTCATGTAATATACAGAGTATTGGCCTTGCTCGAGAGCCTCCTCCATCTCCATCAAAGTTTTTAGTTCTTTTACAGACCACTTAGCCTTGCGACCTGTGGTCTTGCCCTTCTTCATCGCAGCCATTCCTGCTGGATGTTCTGGCAGATTTCTCTGCCCACCCCGTGGGGTTCCGGTTACTGTGCGGGGTGCAACACCGTACCTGTGATTTTTACAATCGACTTCCACTGCCGACAACGGTTAGGAAACCGAAAAACATATAATTTTATATTATATGATTGCTGTGTGACTTTTACAACTGATTTACACAATCCTCAGCAACGGCCTGCCAGCGGGAGGGGTCGACCGAAATTCCCTACCCTCCCAAGTAGAGGCCCCGTGGGACCTCAGCACCTGGGATGCTTTACGAAATCACCGGGGGCAGAAAGGATACTCCGGCGTACACCGGGCGCCTTTCTAGGGTGAAACGTGTGAGACGAATGGCTTTAAAAAAAGATAAAAACAAAATATTATATTTTCTGTTTAAAGAACTTGCCAGGTTCTTTTCACAGAGTTTGCTGAGTTCTGTTACAGAGTTTGCCACGTTCTGTTTACAGAGTTTGCCACACTCCGTTTACAGAGTTTGCCGGGTTGTGTATACAGAGTTTGCCAAGTTCTGTCTTCAAAGTATGCCATGTTCTGCTTACAGAGTTTGCCACGTTCTGTTTACAGAGTTTGATTGCAATTTGTGTGTTATTTCTCTCCGGGGAGTCATATGCAACTTAGGACATAGTTGCTTCAGGTGGGATTTGAACCTGCGATTCTCAGATGTTCTTCTGAAATCTTACCCTTTGCGGGTTTCGAACCTGTGCTCTTCAGCATAGCCTGCCGCGCCCTACCCACTGAGCCACCGTGCTGATACAGAATCCCACCTGTCAGTGCGACCAAGTCACCGATTCCTCCCACAGTAAATTTCCAGGCTATTTCCTCTTTCAGAGCCAATCTTTATCCCATAATTGGGGTTATTGCTAGCCAACTTCCCTCAATCATTTGGATCAACTCTGATATTTATTTAGCCTTAATGTTCTTGAGATTCGTTTTTGCCCCGACCCTATGACAGAGTCATAGTTACTTTTCCATAAGAGTCATAGTATGACTCTCTTATGGAACCTTAAGAGACTCATAGTTACTGGTTAACCATGGGTAAAAAAAAGTTGGGGGTGCTGGTGCGAGCTCCATGGCCTACCCTCCCGAGCCAAAACGGTCAGTCCGACGACAGTGCACTTTTTTCGGACACTCTCTGAGGATTCCCCTTAAGCTTGGAGGATGCCAAAAAGAGGTTTTGCCACCGGGTACCATCTCGGGACTAGAGAGCTCCTTTTCAGAAGCCTCCTGGAGGATTGTAACAAGGCCCCAGAAGCTCATAGAGAGTCCGTTGATGGTGCATCTTTCTCGGGCACATGTTTTTGACATTATGGTGCATCTGGAAGTCGAAAACAAGGGACTCGAAGCTCGCAGAGAGTCAGTTGATGGTGCATCTTTGGCGGACACATGTTTTTGACATTATGGTGCCTCTGGAAGTCGAAAACAAGGGACTCGAAGCTGGTAAAGAGTCCGTTGATGGTGCTCTGTCCTCGGACACATTATGTTCACATCCTGGTGCCTGTGGAGGATGTAACTAGGGGTGTAGCTGCACATGGCCTGTCCGCTGAAGGTGACCTATTCTCGGACACATTCTGTCACATCCTGGTGCCTGTGGAGGATGTAACTAGGGGTGTAGCTGCACATGGCCAGTCCGCTGAAGGTGACCTATTCTCGGACACATTCTGTCACATCCTGGTGCCTGTGGAGGATGTAACTAGGGGTGTAGCTGCACATGGTCAGTCCGCTGAAGGTGACCTATTCTCGGACACATTCTGTCACATCCTGGTGCCTGTGGAGGATGTTACTAGGGGTGCAGCTGCACATGGCCAGTCCGCTGAAGGTGACCTATTCTCGGACACATTCTGTCACATCCTGGTGCTTTTGGAGGATGTAACCAGGGGTGTAGCTGCTCAGGGCCAGTCCCATGAAGGTGACCTATTCTCGGACACATTCTGTCACATCCTGGTGCCTGTGGAGGATGTAACCAGGGGTGTAGCTGCTCAGGGCCAGTCCGCTGAAGGTGCACTCTTCTCGGACACATGTTCCTCAAATCCTGGTCCTCCTGGAGGATATAGAGGGGTCTAGAGGCTCATGGCATGTCCGCTGAAGGTGCAGTATTCTCGGACACCTTTGAGCAGGGTCCTACCCCTCTGGAGGTCTGAAAACTGTGGATTTTTTCTAAGTCCATTTTGGTTAACCATGGGTAGGGTTTTGGTTAACCATGGGTACGAAAAAGTTGGGGGTGGTGGCGGAGGCTCCACAAAATACCCTCCCGACCGAAAACGGTCAGTCCGACGACCATGCACCTTTCTCGGACACCTTCTGAAAATCCCCCTAAGGCCTGGAGGATCACAGAAAGAGGTTTTGCCACCGGGTGACGGCGCGAAATCGAGAGCACCCTAAAAAAGTGGACTTAGGCTCAGAACGAAAAATAAAAAAAGTTCCACAAAGAGGTAACTCAGCCTCTGAGTGTCCGATTTTCAAGCGGTTTGAAGCGGACTGTTGACCACACTCTCCTCCTTCTCCACTCCTAAACCTTCTGACCGATTGGAAACCGTGACCCGCCAGGGGAGGCACCCTGTCTCACAGGTCCCACCTCCCCGCCACCGCGGTCAGCCTCCAGGCCGGGGACGCCGAGGGCTCTACGGAGCTCTCTGTCACCGCGCCGAACCCTTCTCTAGCGAGAATTTGCCCCGGATGAGTGGGGAGAGGCATATTAGTGGCTGAGGTACCTGAGAAGCACAGGTTCGAACCCCGCGAAGGGCAAGTCTCGGTGAAACCACCCATTAAAGGTGTTAGTTTCGACGAAACCACCTGAAAATCGTAGGATCGAACCCCACATGAAGCAACTCTGAGAGAGAGAAAGATTGAAAGAGAAAGAGCCTGGGAAAATATGGGGTGAGGAATCGGTGATTTGGGCAGGTTCGAAACCCGCAAAGGGTAAGATTCCAGAAAACCATCTGAGAATTGCAGGTTCAAATCCCAACTGAAGCAACTCTGTCCTAAGTTGTGAATGACATCCCGGTATGAAAAAAGGCTCGACTCTATAAAGGAAAAGCTATACAGGGCGGAAGCACGATCACAAAGCACATTATATCCTTAAAAACCTACACATAATAAGCAGCTCAACACCCCGTAGTGCAACTGCGCTACACACTAAACAAACACACCACACAGTCAACTGCGCTACACACTAAACAAACACAGCACACAGTGGGGCGTGGCAGATCGGTATGAATCTCCGGTTTTCATGAGGCGAACTTGTGCTGATGACTGATCGTCTGAAGGCTGTGGCGGCAAGTGAGAAACGGAGTGAGCTATCTAGAATTCAATGGCGACCTCACTTAGACGTCCAGCAGTGCTGGGAGCTCTGTGTGTGTCTGTGGGAGCCTCATGAAGCTCACTGTGTTTGGGGGCAGTGGGCTGGGGCTGAGGGCAGTACTGGGGGTTAGGGTTAGTGCTGGGCAGTGCTGGGAGCTCTGTGTGTGTCTGTGGGACCCTCAGAGAGCTTTAATATGAAAGAAAGGCTCGACTCTATAAAGGAAAAGCTATACAGGGCGGAAGCACCGGACCACGATGCACATTGCATCCTTAAAAACCTACACATAATAAGCAGCTCAACACCCCGTAGTGCAACTGCGCTACACACTAAACAAACACACCACACAGTCAACTGCGCTACACACTAAATAAACACACCACACAGTGGGGCGTGGCAGATCGGTATGAATCTCCGGTTTTCATGAGGCGAACTTGTGCTGATGACTGATCGTCTGAAGGCTGTGGCGGCAAGTGAGAAACGGAGCGAGCTATCTAGAATTCAATGGCGACCTCAGTTAGACGTCCAGCAGTGCTGGGAGCTCTGTGTGTGTCTGTGGGAGCCTCATGAAGCTCACTGTGTTTGGGGGCAGTGGGCTGGGGCTGAGGGCAGTACTGGGGGTTAGGGTTAGTGCTGGGTAGTGCTGGGAGCTCTCTGTGTGTCTGTGGGACCCTCAGAGAGCTTTAATAGCAGGCAGAATTATTGGGCCTAAAGGGAGACAAGTGTGAGCCATTGGGGCTTGCTGTGACTTAATACAGTACACAGGGCAGTGTTTGGAGCTCTCTGTGTGTCTCTCTGACCTCTGGGGACTTTTAATAGACAGCAGGCTAATTAGGCCTGTCTGGGGAGGTGTGTGTGTCTGTAGGCCTCCCAGTAAGTGAACCCAACACACTGGGCAGTGTGTGGAGCTCTCTGTGTGTCTCTCTGACCTTTGGGGACCTTTAATAGACAGCAGGCTTCTTAGGCCTGTCTGGGGAGGTGTGTGTGTCTGTAGGCCTCCCAGTAAGTGAACCCAACACACTGGGCAGTGTTTGGAGCTCTCTGGGTGTCTCTCTGACCTTTGGGGACCTTTAATAGACAGCAGGCTTCTTAGGCCTGTCTGGGGAGGTGTGTGTGTCTGTAGGCCTCCCAGTAAGTGAACACAACACACTGGGCAGTGTTTGGAGCTCTCTGTGTGTCTCTCTGACCTTTGGGGACCTTTAATAGACAGGAGGCTTCTTAGGCCTGTCTGGGGAGGTGTGTGTGTCTGTAGGCCTCCAGTGTTTTCTAAGTCCATTTTGGTTATAACCAGGGATGTAACCAGGGGTGTAGCTGCTCAGGGCCAGTCCGCTGAGGGTGCACTGTTCTCGGACACATGTTCCTCAAATCCTGGTCCTCCTGGAGGATATAGAGGGGTCTAGAGGCTCATGGCATGTCCGCTGAAGGTGCAGTATTCTCGGACACCTTTGAGCAGGGTCCTACCCCTCTGCAGGTCTGAAAACTGTGGATTTTTTCTAAGTCCATTTTGGTTAACCATGGGTAGGGTTTTGGTTAACCATGGGTACGAAAAAGTTGGGGGTGGTGGCGGAGGCTCCACAAAATACCCTCCCGACCGAAAACGGTCAGTCCGACGACCATGCACCTTTCTCGGACACCTTCTGAAAATCCCCCTAAGGCCTGGAGGATCACAGAAAGAGGTTTTGCCACCGGATGACGGCGTGAAATCGAGAGCACCCTAAAAAAGTGGACTTAGGCTCAGAACGAAAAATAAAAAAAGTTCCACAAAGAGGTAACTTAGCCTCTGAGTGTCCGATTTTCAAGCGGTTTGAAGCGGACTGTTGACCACACTCTCCTCCCTCTCCCGGAGGATATATAGGGGTCTAGAGGCTCAAGGCATGTCCGCTGAAGGTGACCTATTCTCGGACACATTCTGTCACATCCTGGTGCCTGTGGAGGATGTAACCAGGGGTGTAGCTGCTCAGGGCCAGTCCACTGAAGGTGCACTGTTCTCGGACACATGTTCCTCAAATCCTGGTCCTCCTGGAGGATATAGAGGGATCTAGAGGCTCATGGCATGTCCGCTGAAGGTGCAGTATTCTCGGACACCTTTGAGCAGGGTCCTACCCCTCTGGAGGTCTGAAAACTGTGGATTTCTTCTAAGACCATTTTGGTTAACCATGGGTAGGGTTTTGGTTAACCATGGGTACGAAAAAGTTGGGGGTGGTGGCGGAGGCTCCACAAAATACCCTCCCGACCGAAAACGGTCAGTCCGACGACCATGCACCTTTCTCGGACACCTTCTGAAAATCCCCCTAAGGCCTGGAGGATCACAGAAAGAGGTTTTGCCACCGGGTAACGGCGCGAAATCGAGAGCACCCTAAAAAAGTGGACTTAGGCTCAGAACGAAAAATAAAAAAAGTTCCACAAAGAGGTAACTCAGCCTCTGAGTGTCCGATTTTCAAGCGGTTTGAAGCGGACTGTTGACCACATTCTCCTCCCTCTTCCGGAGGATATATAGGGGTCTAGAGGCTCAAGGCATGTCCGCTGAAGGTGACCTATTCTCGGACACATTCTGTCACATCCTGGTGCCTGTGGAGGATGTAACCAGGGGTTTAGCTGCTCAGGGCCAGTCCGCTGAGGGTGCACTGTTCTCGGACACATGTTCCTCAAATCCTGTTCCTCCTGGAGGATATAGAGGGATCTAGAGGCTCATGGCATGTCCGCTGAAGGTGCAGTATTCTCGGACACCTTTGAGCAGGGTCCTACCCCTCTGGAGGTCTGAAAACTGTGGATTTTTTCTAAGACCATTTTGGTTAACCATGGGTAGGGTTTTGGTTAACCATGGGTACGAAAAAGTTGGGGGTGGTGGCGGAGGCTCCACAAAATACCCTCCCGACCGAAAACGGTCAGTCCGACGACCATGCACCTTTCTCGGACACCTTCTGAAAATCCCCCTAAGGCCTGGAGGATCACAGAAAGAGGTTTTGCCACCGGGTAACGGCGCGAAATCGAGAGCACCCTAAAAAAGTGGACTTAGGCTCAGAACGAAAAATAAAAAAAGTTCCACAAAGAGGTAACTCAGCCTCTGAGTGTCCGATTTTCAAGCGGTTTGAAGCGGACTGTTGACCACACTCTCTTCCCTCTCCTCTCCTAAACCTTCTGACCGATTGGAAACCGTGACCCGCCAGGGGAGGCACCCTGTCTCACAGGTCCCACCTCCCCGCCACCGCGGTCAGCCTCCAGGCCTGGGACGCCGAGGGCTCTACGGAGCTCTCTGTCACCGCGCCGAACCCTTCTCTAGCGAGAATTTGCCCCGGATGAGTGGGGAGAGGCATATTAGTGGCTGAGGTACCTGAGAAGCACAGGTTCGAACCCCGCGAAGGGCAAGTCTCGGTGAAACCACCCATTAAAGGTGTTAGTTTCGACGAAACCACCTGAAAATCGTAAGATCGAACCCCACATGAAGCAACTCGGTCCTTGTCACATAGGTCTCTCTGGCTCAAGAGGAAGGCTCGACTCTAAAAGGCTCGACACATTGCATCCTTAAAAACCTACACATAATAAGCAGCTCAACACCCCGTAGTGCAACTGCGCTACACACTAAACAAACACACCACACAGTGGGGCGTGGCAGATCGGTATGAATCTCCGGTTTTCATGAGGCAAACTTGTGCTGATGACTGATCGTCTGAAGGCTGTGGCGGCAAGCGAGAAACGGAGCGAGCTATCTAGAATTCAATGGCGACCTCAGTTAGACGTCCAGCAGTGCTGGGAGCTCTGTGTGTGTCTGTGGGAGCCTCATGAAGCTCACTGTGTTTGGGGGCAGTGGGCTGGGGCTGAGGGCAGTACTGGGGGTTAGGGTTAGTGCTGGGCAGTGCTGGGAGCTCTGTGTGTGTCTGTGGGACCCTCAGAGAGCTTTAATAGCAGGCAGAATTTTTGGGCCTAAAGGGAGACAAGTGTGAGCCATTGGGGCTTGCTGTGACTTAATACAGTACACAGGGCAGTGTTTGGAGCTCTCTGTGTGTCTCTCTGACATCTGGGGACCTTTAATAGACAGCAGGCTAATTAGGCTTGTCTGGGGAGGTGTGTGTGTCTGTAGGCCTCCCAGTAAGTGAACCCAACACACTGGGCAGTGTTTGGAGCTCTCTGTGTGTCTCTCTGACCTCTGGGGACCTTTAATAGACAGCAGGCTTCTTAGGCCTGTCTGGGGAGGTGTGTGTGTCTGTAGGCCTCCCAGTAAGTGAACCCAACACACTGGGCAGTGTTTGGAGCTCTCTGGGTGTCTCTCTGACCTTTGGGGACTTTTAATAGACAGCAGGCTTCTTAGGCCTGTCTGGGGAGGTGTGTGTGTCTGTAGGCCTCCCGGTAAGTGAACCCAACACACTGGGCAGTGCTGGGAGCTCTCTGTATGTCTCTCTGACCTTTGGGGACCTTTAATAGACAGCAGGCTTCTTAGGCCTGTCTGGGGTGGTGTGTGTGTCTGTAGGCCTCCCAGTAAGTGAGCACAACACACTGGGCAGTGCTGGGAGCTTTGTGTGTGTCTCTCTGACCTTTGGGGACCTTTAATAGACAGCAGGCTTCTTAGGCCTGTCTGGGGAGGTGTGTGGGTCTGTAGGCCTCCCAGTAAGTGAACCCAACACACTGGGACTTAAGAGACTCATAGTTACTGGTTAACCATGGGTAAAAAAAAGTTGGGGGTGCTGGCGCGAGCTCCATGGCCTACCCTCCCGAGCCAAAACGGTCAGTCCGACGACAGTGCACTTTTTTCGGACACTCTCTGAGGATTCCCCTTAAGCCTGGATGATGCCAAAAAGAGGTTTTGCCACCGGGTACCATCTCGGGACTAGAGAGCTCCTTTTCAGAAGCCTCCTGGAGGATTGTAACAAGGCCCCAGAAGCTCATAGAGAGTCCGTTGATGGTGCATCTTTCTCGGGCACATGTTTTTGACATTATGGTGCATCTGGAAGTCGAAAACAAGGGACTCGAAGCTCGCAGAGAGTCCGTTGATGGTGCATCTTTGGCGGACACATGTTTTTGACATTATGGTGCCTCTGGAAGTCGAAAACAAGGGACTCGAAGCTGGTAAAGAGTCCGTTGATGGTGCTCTGTCCTCGGACACATTCTGTCACATCCTGGTGCCTGTGGAGGATGTAACTAGGAGTTTAGCTGCACATGGTCAGTCCGCTGAAGGTGACCTATTCTCGGACACATTCTGTCACATCCTGGTGCCTGTGGAGGATGTTACTAGGGGTGCAGCTGCAAATGGCCAGTCCGCTGAAGGTGACCTCTTCTCGGACACATTATTTTTCGTTCTGAGCCCAAGTCCACTTTTTTAGGGTGCTCTCGATTTCGCGCCGTCACCCGGTGGCAAAACCTCTTTCTGTGATCCTCCAGGCCTTAGGGGGATTTTCAGAAGGTGTCCGAGAAAGGTGCATGGTCGTCGGACTGACCGTTTTCGGTCGGGAGGGTATTTTGTGGAGCCTCCGCCACCACCCCCAACTTTTTCGTACCCATGGTTAACCAAAACCCTACCCATGGTTAACCAAAATGGACTTAGAAAAAATCCACAGTTTTCAGACCTCCAGAGGGGTAGGACCCTGCTCAAAGGTGTCCGAGAATACTGCACCTTCAGCGGACATGCCATGAGCCTCTAGACCCCTCTATATCCTCCAGGAGGACCAGGATTTGAGGAACATGTGTCCGAGAACAGTGCACCCTCAGCGGACTGGCCCTGAGCAGCTACACCCCTGGTTACATCCTCCACAGGCACCAGGATGTGACAGAATGTGTCCGAGAATAGGTCACCTTCAGCGGACATGCCTTGAGCCTCTAGACCCCTATATATCCTCCGGGAGAGGGAGGAGAGTGTGGTCAACAGTCCGCTTCAAACCGCTTGAAAATCGGACACTCAGAGGCTGAGTTACCTCTTTGTGGAACTTTTTTTATTTTTCGTTCTGAGCCTAAGTCCACTTTTTTAGGGTGCTCTCGATTTCGCGCCGTCACCCGGTGGCAAAACCTCTTTCTGTGATCCTCCAGGCCTTAGGGGGATTTTCAGAAGGTGTCCGAGAAAGGTGCATGGTCGTCGGACTGACCGTTTTCGGTCGGGAGGGTATTTTGTGGAGCCTCCGCCACCACCCCCAACTTTTTCGTACCCATGGTTAACCAAAACCCTACCCATGGTTAACCAAAATGGACTTAGAAAAAATCCACAGTTTTCAGACCTCCAGAGGGGTAGGACCCTGCTCAAAGGTGTCCGAGAATACTGCACCTTCAGCGGACATGCCATGAGCCTCTAGACCCCTCTATATCCTCCAGGAGGACCAGGATTTGAGGAACATGTGTCCGAGAACAGTGCACCTTCAGCGAACTGGCCCTGAGCAGCTACACCCCTGGTTAACCAAAATGGACTTAGAAAACACTGGAGGCCTACAGACACACACACCTCCCCAGACAGGCCTAAGAAGCCTCCTGTCTATTAAAGGTCCCCAAAGGTCAGAGAGACACACAGAGAGCTCCAAACACTGCCCAGTGTGTTGGGTTCACTTACTGGGAGGCCTACAGACACACACACCTCCCCAGTCAGGCCTAAGACGCCTGCTGTCTATTAAAGGTCCCAAAAGGTCAGATAGACACACAGAGAGCTCCCAGCACTGCCTAGTGTGTTGTGTTCACTTACTGGGAGGCCTACAGACACACACACCTCCCCAGACAGGCCTAAGAAGCCTGCTGTCTATTAAAGGTCCCCAAAGGTCAGAGAGACACCCAGAGAGCTCCAAACACTGCCCAGTGTGTTGGGTTCACTTACTGGGAGGCCTACAGACACACACACCTCCCCAGACAGGCCTAAGAAGCCTGCTGTCTATTAAAGGTCCCCAAAGGTCAGAGAGACACACAGAGAGCTCCAAACACTGCCCAGTGTGTTGGGTTCACTTACTGGGAGGCCTACAGACACACACACCTCCCCAGACAGGCCTAATTAGCCTGCTGTCTATTAAAGGTCCCCAGAGGTCAGAGAGACACACAGAGAGCTCCAAACACTGCCCTGTGTACTGTATTAAGTCACAGCAAGCCCCAATGGCTCACACTTGTCTCCCTTTAGGCCCAAAAATTCTGCCTGCTATTAAAGCTCTCTGAGGGTCCCACAGACACACAGAGAGCTCCCAGCACTGCCCAGCACTAACCCTAACCCCCAGTACTGCCCTCAGCCCCAGCCCACTAACCCCAAACACAGTGAGCTTCATGAGGCTCCCACAGACACACACAGAGCTCCCAGCACTGCTGGACGTCTAACTGAGGTCGCCATTGAATTCTAGATAGCTCGCTCCGTTTCTCACTTGCCGCCACAGCCTTCAGACGATCAGTCATCAGCACAAGTTCGCCTCATGAAAACCGGAGATTCATACCGATCTGCCACGCCCCACTGTGTGGTGTGTTTATTTAGTGTGTAGCGCAGTTGACTGTGTGGTGTGTTTGTTTAGTGTGTAGCGCAGTTGCACTACGGGGTGTTGAGCTGCTTATTATGTGTAGGTTTTTAAGGATGCAATGTGCATCGTGGTCCGGTGCTTCCGCCCTGTATAGCTTTTCCTTTATAGAGCCGAGCCTTTCTTTCATATTAAAGCTCTCTGAGGGTCCCACAGACACACACAGAGCTCCCAGCACTGCCCAGCACTAACCCTAACCCCCAGTACTGCCCTCAGCCCCAGCCCACTGCCCCCAAACACAGTGAGCTTCATGAGGCTCCCACAGACACACACAGAGCTCCCAGCAATGCTGGACGTCTAAGTGAGGTCGCCATTGAATTCTAGATAGCTCGCTCCGTTTCTCACTTGCCGCCACAGCCTTCAGACGATCAGTCATCAGCACAAGTTCGCCTCATGAAAACCGGAGATTCATACCGATCTGCCACCACTGTGTGGTGTGTTTGTTTAGTGTGTAGCGCAGTTGACTGTGTGGTGTGTTTGTTTAGTGTGTAGCGCAGTTGCACTACGGGGTGTTGAGCTGCTCATTATGTGTAGGTTTTTAAGGATATAATGTGCTTTGTGATCGTGCTTCCGCCCTGTATAGCTTTTCCTTTATAGAGTCGAGCCTTTTTTCATACCGGGGAGTCATTCACAACTTAGGACAGAGTTGCTTCAGTTGGGATTTGAACCTGCAATTCTCAGATGGTTTTCTGGAATCTTACCCTTTGCGGGTTTCGAACCTGTGCTCATCAGGTCTGTGGTGCCGCGCCCTACCCACTAAGCCACCGTGCTGGTACAGAATTCCGCCTGTCAGTGCGCCCAAATCACGGATTCCTCACCCCATATTTTCCCAGGCTCTTTCTCTTTCAATCTTTCTCTCTCTCAGAGTTGCTTCATGTGGGGTTCGATCCTACGTTACATCCTCCACAGGCACCAGGATGTGACAGAATGTGTCCGAGAATAGGTCACCTTCAGCGGACTGGCCCTGAGCAGCTACACCCCTGGTTACATCCTCCAAAAGCACCAGGATGTGACAGAATGTGTCCGAGAATAGGTCACCTTCAGCGGACTGGCCATGTGCAGCTGCACCCCTAGTAACATCCTCCACAGGCACCAGCATGTGACAGAATGTGTCCGAGAATAGGTCACCTTCAGCGGACTGACCATGTGCAGCTACACCCCTAGTTACATCCTCCACAGGCACCAGGATGTGACAGAATGTGTCCGAGAATATGTCACCTTCAGCGGACTGGCCATGTGCAGCTACACCCCTAGTTACATCCTCCACAGGCACCAGGATGTGACAGAATGTGTCCGAGAATAAGTCACCTTCAGCGGACAGGCCATGTGCAGCTACACCCCTAGTTACATCCTCCACAGGCACCAGGATGTGAACATAATGTGTCCGAGGACAGAGCACCATCAACGGACTCTTTACCAGCTTCGAGTCCCTTGTTTTCGACTTCCAGAGGCACCATAATGTCAAAAACATGTGTCAGCCAAAGATGCACCATCAACTGACTCTCTGCGAGCTTCGAGTCCCTTGTTTTCGACTTCCAGATGCACCATAATGTCAAAAACATGTGCCCGAGAAAGATGCACCATCAACGGACTCTCTATGAGCTTCTGGGGCCTTGTTACAATCCTCCAGGAGGCTTCTGAAAAGGAGCTCTCTAGTCCCGAGATGGTACCCGGTGGCAAAACCTCTTTTTGGCATCCTCCAAGCTTAAGGGGAATCCTCAGAGAGTGTCCGAAAAAAGTGCACTGTCGTCGGACTGACCGTTTTGGCTCGGGAGGGTAGGCCATGGAGCTCGCGCCAGCACCCCCAACTTTTTTTTAGCCATGGTTAACCAGTAACTATGAGTCTCTTAAGGTTCCATAAGAGAGTCATACTATGACTCTTATGGAAAAGTAACTATGACTCTGTCATAGGGTCGGGGCAAAAACGAATCTCAAGAACATTAAGGCTAAATAAATATCAGAGTTGATCCAAATGATTGAGGGAAGTTGGCTAGCAATAACCCCAATTATGGGATAAAGATTGGCTCTGAAAGAGGAAATAGCCTGGAAATTTACTGTGGGAGGAATCGTGACTTGGTCGCACTGACAGGTGGGATTCTGTATCAGCACGGTGGCTCAGTGGGTAGGGCGCGGCACCACGAACCTGAAGAGCACAGGTTCGAAACCCGCAAAGGGTAAGATCTCAGAAGAACATCTGAGAATCGCAGGTTCAAATCCCACCTGAAGCAACTATGTCCTAAGTTGCATATGAATCCCCGGAGAAAAATAACACACAAATCGCAATCAAACTCTGTAAACAGAATGTGGCAAACTCTGTAAGCAGAACATGGCATACTTTGAAGACAGAACTTGGCAAACTCTGTATACACAACCCGGCAAACTCTGTAAACAGAATGTGGCAAACTCTGTAAACAGAATGTGGCAAACTCTGTAAACGGAGTGAGGCAAACTCTGTAAACAGAACGTGGCAAACTCTGTAACAGAACTCAGCAAACTCTGTGAAAAGAACCTGGCAAGTTCTTTAAACAGAAAATATAATATTTTGTTTTTATCTTTTTTTAAAGCCATTCGTCTCACACGTTTCACCCTAGAAAGGCGCCCGGTGTACGCCGGAGTATCCTTTCTACCCCCGGTGATTTCGTAAAGCATCCCAGGTGCTGAGGTCCCACGGGGCCTCTACTTGGGAGGGTAGGGAATTTCGGTCGACCCCTCCCGCTGGCAGGCCGTTGCTGAGGATTGTGTAAATCAGTTGTAAAAGTCACACAGCAATCATATAATATAAAATTATATGTTTTTCGGTTTCCTAACCGTTGTCGGCAGTGGAAGTCGATTGTAAAAATCACAGGTACGGTGTTGCACCCCGCACAGTAACCGGAACCCCACGGGGTGGGCAGAGAAATCTGCCAGAACATCCAGCAGGAATGGCTGCGATGAAGAAGGGCAAGACCACAGGTCGCAAGGCTAAGTGGTCTGTAAAAGAACTAAAAACTTTGATGGAGATGGAGGAGGCTCTCGAGCAAGGCCAATACTCTGTATATTACATGAACGTGGAAATTGCAAGTCAGCTTCCAGGTAGGTCCTCCCACGAAGTGAAAGAGAAAAGACAGTGCATGAGACGGCAATCTCACAGGAGAAGCACTAAGCTCTTACTGCAGCCAACAGAGGCAAACCTGGAGAGGCAGGAAATCCCTGCTGAACTCAATCTGCTGATACAGCCACGAGGGTTACAAGCAGTAACTGGCCTCAACAGAAAATTAAGGTGGCAAGCTGGTGCTCTCATTGACATGTACACTCACGAACACGAAATCAGGCGGGCGCTCACACTGGCAAGCAGGAAGGACCCGGGCGCAGCAGTGGCCATTGAGACCGCTACGGCGATGGTGATAAGGGAGGCGAGAAGAAAAGGGGCTTTTTTTTGGCGAAATTTTTCATGGGAGTCTGCCTGGGAGTGTGCCTGCAGTCTGCCTGGGATTCTGCCTGCACTCTGCCTGTGTGTGTGTGTGTCTTCAGGACCGTGGAGAGCAGCAGTCATTGGTCTGCCTCCAGCAGTCATTTGGCTACCTTAGAGAGTCAGGAGCCGGCAGCCCGCTAGGGCCGCGGGCGACCTGTCACCAAGCGCGTCCCTCAAGGCGGTGTGTTGACCCACGGACCAGCACAAGTTCGCCTCATGAAAACCGGAGATTCCTACCGATATGCCACGTCCCACTGTGTGGTGTGTTTGTTTAGTGTGTAGCGCAGTTACACTACGGGGTGTTGAGCTGCTTATTATGTGTAGGTTTTTAAGGATGCAATGTGCATTGTGGTCCGGTGCTTCCGCCCTGTATAGCTTTTCCTCTTAAGCTTTTCACTTTAATATAAAGTATTCAATCCCTACTTTGTAGGATGTCACTCAAGATAGTTAAGGATCCTCTCAGAACACTCTTACAAAGTCTCGACGCGAGAGCTTTTGCACTGCTCTTAGAAAGTCCCATTCTCTTGAGGATCTTGTTGTTGGGTTTATGCCAGAGGCCCCTCGCTCCCAGTGGAAATCCGTGTATTTCCACTTCCTCTACACCCATGACCTGTTTCACCAAGTTCTTGATGGGTTTGTAGTGCTTTACTTTCTCTCGGCCTGCGAGTTTTAGTGTGTTGATGTTCCTTTCAAACCGCACTGTCACATCCAGCACCATTGCCTTACCATCTTTGCAAAAGACCAAGTCTGGGTGTCTCACATTTGGTCTGCTTCCAAATTCTTTCTCCCTGTGGACAACCCAGCCCTGCTTCTTCGCAGCGACTGCCAGTCGATGGCATGCAAAATTGTGTCGCTCCAGTCGTTTCGCCCTACCGCTGGGACATGCTCCGAGGAGGTGTGAGGCGGACTCAAGCCTCGCGTGACAGCCTCGGCAACTCGCGTTCCACTTGCTTTGGCCCCTTGCCATAAATTCCCTGGTAGGGTAGACGTTCGCTTGTAGCTGTAGTGCTTGTGAGCAGAATTTGTGTTGCACTTTTGGGAGTTTGGAGAGCCAGGCATTAGACTCTGGAGAGTCTTTGAACCAGGCTATTCCAACTCCCTGCACCGATTTGCCTGCCCACCGGTCGAACTCTACATCTTGCCACTCGCATGGTCTCTTGTACTGGGATAGCTGAGGGGCCCCATCTGCTTCAGTAACGTTCGTTACTGGCACACCCTCTGGAGTTGGTAATTTCTCCAGTTGCCCGCCCGCTTTGAGCCAAGCTCTTCTCCAGTCCTCCAGCCCGTTCTGGTCCCAGGCTATCTTTCTGATGACTTCATCATCAGAGTGCAAAAGTTTCCACAACCGCTTTGCCTGCATAGCAGGAATAACGGCGCTCAACTTTTGTAGCCCCAGACCTCCGTCTCTCGCTCTAGCATAGAGCAACCCATCACATGTGGTCTGCGCTAGACCCAGCCATGTTTTTACTGTGCTACGTAGTAGCCGGTCCAGCAGTCGCAGCCGAACTATGCTGTAGTCGCAGTGGTCGGCCCGGTAGAAATGCCTGGGGATTATGAAGGTCTTAAGCAGCCAAATCTTTTGAGGGGCAGTTAATGGTGTCGCCCCTACCTTATCCAGCGCCACTTGTAACTCTTTGAGAATGTCGGGTTTCTCGAGGCCCCTCACTGGACCGACCTGAATTCCCAGATATCTTACCGCCCTTCCACTTTCAACCATTTCTATTGGTGTCCCCTCGATCTGCCAGGGGGGACAGTCATTCACTTTCATTTTCATGCTGTGTTTCAAGGGGGTAACCATGAAGCCGAAGCACTTGCTTGCGTGCACCTTAAGCCCCGTCAGGGCACAGAAGTCATTCAGTGTGTCGCTGACCAGCACCAGGTCATCTGCGAATGCAAGCGAGACCAGCTTTGTGTCTGCGATCTTTACTCCCTTACCGAGGCTTTCCAGTGTGTGGAGCAGTGGATCAAGAGCCAGATTGAAAAGCAATGGGGACAGTGGGTCACCCTGCTTCACACCGACTTTCATTGCAATGGGTTCAGATTGTTCTCCCCCGGCTTCAATGCAAGTTACGCCCCCGTCGTACGAGCTTTGTATTGTGTTTATGATGTGTTCATCCAGACCTCTCTGCCTGAGCACTGCACGCAAGTGCTCGTGTGTCACCGTATCGAAAGCCTTTGCCACGTCCACGAGCACCACCGCTAGTGACTTTCTCTCCCTCCTGCTGGCTTTAACCAGACTTTGAAGGATGTGAAGATTCTCACTACAGCCAGGAGAGTCCCTTAACCCTCGCTGCCTGTCGTGGATAGTGCAGGCTTTCGTAAGGCGCCCATTTAGCAGTCGTGAGAACAGCCGCATCAGCATCGAGCCGATAGTGATTGGGCGCCAGTTATTTGGGTCATTCAACAGCAGAGGGTCGGAGGTCTTTGGTATCAGTACAGTTCTCGCGGGCTTTACACACTGAGGTATGAACCCCGCCGCAAGCCAGCTGCCAAAGAGTTTTGATAGCTTCACACCCTTCGGGTCCCAGAGGAGTAGGTCATCCCGCCCGATGCCGTCCGTGCCTGGTGCCGATTTCCTGTCCGTCTTTCTGAGGTGTGTGAGCACCTCTTCGGGGGTGAACAGGGTGGAGAAGTGTTCGTTGTCCGCCCCGCTGGCGGCCTTAAAGCCTCCCAAGCCCTTGAAGGCACCTTCTGACACCATCCAACGCCTTTCAAACACTTCGTGTAATTGAGGCAGCAGGACTGGGCAGTCGGTCGCTTAGCCGGGTCCGTACTCATTAGTTTTCTGAGTTTATGGACCTCATCCCTCTTCATTTCTCGCTTGCTTCGGGGCTTCATCGGCTCGCCAGCTGTGCTGTTCTTTTTGGTCGCTGGACCTTTTCTTCTCGCCTCCCTTATCACCATCGCCGTAGCGGTCTCAATGGCCACTGCTGCGCCCGGGTCCTTCCTGCTTGCCAGTGTGAGCGCCCGCCTGATTTCGTGTTCGTGAGTGTACATGTCAATGAGAGCACCAGCTTGCCACCTTAATTTTCTGTTGAGGCCAGTTACTGCTTGTAACCCTCGTGGCTGTATCAGCAGATTGAGTTCAGCAGGGATTTCCTGCCTCTCCAGGTTTGCCTCTGTTGGCTGCAGTAAGAGCTTAGTGCTTCTCCTGTGAGATTGCCGTCTCATGCACTGTCTTTTCTCTTTCACTTCGTGGGAGGACCTACCTGGAAACTGACTTGCAATTTCCACATTCATGTAATATACAGAGTATTGGCCTTGCTCGAGAGCCTCCTCCATCTCCATCAAAGTTTTTAGTTCTTTTACAGACCACTTAGCCTTGCGACCTGTGGTCTTGCCCTTCTTCATCGCAGCCATTCCTGCTGGATGTTCTGGCAGATTTCTCTGCCCACCCCGTGGGGTTCCGGTTACTGTGCGGGGTGCAACACCGTACCTGTGATTTTTACAATCGACTTCCACTGCCGACAACGGTTAGGAAACCGAAAAACATATAATTTTATATTATATGATTGCTGTGTGACTTTTACAACTGATTTACACAATCCTCAGCAACGGCCTGCCAGCGGGAGGGGTCGACCGAAATTCCCTACCCTCCCAAGTAGAGGCCCCGTGGGACCTCAGCACCTGGGATGCTTTACGAAATCACCGGGGGCAGAAAGGATACTCCGGCGTACACCGGGCGCCTTTCTAGGGTGAAACGTGTGAGACGAATGGCTTTAAAAAAAGATAAAAACAAAATATTATATTTTCTGTTTAAAGAACTTGCCAGGTTCTTTTCACAGAGTTTGCTGAGTTCTGTTACAGAGTTTGCCACGTTCTGTTTACAGAGTTTGCCTCACTCCGTTTACAGAGTTTGCCACATTCTGTTTACAGAGTTTGCCGGGTTGTGTATACAGAGTTTGCCAAGTTCTGTCTTCAAAGTATGCCATGTTCTGCTTACAGAGTTTGCCACGTTCTGTTTACAGAGTTTGATTGCAATTTTTGTGTTATTTTTCTCCGGGGATTCATATGCAACTTAGGACATAGTTGCTTCAGGTGGGATTTGAACCTGCGATTCTCAGATGTTCTTCTGAAATCTTACCTTTTGCGGGTTTCGAACCTGTGCTCTTCAGGTTCGTGGTGCCGCGCCCTACCCACTGAGCCACCGTGCTGATACAGAATCCCACCTGTCAGTGCGACCAAGTCACCGATTCCTCCCACAGTAAATTTCCAGGCTATTTCCTCTTTCAGAGCCAATCTTTATCCCATAATTGGGGTTATTGCTAGCCAACTTCCCTCAATCATTTGGATCAACTCTGATATTTATTTAGCCTTAATGTTCTTGAGATTCGTTTTTGCCCCGACCCTATGACAGAGTCATAGTTACTTTTCCATAAGAGTCATAGTATGACTCTCTTATGGAACCTTAAGAGACTCATAGTTACTGGTTAACCATGGCTAAAAAAAAGTTGGGGGTGCTGGCGCGAGCTCCATGGCCTACCCTCCCGAGCCAAAACGGTCAGTCCGACGACAGTGCACTTTTTTCGGACACTCTCTGAGGATTCCCCTTAAGCTTGGAGGATGCCAAAAAGAGGTTTTGCCACCGGGTACCATCTCGGGACTAGAGAGCTCCTTTTCAGAAGCCTCCTGGAGGATTGTAACAAGGCCCCAGAAGCTCATAGAGAGTCCGTTGATGGTGCATCTTTCTCGGGCACATGTTTTTGACATTATGGTGCATCTGGAAGTCGAAAACAAGGGACTCGAAGCTCGCAGAGAGTCAGTTGATGGTGCATCTTTGGCGGACACATGTTTTTGACATTATGGTGCCTCTGGAAGTCGAAAACAAGGGACTCGAAGCTGGTAAAGAGTCCGTTGATGGTGCTCTGTCCTCGGACACATTATGTTCACATCCTGGTGCCTGTGGAGGATGTAACTAGGGGTGTAGCTGCACATGGCCTGTCCGCTGAAGGTGACCTATTCTCGGACACATTCTGTCACATCCTGGTGCCTGTGGAGGATGTAACTAGGGGTGTAGCTGAACATGGCCAGTCCGCTGAAGGTGACCTATTCTCGGACACATTCTGTCACATCCTGGTGCCTGTGGAGGATGTAACTAGGGGTGTAGCTGCACATGGTCAGTCCGCTGAAGGTGACCTATTCTCGGACACATTCTGTCACATCCTGGTGCCTGTGGAGGATGTTACTAGGGGTGCAGCTGCACATGGCCAGTCCGCTGAAGGTGACCTATTCTCGGACACATTCTGTCACATCCTGGTGCTTTTGGAGGATGTAACCAGGGGTGTAGCTGCTCAGGGCCAGTCCGCTGAAGGTGACCTATTCTCGGACACTTTCTGTCACATCCTGGTGCCTGTGGAGGATGTAACCAGGGGTTTAGCTGCTCAGGGCCAGTCCGCTGAAGGTGCACTCTTCTCGGACACATGTTCCTCAAATCCTGGTCCTCCTGGAGGATATAGAGGGGTCTAGAGGCTCATGGCATGTCCGCTGAAGGTGCAGTATTCTCGGACACCTTTGAGCAGGGTCCTACCCCTCTGGAGGTCTGAAAACTGTGGATTTTTTCTAAGTCCATTTTGGTTAACCATGGGTAGGGTTTTGGTTAACCATGGGTACGAAAAAGTTGGGGGTGGTGGCGGAGGCTCCACAAAATACACTCCCGACCGAAAACGGTCAGTCCGACGACCATGCACCTTTCTCGGACACCTTCTGAATATCCCCCTAAGGCCTGGAGGATCAGAGAAAGAGGTTTTGCCACCGGATGACGGCGTGAAATCGAGAGCACCCTAAAAAAGTGGACTTAGGCTCAGAACGAAAAATAAAAAAAGTTCCACAAAGAGGTAACTTAGCCTCTGAGTGTCCGATTTTCAAGCGGTTTGAAGCGGACTGTTGACCACACTCTCCTCCCTCTCCCGGAGGATATATAGGGGTCTAGAGGCTCAAGGCATGTCCGCTGAAGGTGACCTATTCTCGGACACATTCTGTCACATCCTGGTGCCTGTGGAGGATGTAACCAGGGGTGTAGCTGCTCAGGGCCAGTCCACTGAAGGTGCACTGTTCTCGGACACATATTCCTCAAATCCTGGTTCTCCTGGAGGATATAGAGGGATCTAGAGGCTCATGGCATGTCCGCTGAAGGTGCAGTATTCTCGGACACCTTTGAGCAGGGTCCTACCCCTCTGGAGGTCTGAAAACTGTGGATTTTTTCTAAGTCCATTTTGGTTAACCATGGGTAGGGTTTTGGTTAACCATGGGTACGAAAAAGTTGGGGGTGGTGGCGGAGGCTCCACAAAATACCCTCCCGACCGAAAACGGTCAGTCCGACGACCATGCACCTTTCTCGGACACCTTCTGAAAATCCCCCTAAGGCCTGGAGGATCACAGAAAGAGGTTTTGCCACCGGGTGACGGCGCGAAATCGAGAGCACCCTAAAAAAGTGGACTTAGGCTCAGAACGAAAAATAAAAAAAGTTCCCACGAGAAAAAACTCAGCCTCTGAGTGTCCGATTTTCAAGCGGTTTGAAGCGGACTGTTGACCACACTCTCTTCCCTCTCCTCTCCTAAACCTTCTGACCGATTGGAAACCGTGACCCGCCAGGGGAGGCACCCTGTCTCACAGGTCCCACCTCCCCGCCACCGCGGTCAGCCTCCAGGCCTGGGACGCCGAGGGCTCTACGGAGCTCTCTGTCACCGCGCCGAACCCTTCTCTAGCGAGAATTTGCCCCGGATGAGTGGGGAGAGGCATATTAGTGGCTGAGGTACCTGAGAAGCACAGGTTCGAACCCCGCGAAGGGCAAGTCTCGGTGAAACCACCCATTAAAGGTGTTAGTTTCGACGAAACCACCTGAAAATCGGAGGATCGAACCCCACATGAAGCAACTCGGTCCTTGTCACATAGGTCTCTCTGGCTCAAGAGGAAGGCTCGACTCTAAAAGGCTCGACACATTGCATCCTTAAAAACCTACACATAATAAGCAGCTCAACACCCCGTAGTGCAACTGCGCTACACACTAAACAAACACACCACACAGTGGGGCGTGGCAGATCAGTATGAATCTCCGGTTTTCATGAGGCAAACTTGTGCTGATGACTGATCGTCTGAAGGCTGTGGCGAGAAACGGAGCGAGCTATCTAGAATTCAATGGCGACCTCAGTTAGACGTCCAGCAGTGCTGGGAGCTCTGTGTGTGTCTGTGGGAGCCTCATGAAGCTCACTGTGTGTTAGGGTTAGTGCTGGGCAGTGCTGGGAGCTCTGTGTGTGTCTGTGGGACCCTCAGAGAGCTTTAATAGCAGGCAGAATTTTTGGGCCTAAAGGGAGACAAGTGTGAGCCATTGGGGCTTGCTGTGACTTAATACAGTACACAGGGCAGTGTTTGGAGCTCTCTGTGTGTCTCTCTGACCTCTGGGGACCTTTAATAGACAGCAGGCTAATTAGGCTTGTCTGGGGAGGTGTGTGTGTCTGTAGGCCTCCCAGTAAGTGAACCCAACACACTGGGCAGTGTTTGGAGCTCTCTGTGTGTCTCTCTGACCTCTGGGGACCTTTAATAGACAGCAGGCTTCTTAGGCCTGTCTGGGGAGGTGTGTGTGTCTGTAGGCCTCCCAGTAAGTGAACCCAACACACTGGGCAGTGTTTGGAGCTCTCTGGGTGTCTCTCTGACCTTTGGGGACTTTTAATAGACAGCAGGCTTCTTAGGCCTGTCTGGGGAGGTGTGTGTGTCTGTAGGCCTCCCGGTAAGTGAACCCAACACACTGGGCAGTGCTGGGAGCTCTCTGTATGTCTCTCTGACCTTTGGGGACCTTTAATAGACAGCAGGCTTCTTAGGCCTGTCTGGGGTGGTGTGTGTGTCTGTAGGCCTCCCAGTAAGTGAACACAACACACTGGGCAGTGCTGGGAGCTTTGTGTGTGTCTCTCTGACCTTTGGGGACCTTTAATAGACAGCAGGCTTCTTAGGCCTGTCTGGGGAGGTGTGTGGGTCTGTAGGCCTCCCAGTAAGTGAACCCAACACACTGGGACTTAAGAGACTCATAGTTACTGGTTAACCATGGGTAAAAAAAAGTTGGGGGTGCTGGCGCGAGCTCCATGGCCTACCCTCCCGAGCCAAAACGGTCAGTCCGACGACAGTGCACTTTTTTCGGACACTCTCTGAGGATTCCCCTTAAGCCTGGAGGATGCCAAAAAGAGGTTTTGCCACCGGGTACCATCTCGGGACTAGAGAGCTCCTTTTCAGAAGCCTCCTGGAGGATTGTAACAAGGCCCCAGAAGCTCATAGAGAGTCCGTTGATGGTGCATCTTTCTCGGGCACATGTTTTTGACATTATGGTGCATCTGGAAGTCGAAAACAAGGGACTCGAAGCTCGCAGAGAGTCCGTTGATGGTGCATCTTTGGCGGACACATGTTTTTGACATTATGGTGCCTCTGGAAGTCGAAAACAAGGGACTCGAAGCTGGTAAAGAGTCCGTTGATGGTGCTCTGTCCTCGGACACATTCTGTCACATCCTGGTGCCTGTGGAGGATGTAACTAGGAGTGTAGCTGCACATGGTCAGTCCGCTGAAGGTGACCTATTCTCGGACACATTCTGTCACATCCTGGTGCCTGTGGAGGATGTTACTAGGGGTGCAGCTGCACATGGCCAGTCCGCTGAAGGTGACCTATTCTCGGACACATTATTTTTCGTTCTGAGCCCAAGTCCACTTTTTTAGGGTGCTCTCGATTTCGCGCCGTCACCCGGTGGCAAAACCTCTTTCTGTGATCCTCCAGGCCTTAGGGGGATTTTCAGAAGGTGTCCGAGAAAGGTGCATGGTCGTCGGACTGTTTTCAGACCTCCAGAGGGGTAGGACCCTGCTCAAAGGTGTCCGAGAATACTGCACCTTCAGCGGACATGCCATGAGCCTCTAGACCCCTCTATATCCTTCAGGAGGACCAGGATTTGAGGAACATGTGTCCGAGAACAGTGCACCTTCAGCGGACTGGCCCTGAGCAGCTACACCCCTGGTTACATCCTCCACAGGCACCAGGATGTGACAGAATGTGTCCGAGAATAGGTCACCTTCAGCGGACATGCCTTGAGCCTCTAGACCCCTATATATCCTCCGGGAGAGGGAGGGAGAGTGTGGTCAACAGTCCGCTTCAAACCGCTTGAAAATCGGACACTCAGAGGCTGAGTTACCTCTTTGTGGAACTTTTTTTATTTTTCGTTCTGAGCCTAAGTCCACTTTTTTAGGGTCCTCTCGATTTCGCGCCGTCATCCGGTGGCAAAACCTCTTTCTGTGATCCTCCAGGCCTTAGGGGGATTTTCAGAAGGTGTCCGAGAAAGGTGCATGGTCGTCGGACTGACCGTTTTCGGTCGGGAGGGTATTTTGTGGAGCCTCCGCCACCACCCCCAACTTTTTCGTACCCATGGTTAACCAAAACCCTACCCATGGTTAACGAAAATGGACTTAGAAAAAATCCACAGTTTTCAGACCTCCAGAGGGGTAGGACCCTGCTCAAAGGTGTCCGAGAATACTGCACCTTCAGCGGACATGCCATGAGCCTCTAGACCCCTCTATATCCTCCAGGAGGACCAGGATTTGAGGAACATGTGTCCGAGAACAGTGCACCCTCAGCGGACTGGCCCTGAGCAGCTAAACCCCTGGTTACATCCTCCACAGGCACCAGGATGTGACAGAATGTGTCCGAGAATAGGTCACCTTCAGCGGACATGCCTTGAGCCTCTAGACCCCTATATATCCTCCGGGAGAGGGAGGAGAGTGTGGTCAACAGTCCGCTTCAAACCGCTTGAAAATCGGACACTCAGAGGCTGAGTTACCTCTTTGTGGAACTTTTTTTATTTTTCGTTCTGAGCCTAAGTCCACTTTTTTAGGGTGCTCTCGATTTCGCGCCGTCACCCGGTGGCAAAACCTCTTTCTGTGATCTTCCAGGCCTTAGGGGGATTTTCAGAAGGTGTCCGAGAAAGGTGCATGGTCGTCGGACTGACCGTTTTCGGTCGGGAGGGTATTTTGTGGAGCCTCCGCCACCACCCCCAACTTTTTCGTACCCATGGTTAACCAAAACCCTACCAATGGTTAACCAAAATGGTCTTAGAAAAAATCCACAGTTTTCAGACCTCCAGAGGGGTAGGACCCTGCTCAAAGGTGTCCGAGAATACTGCACCTTCAGCGGACATGCCATGAGCCTCTAGACCCCTCTATATCCTCCAGGAGGACCAGGATTTGAGGAACATGTGTCCGAGAACAGTGCACCCTCAGCGGACTGGCCCTGAGCAGCTACACCCCTGGTTACATCCTCCAAAAGCACCAGGATGTGACAGAATGTGTCCGAGAATAGGTCACCTTCAGCGGACTGGCCATGTGCAGCTGCACCCCTAGTAACATCCTCCACAGGCACCAGCATGTGACAGAATGTGTCCGAGAATAGGTCACCTTCAGCGGACTGACCATGTGCAGCTACACCCCTAGTTACATCCTCCACAGGCACCAGGATGTGACAGAATGTGTCCGAGAATAGGTCACCTTCAGCGGACTGGCCATGTGCAGCTACACCCCTAGTTACATCCTCCACAGGCACCAGGATGTGACAGAATGTGTCCGAGAATAAGTCACCTTCAGCGGACAGGCCATGTGCAGCTACACCCCTAGTTACATCCTCCACAGGCACCAGGATGTGAACATAATGTGTCCGAGGACAGAGCACCATCAACGGACTCTTTACCAGCTTCGAGTCCCTTGTTTTCGACTTCCAGAGGCACCATAATGTCAAAAACATGTGTCCGCCAAAGATGCACCATCAACTGACTCTCTGCGAGCTTCGAGTCCCTTGTTTTCGACTTCCAGATGCACCATAATGTCAAAAACATGTGCCCGAGAAAGATGCACCATCAACGGACTCTCTATGAGCTTCTGGGGCCTTGTTACAATCCTCCAGGAGGCTTCTGAAAAGGAGCTCTCTAGTCCCGAGATGGTACCCGGTGGCAAAACCTCTTTTTGGCATCCTCCAAGCTTAAGGGGAATCCTCAGAGAGTGTCCGAAAAAAGTGCACTATCGTCGGACTGACCGTTTTGGCTCGGGAGGGTAGGCCATGGAGCTCGCGCCAGCACCCCCAACTTTTTTTTAGCCATGGTTAACCAGTAACTATGAGTCTCTTAAGGTTCCATAAGAGAGTCATACTATGTCTCTTATGGAAAAGTAACTATGACTCTGTCATAGGGTCGGGGCAAAAACGAATCTCAAGAACATTAAGGCTAAATAAATATCAGAGTTGATCCAAATGATTGAGGGAAGTTGGCTAGCAATAACCCCAATTATGGGATAAAGATTGGCTCTGAAAGAGGAAATAGCCTGGAAATTTACTGTGGGAGGAATCGGTGATTAGGTCGCACTGACAGGTGGGATTTTGTATCAGCACGGTGGCTCAGTGGGTAGGGCGCGGCACCACGAACCTGAAGAGCACAGGTTCGAAACCCGCAAAGGGTAAGATTTCAGAAGAACATCTGAGAATCGCAGGTTCAAATCCCACCTGGAGCAACTATATCCTAAGTTGCATATGAATCCCCAGAGAAAAATAACACACAAATCGCAATCAAACTCTGTAAACAGAATGTGGCAAACTCTGTAAGCAGAACATAGTATACTTTGAAGACAGAACTTGGCAAACTCTGTATACACAACCCGGCAAACTCTGCAAACAGAATGTGGCAAACTCTGTAAATGGAGTGAGGCAAACTCTGTAAACAGAACGTGGCAAACTCTGTAACAGAACTCAGCAAACTCTGTGAAAAGAACCTGGCAAGTTCTTTAAACAGAAAATATAATATTTTGTTTTTATCTTTTTTTAAAGCCATTCGTCTCACACGTTTCACCCTAGAAAGGCGCCCGGTGTACGCCGGAGTATCCTTTCTGCCCCCGGTGATTTCGTAAAGCATCCCAGGTGCTGAGGTCCCACGGGGCCTCTACTTGGGAGGGTAGGGAATTTCGGTCGACCCCTCCCGCTGGCAGGCCGTTGCTGAGGATTGTGTAAATCAGTTGTAAAAGTCACACAGCAATAATAATATAAAATTATATGTTTTTCGGTTTCCTAACCGTTGTCGGCAGTGGAAGTCGATTGTAAAAATCACAGGTACGGTGTTGCACCCCGCACAGTAACCGGAACCCCACGGGGTGGGCAGAGAAATCTGCCAGAACATCCAGCAGGAATGGCTGCGATGAAGGAGGGCAAGACCACAGGTCGCAAGGCTAAGTGGTCTGTAAAAGAACTAAAAACTTTGATGGAGATGGAGGAGGCTCTCGAGCAAGGCCAATACTCTGTATATTACATGAATGTGGAAATTGCAAGTCAGCTTCCAGGTAGGTCCTCCCACGAAGTGAAAGAGAAAAGACAGTGCATGAGACGGCAATCTCACAGGAGAAGCACTAAGCTCTTACTGCAGCCAACAGAGGCAAACCTGGAGAGGCAGGAAATCCCTGCTGAACTCAATCTGCTGATACAGCCACGAGTGTTACAAGCAGTAACTGGCCTCAACAGAAAATTAAGGTGGCAAGCTGGTGCTCTCATTGACATGTACACTCACGAACACGAAATCAGGCGGGCGCTCACACTGGCAAGCAGGAAGGACCCGGGCGCAGCAGTGGCCATTGAGACCGCTACGGCGATGGTGATAAGGGAGGCGAGAAGAAAAGGGGCTTTTTTTTGGCGAAATTTTTCATGGGAGTCTGCCTGGGAGTGTGCCTGCACTCTGCCTGGGAATTTGCCTGCACTCTGCCTGTGTGTGTGTGTGTCCTCAGGACCGTGGAGAGCTGCAGTCATTGGTCTGCCTCCAGCAGTCATTTGGCTACCTTAGAGAGTCAGGAGCCGGCAGCCCGCTAGGGCCGCGGGCGACCTGTCACCAAGCGCGTCCCTCAAGGCGGTGAGTTGACCCACGGACCAGCACAAGTTCGCCTCATGAAAACCGGAGATTCCTACCGATATGCCACGTCCCACTGTGTGGTGTGTTTGTTTAGTGTGTAGCGCAGTTGCACTACGGGGTGTTGAGCTGCTTATTATGTGTAGGTTTTTAAGGATGCAATGTGCATTGTGGTCCGGTGCTTCCGCCCTGTATAGCTTTTCCTCTTAAGCTTTTCACTTTAATATAAAGTATTCAATCCCTACTTTGTAGGATGTCACTCAAGATAGTTAAGGATCCTCTCAGAACACTCTTACAAAGTCTCGACGCGAGAGCTTTTGCACTGCTCTTAGAAAGTCCCATTCTCTTGAGGATCTTGTTGTTGGGTTTATGCCAGAGGCCCCTCGCTCCCAGTGGAAATCCGTGTATTTCCACTTCCTCTACACCCATGACCTGTTTCACCAAGTTCTTGATGGGTTTGTAGTGCTTTACTTTCTCTCGGCCTGCGAGTTTTAGTGTGTTGATGTTCCTTTCAAACCGCACTGTCACATCCAGCACCATTGCCTTACCATCTTTGCAAAAGACCAAGTCTGGGTGTCTCACATTTGGTCTGCTTCCAAATTCTTTCTCCCTGTGGACAACCCAGCCCTGCTTCTTCGCAGCGACTGCCAGTCGATGGCATGCAAAATTGTGTCGCTCCAGTCGTTTCGCCCTACCGCTGGGACATGCTCCGAGGAGGTGTGAGGCGGACTCAAGCCTCGCGTGACAGCCTCGGCAACTCGCGTTCCACTTGCTTTGGCCCCTTGCCATAAATTCCCTGGTAGGGTAGACGTTCGCTTGTAGCTGTAGTGCTTGTGAGCAGAATTTGTGTTGCACTTTTGGGAGTTTGGAGAGCCAGGCATTAGACTCTGGAGAGTCTTTGAACCAGGCTATTCCAACTCCCTGCACCGATTTGCCTGCCCACCGTTCGAACTCTACATCTTGCCACTCGCATGGTCTCTTGTACTGGGATAGCTGAGGGGCCCCATCTGCTTCAGTAACGTTCGTTACTGGCACACCCTCTGGAGTTGGTAATTTCTCCAGTTGCCCGCCCGCTTTGAGCCAAGCTCTTCTCCAGTCCTCCAGCCCGTTCTGGTCCCAGGCTATCTTTCTGATGACTTCATCATCAGAGTGCAAAAGTTTCCACAACCGCTTTGCCTGCATAGCAGGAATAACGGCGCTCAACTTTTGTAGCCCCAGACCTCCGTCTCTCGCTCTAGCATAGAGCAACCCATCACATGTGGTCTGCGCTAGACCCAGCCATGTTTTTACTGTGCTACGTAGTAGCCGGTCCAGCAGTCGCAGCCGAACTATACTGTAGTCGCAGTGGTCGGCCCGGTAGAAATGCCTGGGGATTATGAAGGTCTTAAGCAGCCAAATCTTTTGAGGGGCAGTTAATGGTGTCGCCCCTACCTTATCCAGCGCCACTTGTAACTCTTTGAGAATGTCGGGTTTCTCGAGGCCCCTCACTGGACCGACCTGAATTCCCAGATATCTTACCGCCCTTCCACTTTCAACCATTTCTATTGGTGTCCCCTCGATCTGCCAGGGGGGACAGTCATTCACTTTCATTTTCATGCTGTGTTTCAAGGGGGTAACCATGAAGCCGAAGCACTTGCTTGTGTGCACCTTAAGCCCCGTCAGGGCACAGAAGTCATTCAGTGTGTCGCTGACCAGCACCAGGTCATCTGCGAATGCAAGCGAGACCAGCTTTGTGTCTGCGATCTTTACTCCCTTACCGAGGCTTTCCAGTGTGTGGAGCAGTGGATCAAGAGCCAGATTGAAAAGCAATGGGGACAGTGGGTCACCCTGCTTCACACCGACTTTCATTGCAATGGGTTCAGATTGTTCTCCCCCGGCTTCAATGCAAGTTACGCCCCCGTCGTACGAGCTTTGTATTGTGTTTATGATGTGTTCATCCAGACCTCTCTGCCTGAGCACTGCAAGCAAGTGCTCGTGTGTCACCGTATCGAAAGCCTTTGCCACGTCCACGAGCACCACCGCTAGTGACTTTCTCTCCCTCCTGCTGGCTTTAACCAGACTTTGAAGGATGTGAAGATTCTCACTACAGCCAGGAGAGTCCCTTAACCCTCGCTGCCTGTCGTGGATAGTGCAGGCTTTCGTAACGCGCCCATTTAGCAGTCGTGAGAACAGCCGCATCAGCATCGAGCCGATAGTGATTGGGCGCCAGTTATTTGGGTCATTCAACAGCAGAGGGTCGGAGGTCTTTGGTATCAGTACAGTTCTCGCGGGCTTTACACACTGAGGTATGAACCCCGCCGCAAGCCAGCTGCCAAAGAGTTTTGATAGCTTCACACCCTTCGGGTCCCAGAGGAGTAGGTCATCCCGCCCGATGCCGTCCGTGCCTGGTGCCGATTTCCTGTCCGTCTTTCTGAGGTGTGTGAGCACCTCTTCGGGGGTGAACAGGGTGGAGAAGTGTTCGTTGTCCGCCCCGCTGGCGGCCATAAAGCCTCCCAAGCCCTTGAAGGCACCTTCTGACACCATCCAACGCCTTTCAAACACTTCGTGTAATTGAGGCAGCAGGACTGGGCAGTCGGTCGCTTAGCCGGGTCCGTACTCATTAGTTTTCTGAGTTTATGGACCTCATCCCTCTTCATTTCTCGCTTGCTTCGGGGCTTCATCGGCTCGCCAGCTTTGCTGTTCTTTTTGGTCGCTGGACCTTTTCTTCTCGCCTCCCTTATCACCATCGCCGTAGCGGTCTCAATGGCCACTGCTGCGCCCGGGTCCTTCCTGCTTGCCAGTGTGAGCGCCCGCCTGATTTCGTGTTCGTGAGTGTACATGTCAATGAGAGCACCAGCTTGCCACCTTAATTTTCTGTTGAGGCCAGTTACTGCTTGTAACCCTCGTGGCTGTATCAGCAGATTGAGTTCAGCAGGGATTTCCTGCCTCTCCAGGTTTGCCTCTGTTGGCTGCAGTAAGAGCTTAGTGCTTCTCCTGTGAGATTGCCGTCTCATGCACTGTCTTTTCTCTTTCACTTCGTGGGAGGACCTACCTGGAAGCTGACTTGCAATTTCCACATTCATGTAATATACAGAGTATTGGCCTTGCTCGAGAGCCTCCTCCATCTCCATCAAAGTTTTTAGTTCTTTTACAGACCACTTAGCCTTGCGACCTGTGGTCTTGCCCTTCTTCATCGCAGCCATTCCTGCTGGATGTTCTGGCAGATTTCTCTGCCCACCCCGTGGAATTCCGGTTACTGTGCGGGGTGCAACACCGTACCTGTGATTTTTACAATCGACTTCCACTGCCGACAACGGTTAGGAAACCGAAAAACATATAATTTTATATTATATGATTGCTGTGTGACTTTTACAACTGATTTACACAATCCTCAGCAACGGCCTGCCAGCGGGAGGGGTCGACCGAAATTCCCTACCCTCCCAAGTAGAGGCCCCGTGGGACCTCAGCACCTGGGATGCTTTACGAAATCACCGGGGGCAGAAAGGATACTCCGGCGTACACCGGGCGCCTTTCTAGGGTGAAACGTGTGAGACGAATGGCTTTAAAAAAAGATAAAAACAAAATATTATATTTTCTGTTTAAAGAACTTGCCAGGTTCTTTTCACAGAGTTTGCTGAGTTCTGTTACAGAGTTTGCCACGTTCTGTTTACAGAGTTTGCCACACTCCGTTTAGAGAGTTTGCCGGGTTGTGTATACAGAGTTTGCCAAGTTCTGTCTTCAAAGTATGCCATGTTCTGCTTACAGAGTTTGCCACGTTCTGTTTACAGAGTTTGCCACGTTCTGTTTACAGAGTTTGATTGCAATTTGTGTGTTATTTCTCTCCCGGGATTCATATGCAACTTAGGACATAGTTGCTTCAGGTGGGATTTGAACCTGCGATTCTCAGATGTTCTTCTGAAATCTTACCCTTTGCGGGTTTCGAACCTGTGCTCTTCAGGTTCGTGGTGCCGCGCCCTACCCACTGAGCCACCGTGCTGATACAGAATCCCACCTGTCAGTGAGACCAAGTCACCGATTCCTCCCACAGTAAATTTCCAGGTTATTTCCTCTTTCAGAGCCAATCTTTATCCCATAATTGGGGTTATTGCTAGCCAACTTCCCTCAATCATTTGGATCAACTCTGATATTTATTTAGCCTTAATGTTCTTGAGATTCGTTTTTGCCCCGACCCTATGACAGAGTCATAGTTACTTTTCCATAAGAGTCATAGTATGACTCTCTTATGGAACCTTAAGAGACTCATAGTTACTGGTTAACCATGGGTAAAAAAAAGTTGGGGGTGCTGGCGCGAGCTCCATGGCCTACCCTCCCGAGCCAAAACGGTCAGTCCGACGACAGTGCACTTTTTTTGGACACTCTCTGAGGATTCCCCTTAAGCTTGGAGGATGCCAAAAAGAGGTTTTGCCACCGGGTACCATCTCGGGACTAGAGAGCTCCTTTTCAGAAGCCTCCTGGAGGATTGAAACAAGGCCCCAGAAGCTCATAGAGAGTCCGTTGATGGTGCATCTTTCTCGGGCACATGTTTTTGACATTATGGTGCATCTGGAAGTCGAAAACAAGGGACTCGAAGCTCGCAGAGAGTCAGTTGATGGTGCATCTTTGGCGGACACATGTTTTTGACATTATGGTGCCTCTGGAAGTCGAAAACAAGGGACTCGAAGCTGGTAAAGAGTCCGTTGATGGTGCTCTGTCCTCGGACACATTATGTTCACATCCTGGTGCCTGTGGAGGATGTAACTAGGGGTGTAGCTGCACATGGCCTGTCCGCTGAAGGTGACCTATTCTCGGACACATTCTGTCACATCCTGGTGCCTGTGGAGGATGTAACTAGGGGTGTAGCTGCACATGGCCAGTCCGCTGAAGGTGACCTATTCTCGGACACATTCTGTCACATCCTGGTGCCTGTGGAGGATGTAACTAGGGGTGTAGCTGCACATGGTCAGTCCGCTGAAGGTGACCTATTCTCGGACACATTCTGTCACATCCTGGTGCCTGTGGAGGATGTTACTAGGGGTGCAGCTGCACATGGCCAGTCCGCTGAAGGTGACCTATTCTCGGACACATTCTGTCACATCCTGGTGCTTTTGGAGGATGTAACCAGGGGTGTAGCTGCTCAGGGCCAGTCCCCTGAAGGTGACCTATTCTCGGACACATTCTGTCACATCCTGGTGCCTGTGGAGGATGTAACCAGGGGTGTAGGTGCTCAGGGCCAGTCCGCTGAAGGTGCACTCTTCTCGGACACATGTTCCTCAAATCCTGGTCCTCCTGGAGGATATAGAGGGGTCTAGAGGCTCATGGCATGTCCGCTGAAGGTGCAGTATTCTCGGACACCTTTGAGCAGGGTCCTACCCCTCTGGAGGTCTGAAAACTGTGGATTTTTTCTAAGTCCATTTTGGTTAACCATGGGTAGGGTTTTGGTTAACCATGGGTACGAAAAAGTTGGGGGTGGTGGCGGAGGCTCCACAAAATACCCTCCCGACCGAAAACGGTGCACCATGACCATGCACCTTTCTCGGACACCTTCTGAAAATCCCCCTAAGGCCTGGAGGATCACAGAAAGAGGTTTTGCCACCGGGTGACGGCGCGAAATCGAGAGCACCCTAAAAAAGTGGACTTAGGCTCAGAACGAAAAATAAAAAAAGTTCCACAAAGAGGTAACTCAGCCTCTGAGTGTCCGATTTTCAAGCGGTTTGAAGCGGACTGTTGACCACACTCTCCTCCTTCTCCACTCCTAAACCTTCTGACCGATTGGAAACCGTGACCCGCCAGGGGAGGCACCCTGTCTCACAGGTCCCACCTCCCCGCCACCGCGGTCAGCCTCCAGGCCGGGGACGCCGAGGGCTCTACGGAGCTCTCTGTCACCGCGCCGAACCCTTCTCTAGCGAGAATTTGCCCCGGATGAGTGGGGAGAGGCATATTAGTGGCTGAGGTACCTGAGAAGCACAGATTCGAACCCCGCGAAGGGCAAGTCTCGGTGAAACCACCCATTAAAGGTGTTAGTTTCGACGAAACCACCTGAAAATCGTAGGATCGAACCCCACATGAAGCAACTCTGAGAGAGAGAAAGATTGAAAGAGAAAGAGCCTGGGAAAATATGGGGTGAGGAATCGGTGATTTGGGCGCACTGACAGGCGGAATTCTGTACCAGCACGGTGGCTTAGTGGGTAGGGCGCGGCACCAAAGACCTGATGAGCACAGGTTCGAAACCCGCAAAGGGTAAGATTCCAGAAAACCATCTGAGAATTGCAGGTTCAAATCCCAACTGAAGCAACTCTGTCCTAAGTTGTGAATGACTCCCCGGTATGAAAAAAGGCTCGACTCTATAAAGGAAAAGCTATACAGGGCGGAAGCACGATCACAAAGCACATTATATCCTTAAAAACCTACACATAATAAGCAGCTCAACACCCCGTAGTGCAACTGCGCTACACACTAAACAAACACACCACACAGTCAACTGCGCTACACACTAAATAAACACACCACACAGTGGGGCGTGGCAGATCGGTATGAATCTCCGGTTTTCATGAGGCGAACTTGTGCTGATGACTGATCGTCTGAAGGCTGTGGCGGCAAGTGAGAAACGGAGCGAGCTATCTAGAATTCAATGGCGACCTCAGTTAGACGTCCAGCAGTGCTGGGAGCTCTGTGTGTGTCTGTGGGAGCCTCATGAAGCTCACTGTGTTTGGGGGCAGTGGGCTGGGGCTGAGGGCAGTACTGGGGGTTAGGGTTAGTGCTGGGTAGTGCTGGGAGCTCTCTGTGTGTCTGTGGGACCCTCAGAGAGCTTTAATAGCAGGCAGAATTATTGGGCCTAAAGGGAGACAAGTGTGAGCCATTGGGGCTTGCTGTGACTTAATACAGTACACAGGGCAGTGTTTGGAGCTCTCTGTGTGTCTCTCTGACCTCTGGGGACCTTTAATAGACAGCAGGCTAATTAGGCCTGTCTGGGGAGGTGTGTGTGTCTGTAGGCCTCCCAGTAAGTGAACCCAACACACTGGGCAGTGTGTGGAGCTCTCTGTGTGTCTCTCTGACCTTTGGGGACCTTTAATAGACAGCAGGCTTCTTAGGCCTGTCTGGGGAGGTGTGTGTGTCTGTAGGCCTCCCAGTAAGTGAACCCAACACACTGGGCAGTGTTTGGAGCTCTCTGGGTGTCTCTCTGACCTTTGGGGACCTTTAATAGACAGCAGGCTTCTTAGGCCTGTCTGGGGAGGTGTGTGTGTCTGTAGGCCTCCCAGTAAGTGAACACAACACACTGGGCAGTGTTTGGAGCTCTCTGTGTGTCTCTCTGACCTTTGGGGACCTTTAATAGACAGGAGGCTTCTTAGGCCTGTCTGGGGAGGTGTGTGTGTCTGTAGGCCTCCAGTGTTTTCTAAGTCCATTTTGGTTATAACCAGGGATGTAACCAGGGGTGTAGCTGCTCAGGGCCAGTCCGCTGAGGGTGCACTGTTCTCGGACACATGTTCCTCAAATCCTGGTCCTCCTGGAGGATATAGAGGGGTCTAGAGGCTCATGGCATGTCCGCTGAAGGTGCAGTATTCTCGGACACCTTTGAGCAGGGTCCTACCCCTCTGGAGGTCTGAAAACTGTGGATTTTTTCTAAGTCCATTTTGGTTAACCATGGGTAGGGTTTTGGTTAACCATGGGTACGAAAAAGTTGGGGGTGGTGGCGGAGGCTCCACAAAATACCCTCCCGACCGAAAACGGTCAGTCCGACGACCATGCACCTTTCTCGGACACCTTCTGAAAATCCCCCTAAGGCCTGGAGGATCACAGAAAGAGGTTTTGCCACCGGATGACGGCGTGAAATCGAGAGCACCCTAAAAAAGTGGACTTAGGCTCAGAACGAAAAATAAAAAAAGTTCCACAAAGAGGTAACTTAGCCTCTGAGTGTCCGATTTTCAAGCGGTTTGAAGCGGACTGTTGACCACACTCTCCTCCCTCTCCCGGAGGATATATAGGGGTCTAGAGGCTCAAGGCATGTCCGCTGAAGGTGACCTATTCTCGGACACATTCTGTCACATCCTGGTGCCTGTGGAGGATGTAACCAGGGGTGTAGCTGCTCAGGGCCAGTCCACTGAAGGTGCACTGTTCTCGGACACATGTTCCTCAAATCCTGGTCCTCCTGGAGGATATAGAGGGATCTAGAGGCTCATGGCATGTCCGCTGAAGGTGCAGTATTCTCGGACACCTTTGAGCAGGGTCCTACCCCTCTGGAGGTCTGAAAACTGTGGATTTTTTCTAAGACCATTTTGGTTAACCATGGGTAGGGTTTTGGTTAACCATGGGTACGAAAAAGTTGGGGGTGGTGGCGGAGGCTCCACAAAATACCCTCCCGACCGAAAACGGTCAGTCCGACGACCATGCACCTTTCTCGGACACCTTCTGAAAATCCCCCTAAGGCCTGGAGGATCACAGAAAGAGGTTTTGCCACCGGGTGACGGCGCGAAATCGAGAGCACCCTAAAAAAGTGGACTTAGGCCCAGAACGAAAAATAAAAAAAGTTCCACAAAGAGGTAACTCAGCCTCTGAGTGTCCGATTTTCAAGCGGTTTGAAGCGGACTGTTAACCACACTCTCCTCCCTCTCCCGGAGGATATATAGGGGTCTAGAGGCTCAAGGCATGTCCGCTGAAGGTGACCTATTCTCGGACACATTCTGTCACATCCTGGTGCCTGTGGAGGATGTAACCAGGGGTTTAGCTGCTCAGGGCCAGTCCGCTGAGGGTGCACTGTTCTCGGACACATGTTCCTCAAATCCTGGTCCTCCTGGAGGATATAGAGGGGTCTAGAGGCTCATGGCATGTCCGCTGAAGGTGCAGTATTCTCGGACACCTTTGAGCAGGGTCCTACCCCTCTGGAGGTCTGAAAACTGTGGATTTTTTCTAAGTCCATTTCGGTTAACCATGGGTAGGGTTTTGGTTAACCATGGGTACGAAAAAGTTGGGGGTGGTGGCGGAGGCTCCACAAAATACCCTCCCGACCGAAAACGGTCAGTCCGACGACCATTCACCTTTCTCGGACACCTTCTGAAAATCCCCCTAAGGCCTGGAGGATCACAGAAAGAGGTTTTGCCACCGGATGACGGCGTGAAATCGAGAGCACCCTAAAAAAGTGGACTTAGGCTCAGAACGAAAAATAAAAAAAGTTCCACAAAGAGGTAACTTAGCCTCTGAGTGTCCGATTTTCAAGCGGTTTGAAGCGGACTGTTGACCACACTCTCCTCCCTCTCCCGGAGGATATATAGGGGTCTAGAGGCTCAAGGCATGTCCGCTGAAGGTGACCTATTCTCGGACACATTCTGTCACATCCTGGTGCCTGTGGAGGATGTAACCAGGGGTGTAGCTGCTCAGGGCCAGTCCACTGAAGGTGCACTGTTCTCGGACACATGATCCTCAAATCCTGGTCCTCCTGGAGGATATAGAGGGGTCTAGAGGCTCATGGCATGTCCGCTGAAGGTGCAGTATTCTCGGACACCTTTGAGCAGGGTCCTACCCCTCTGGAGGTCTGAAAACTGTGGATTTTTTCTAAGTCCATTTTGGTTAACCATGGGTAGGGTTTTGGTTAACCAAGGGTACGAAAAAGTTGGGGGTGGTGGCGGAGGCTCCACAAAATACCCTCCCGACCGAAAACGGTCAGTCCGACGACCATGCACCTTTCTCGGACACCTTCTGAAAATCCCCCTAAGGCCTGGAGGATCACAGAAAGAGGTTTTGCCACCGGGTGACGGCGCGAAATCGAGAGCACCCTAAAAAAGTGGACTTAGGCTCAGAACGAAAAATAAAAAAAGTTCCCACGAGAGGTAACTCAGCCTCTGAGTGTCCGATTTTCAAGCGGTTTGAAGCGGACTGTTGACCACACTCTCTTCCCTCTCCTCTCCTAAACCTTCTGACCGATTGGAAACCGTGACCCGCCAGGGGAGGCACCCTGTCTCACAGGTCCCACCTCCCCGCCACCGCGGTCAGCCTCCAGGCCTGGGACGCCGAGGGCTCTACGGAGCTCTCTGTCACCGCGCCGAACCCTTCTCTAGCGAGAATTTGCCCCGGATGAGTGGGGAGAGGCATATTAGTGGCTGAGGTACCTGAGAAGCACAGGTTCGAACCCCGCGAAGGGCAAGTCTCGGTGAAACCACCCATTAAAGGTGTTAGTTTCGACGAAACCACCTGAAAATCGTAGGATCGAACCCCACATGAAGCAACTCGGTCCTTGTCACATAGGTCTCTCTGGCTCAAGAGGAAGGCTCGACTCAAAAAAAGGCTCGACACATTGCATCCTTAAAAACCTACACATAATAAGCAGCTCAACACCCCGTAGTGCAACTGCGCTACACACTAAACAAACACACCACACAGTGGGGCGTGGCAGATCGGTATGAATCTCCGGTTTTCATGAGGCAAACTTGTGCTGATGACTGATCGTCTGAAGGCTGTGGCGGCAAGCGAGAAACGGAGCGAGCTATCTAGAATTCAATGGCGACCTCAGTTAGACGTCCAGCAGTGCTGGGAGCTCTGTGTGTGTCTGTGGGAGCCTCATGAAGCTCACTGTGTTTGGGGGCAGTGGGCTGGGGCTGAGGGCAGTACTGGGGGTTAGGGTTAGTGCTGGGCAGTGCTGGGAGCTCTGTGTGTGTCTGTGGGACCCTCAGAGAGCTTTAATAGCAGGCAGAATTTTTGGGCCTAAAGGGAGACAAGTGTGAGCCATTGGGGCTTGCTGTGACTTAATACAGTACACAGGGCAGTGTTTGGAGCTCTCTGTGTGTCTCTCTGACCTCTGGGGACCTTTAATAGACAGCAGGCTAATTAGGCTTGTCTGGGGAGGTGTGTGTGTCTGTAGGCCTCCCAGTAAGTGAACCCAACACACTGGGCAGTGTTTGGAGCTCTCTGTGTGTCTCTCTGACCTCTGGGGACCTTTAATAGACAGCAGGCTTCTTAGGCCTGTCTGGGGAGGTGTGTGTGTCTGTAGGCCTCCCAGTAAGTGAACCCAACACACTGGGCAGTGTTTGGAGCTCTCTGGGTGTCTCTCTGACCTTTGGGGACTTTTAATAGACAGCAGGCTTCTTAGGCCTGTCTGGGGAGGTGTGTGTGTCTGTAGGCCTCCCGGTAAGTGAACCCAACACACTGGGCAGTGCTGGGAGCTCTCTGTATGTCTCTCTGACCTTTGGGGACCTTTAATAGACAGCAGGCTTCTTAGGCCTGTCTGGGGTGGTGTGTGTGTCTGTAGGCCTCCCAGTAAGTGAGCACAACACACTGGGCAGTGCTGGGAGCTTTGTGTGTGTCTCTCTGACCTTTGGGGACCTTTAATAGACAGCAGGCTTCTTAGGCCTGTCTGGGGAGGTGTGTGGGTCTGTAGGCCTCCCAGTAAGTGAACCCAACACACTGGGACTTAAGAGACTCATAGTTACTGGTTAACCATGGGTAAAAAAATGTTGGGGGTGCTGGCGCGAGCTCCATGGCCTACCCTCCCGAGCCAAAACGGTCAGTCCGACGACAGTGCACTTTTTTCGGACACTCTCTGAGGATTCCCCTTAAGCCTGGATGATGCCAAAAAGAGGTTTTGCCACCGGGTACCATCTCGGGACTAGAGAGCTCCTTTTCAGAAGCCTCCTGGAGGATTGTAACAAGGCCCCAGAAGCTCATAGAGAGTCCGTTGATGGTGCATCTTTCTCGGGCACATGTTTTTGACATTATGGTGCATCTGGAAGTCGAAAACAAGGGACTCGAAGCTCGCAGAGAGTCCGTTGATGGTGCATCTTTGGCGGACACATGTTTTTGACATTATGGTGCCTCTGGAAGTCGAAAACAAGGGACTCGAAGCTGGTAAAGAGTCCGTTGATGGTGCTCTGTCCTCGGACACATTCTGTCACATCCTGGTGCCTGTGGAGGATGTAACTAGGAGTGTAGCTGCACATGGTCAGTCCGCTGAAGGTGACCTATTCTCGGACACATTCTGTCACATCCTGGTGCCTGTGGAGGATGTTACTAGGGGTGCAGCTGCACATGGCCAGTCCGCTGAAGGTGACCTATTCTCGGACACATTATTTTTCGTTCTGAGCCCAAGTCCACTTTTTTAGGGTGCTCTCGATTTCGCGCCGTCACCCGGTGGCAAAACCTCTTTCTGTGATCCTCCAGGCCTTAGGGGGATTTTCAGAAGGTGTCCGAGAAAGGTGCATGGTCGTCGGACTGACCGTTTTCGGTCGGGAGGGTATTTTGTGGAGCCTCCGCCACCACCCCCAACTTTTTCGTACCCATGGTTAACCAAAACCCTACCCATGGTTAACCAAAATGGACTTAGAAAAAATCCACAGTTTTCAGACCTCCAGAGGGGTAGGACCCTGCTCAAAGGTGTCCGAGAATACTGCACCTTCAGCGGACATGCCATGAGCCTCTAGACCCCTCTATATCCTCCAGGAGGACCAGGATTTGAGGAACATGTGTCCGAGAACAGTGCACCCTCAGCGGACTGGCCCTGAGCAGCTACACCCCTGGTTACATCCTCCACAGGCACCAGGATGTGACAGAATGTGTCCGAGAATAGGTCACCTTCAGCGGACATGCCTTGAGCCTCTAGACCCCTATATATCCTCCGGGAGAGGGAGGAGAGTGTGGTCAACAGTCCGCTTCAAACCGCTTGAAAATCGGACACTCAGAGGCTGAGTTACCTCTTTGTGGAACTTTTTTTATTTTTCGTTCTGAGCCTAAGTCCACTTTTTTAGGGTGCTCTCGATTTCGCGCCGTCACCCGGTGGCAAAACCTCTTTCTGTGATCCTCCAGGCCTTAGGGGGATTTTCAGAAGGTGTCCGAGAAAGGTGCATGGTCGTCGGACTGACCGTTTTCGGTCGGGAGGGTATTTTGTGGAGCCTCCGCCACCACCCCCAACTTTTTCGTACCCATGGTTAACCAAAACCCTACCCATGGTTAACCAAAATGGACTTAGAAAAAATCCACAGTTTTCAGACCTCCAGAGGGGTAGGACCCTGCTCAAAGGTGTCCGAGAATACTGCACCTTCAGCGGACATGCCATGAGCCTCTAGACCCCTCTATATCCTCCAGGAGGACCAGGATTTGAGGAACATGTGTCCGAGAACAGTGCACCTTCAGCGAACTGGCCCTGAGCAGCTACACCCCTGGTTAACCAAAATGGACTTAGAAAACACTGGAGGCCTACAGACACACACACCTCCCCAGACAGGCCTAAGAAGCCTCCTGTCTATTAAAGGTCCCCAAAGGTTAGAGAGACACACAGAGAGCTCCAAACACTGCCCAGTGTGTTGGGTTCACTTACTGGGAGGCCTACAGACACACACACCTCCCCAGTCAGGCCTAAGAAGCCTGCTGTCTATTAAAGGTCCCAAAAGGTCAGAGAGACACACAGAGAGCTCCCAGCACTGCCTAGTGTGTTGTGTTCACTTACTGGGAGGCCTACAGACACACACACCTCCCCAGACAGGCCTAAGAAGCCTGCTGTCTATTAAAGGTCCCCAAAGGTCAGAGAGACACCCAGAGAGCTCCAAACACTGCCCAGTGTGTTGGGTTCACTTACTGGGAGGCCTACAGACACACACACCTCCCCAGACAGGCCTAAGAAGCCTGCTGTCTATTAAAGGTCCCCAAAGGTCAGAGAGACACACAGAGAGCTCCAAACACTGCCCAGTGTGTTGGGTTCACTTACTGGGAGGCCTACAGACACACACACCTCCCCAGACAGGCCTAATTAGCCTGCTGTCTATTAAAGGTCCCCAGAGGTCAGAGAGACACACAGAGAGCTCCAAACACTGCCCTGTGTACTGTATTAAGTCACAGCAAGCCCCAATGGCTCACACTTGTCTCCCTTTAGGCCCAAAAATTCTGCCTGCTATTAAAGCTCTCTGAGGGTCCCACAGACACACAGAGAGCTCCCAGCACTGCCCAGCACTAACCCTAACCCCCAGTACTGCCCTCAGCCCCAGCCCACTAACCCCAAACACAGTGAGCTTCATGAGGCTCCCACAGACACACACAGAGCTCCCAGCACTGCTGGACGTCTAACTGAGGTCGCCATTGAATTCTAGATAGCTCGCTCCGTTTCTCACTTGCCGCCACAGCCTTAAGACGATCAGTCATCAGCACAAGTTCGCCTCATGAAAACCGGAGATTCATACCGATCTGCCACGCCCCACTGTGTGGTGTGTTTATTTAGTGTGTAGCGCAGTTGACTGTGTGGTGTGTTTGTTTAGTGTGTAGCGCAGTTGCACTACGGGGTGTTGAGCTGCTTATTATGTGTAGGTTTTTAAGGATGCAATGTGCATCGTGGTCCGGTGCTTCCGCCCTGTATAGCTTTTCCTTTATAGAGTCGAGCCTTTCTTTCATATTAAAGCTCTCTGAGGGTCCCACAGACACACACAGAGCTCCCAGCACTGCCCAGCACTAACCCTAACCCCCAGTACTGCCCTCAGCCCCAGCCCACTGCCCCCAAACACAGTGAGCTTCATGAGGCTCCCACAGACACACACAGAGCTCCCAGCACTGCTGGACGTCTAAGTGAGGTCGCCATTGAATTCTAGATAGCTCGCTCCGTTTCTCACTTGCCGCCACAGCCTTCAGACGATCAGTCATCAGCACAAGTTCGCCTCATGAAAACCGGAGATTCATACCGATCTGCCACGCCCCACTGTGTGGTGTGTTTGTTTAGTGTGTAGCCGGTTGACTGTGTGGTGTGTTTGTTTAGTGTGTAGCGCAGTTGCACTACGGGGTGTTGAGCTGCTCATTATGTGTAGGTTTTTAAGGATTTTTCAGTGCGCCCAAATCACCGATTCCTCACCCCATATTTTCCCAGGCTCTTTCTCTTTCAATCTTTCTCTCTCTCAGAGTTGCTTCATGTGGGGTTCGATCCTACGATTTTTCAGAAGGTGTCCGAGAAAGGTGCATGGTCGTCGGACTGACCGTTTTCGGTCGGGAGGGTATTTTGTGGAGCCTCCGCCACCACCCCCAACTTTTTCGTACCCATGGTTAACCAAAACCCTACCCATGGTTAACCAAAATGGACTTAGAAAAAATCCACAGTTTTCAGACCTCCAGAGGGGTAGGACCCTGCTCAAAGGTGTCCGAGAATACTGCACCTTCAGCGGACATGCCATGAGCCTCTAGACCCCTCTATATCCTCCAGGAGGACCAGGATTTGAGGAACATGTGTCCGAGAACAGTGCACCTTCAGCGAACTGGCCCTGAGCAGCTACACCCCTGGTTAACCAAAATGGACTTAGAAAACACTGGAGGCCTACAGACACACACACCTCCCCAGACAGGCCTAAGAAGCCTCCTGTCTATTAAAGGTCCCCAAAGGTTAGAGAGACACACAGAGAGCTCCAAACACTGCCCAGTGTGTTGGGTTCACTTACTGGGAGGCCTACAGACACACACACCTCCCCAGTCAGGCCTAAGAAGCCTGCTGTCTATTAAAGGTCCCAAAAGGTCAGAGAGACACACAGAGAGCTCCCAGCACTGCCTAGTGTGTTGTGTTCACTTACTGGGAGGCCTACAGACACACACACCTCCCCAGACAGGCCTAAGAAGCCTGCTGTCTATTAAAGGTCCCCAAAGGTCAGAGAGACACCCAGAGAGCTCCAAACACTGCCCAGTGTGTTGGGTTCACTTACTGGGAGGCCTACAGACACACACACCTCCCCAGACAGGCCTAAGAAGCCTGCTGTCTATTAAAGGTCCCCAAAGGTCAGAGAGACACACAGAGAGCTCCAAACACTGCCCAGTGTGTTGGGTTCACTTACTGGGAGGCCTACAGACACACACACCTCCCCAGACAGGCCTAATTAGCCTGCTGTCTATTAAAGGTCCCCAGAGGTCAGAGAGACACACAGAGAGCTCCAAACACTGCCCTGTGTACTGTATTAAGTCACAGCAAGCCCCAATGGCTCACACTTGTCTCCCTTTAGGCCCAAAAATTCTGCCTGCTATTAAAGCTCTCTGAGGGTCCCACAGACACACAGAGAGCTCCCAGCACTGCCCAGCACTAACCCTAACCCCCAGTACTGCCCTCAGCCCCAGCCCACTAACCCCAAACACAGTGAGCTTCATGAGGCTCCCACAGACACACACAGAGCTCCCAGCACTGCTGGACGTCTAACTGAGGTCGCCATTGAATTCTAGATAGCTCGCTCCGTTTCTCACTTGCCGCCACAGCCTTAAGACGATCAGTCATCAGCACAAGTTCGCCTCATGAAAACCGGAGATTCATACCGATCTGCCACGCCCCACTGTGTGGTGTGTTTATTTAGTGTGTAGCGCAGTTGACTGTGTGGTGTGTTTGTTTAGTGTGTAGCGCAGTTGCACTACGGGGTGTTGAGCTGCTTATTATGTGTAGGTTTTTAAGGATGCAATGTGCATCGTGGTCCGGTGCTTCCGCCCTGTATAGCTTTTCCTTTATAGAGTCGAGCCTTTCTTTCATATTAAAGCTCTCTGAGGGTCCCACAGACACACACAGAGCTCCCAGCACTGCCCAGCACTAACCCTAACCCCCAGTACTGCCCTCAGCCCCAGCCCACTGCCCCCAAACACAGTGAGCTTCATGAGGCTCCCACAGACACACACAGAGCTCCCAGCACTGCTGGACGTCTAAGTGAGGTCGCCATTGAATTCTAGATAGCTCGCTCCGTTTCTCACTTGCCGCCACAGCCTTCAGACGATCAGTCATCAGCACAAGTTCGCCTCATGAAAACCGGAGATTCATACCGATCTGCCACGCCCCACTGTGTGGTGTGTTTGTTTAGTGTGTAGCCGGTTGACTGTGTGGTGTGTTTGTTTAGTGTGTAGCGCAGTTGCACTACGGGGTGTTGAGCTGCTCATTATGTGTAGGTTTTTAAGGATTTTTCAGTGCGCCCAAATCACCGATTCCTCACCCCATATTTTCCCAGGCTCTTTCTCTTTCAATCTTTCTCTCTCTCAGAGTTGCTTCATGTGGGGTTCGATCCTACGATTTTTCAGAAGGTGTCCGAGAAAGGTGCATGGTCGTCGGACTGACCGTTTTCGGTCGGGAGGGTATTTTGTGGAGCCTCCGCCACCACCCCCAACTTTTTCGTACCCATGGTTAACCAAAACCCTACCCATGGTTAACCAAAATGGACTTAGAAAAAATCCACAGTTTTCAGACCTCCAGAGGGGTAGGACCCTGCTCAAAGGTGTCCAGGAATACTGCACCTTCAGCGGACATGCCATGAGCCTCTAGACCCCTCTATATCCTCCAGGAGGACCAGGATTTGAGGAACATGTGTCCGAGAACAGTGCACCTTCAGCGAACTGGCCCTGAGCAGCTACACCCCTGGTTAACCAAAATGGACTTAGAAAACACTGGAGGCCTACAGACACACACACCTCCCCAGACAGGCCTAAGAAGCTTCCTGTCTATTAAAGGTCCCCAAAGGTCAGAGAGACATACAGAGAGCTCCAAACACTGCCCAGTGTGTTGGGTTCACTTACTGGGAGGCCTACAGACACACACACCTCCCCAGTCAGGCCTAAGACGCCTGCTGTCTATTAAAGGTCCCAAAAGGTCAGATAGACACACAGAGAGCTCCCAGCACTGCCTAGTGTGTTGTGTTCACTTACTGGGAGGCCTACAGACACACACACCTCCCCAGACAGGCCTAAGAAGCCTGCTGTCTATTAAAGGTCCCCAAAGGTCAGAGAGACACCCAGAGAGCTCCAAACACTGCCCAGTGTGTTGGGTTCACTTACTGGGAGGCCTACAGACACACACACCTCCCCAGACAGGCCTAAGAAGCCTGCTGTCTATTAAAGGTCCCCAAAGGTCAGAGAGACACACAGAGAGCTCCAAACACTGCCCAGTGTGTTGGGTTCACTTACTGGGAGGCCTACAGACACACACACCTCCCCAGACAGGCCTAATTAGCCTGCTGTCTATTAAAGGTCCCCAGAGGTCAGAGAGACACACAGAGAGCTCCAAACACTGCCCTGTGTACTGTATTAAGTCACAGCAAGCCCCAATGGCTCACACTTGTCTCCCTTTAGGCCCAAAAATTCTGCCTGCTATTAAAGCTCTCTGAGGGTCCCACAGACACACAGAGAGCTCCCAGCACTGCCCATTACTAACCCTAACCCCCAGTACTGCCCTCAGCCCCAGCCCACTGCCCCCAAACACAGTGAGCTTCATGAGGCTCCCACAGACACACACAGAGCTCCCAGCACTGCTGGACGTCTAACTGAGGTCGCCATTGAATTCTAGATAGCTCGCTCCGTTTCTCGCTTGCCGCCACAGCCTTCAGACGATCAGTCATCAGCACAAGTTCGCCTCATGAAAACCGGAGATTCATACCGATCTGCCACGCCCCACTGTGTGGTGTGTTTATTTAGTGTGTAGCGCAGTTGACTGTGTGGTGTGTTTGTTTAGTGTGTAGCGCAGTTGCACTACGGGGTGTTGAGCTGCTTATTATGTGTAGGTTTTTAAGGATGCAATGTGCATCGTGGTCCGGTGCTTCCGCCCTGTATAGCTTTTCCTTTATAGAGTCGAGCCTTTCTTTCATATTAAAGCTCTCTGAGGGTCCCACAGACACACACAGAGCTCCCAGCACTGCCCAGCACTAACCCTAACCCCCAGTACTGCCCTCAGCCCCAGCCCACTGCCCCCAAACACAGTGAGCTTCATGAGGCTCCCACAGACACACACAGAGCTCCCAGCACTGCTGGACGTCTAAGTGAGGTCGCCATTGAATTCTAGATAGCTCGCTCCGTTTCTCACTTGCCGCCACAGCCTTCAGACGATCAGTCATCAGCACAAGTTCGCCTCATGAAAACCGGAGATTCATACCGATCTGCCACGCCCCACTATGTGGTGTGTTTGTTTAGTGTGTAGCGCAGTTGACTGTGTGGTGTGTTTGTTTAGTGTGTAGCGCAGTTGCACTACGGGGTGTTGAGCTGCTCATTATGTGTAGGTTTTTAAGGATATAATGTGCTTTGTGATCGTGCTTCCGCCCTGTATAGCTTTTCCTTTATAGAGTGGAGCCTTTTTTCATACCGGGGAGTCATTCACAACTTAGGACAGAGTTGCTTCAGTTGGGATTTGAACCTGCAATTCTCAGATGGTTTTCTGGAATCTTACCCTTTGCGGGTTTCGAACCTGTGCTCATCAGGTCTGTGGTGCCGCGCCCTACCCATTAAGCCACCGTGCTGGTACAGAATTCCGCCTGTCAGTGCGCCCAAATCACCGATTCCTCACCCCATATTTTCCCAGGCTCTTTCTCTTTCAATCTTTCTCTCTCTCAGAGTTGCTTCATGTGGGGTTCGATCCTACGATTTTCAGGTGGTTTCGTCGAAACTAACACCTTTAATGGGTGGTTTCACCGAGACTTGCCCTTCGCGGGGTTCGAACCTGTGCTTCTCAGGTACCTCAGCCACTAATATGCCTCTCCCCACTCATCCGGGGCAAATTCTCGCTAGAGAAGGGTTCGGCGCGGTGACAGAGAGCTCCGTAGAGCCCTCGCCGTCCCCGGCCTGGAGGCTGACCGCGGTGGCGGGGAAGCGGGACCTGTGAGACAGGGTGCCTCCCCTGGCGGGTCACGGTTTCCAATCGGTCAGAAGGTTTAGGAGTGGAGAAGGAGGAGAGTGTGGTCAACAGTCCGCTTCAAACCGCTTGAAAATCGGACACTCAGAGGCTGAGTTACCTCTTTGTGGAACTTTTTTTATTTTTCGTTCTGAGCCTAAGTCCACTTTTTTAGGGTGCTCTCGATTTCGCGCCGTCACCCGGTGGCAAAACCTCTTTCTGTGATCCTCCAGGCCTTAGGGGGATTTTCAGAAGGTGTCCGAGAAAGGTGCATGGTCGTCGGACTGACCGTTTTCGGTCGGGAGGGTATTTTGTGGAGCCTCCGCCACCACCCCCAACTTTTTCGTACCCATGGTTAACCAAAACCCTACCCATGGTTAACCAAAATGGACTTAGAAAAAATCCACAGTTTTCAGACCTCCAGAGGGGTAGGACCCTGCTCAAAGGTGTCCGAGAATACTGCACCTTCAGCGGACATGCCATGAGCCTCTAGACCCCTCTATATCCAGGATTTGAGGAACATGTGTCCGAGAAGAGTGCACCTTCAGCGGACTGGCCCTGAGCAGCTACACCCCTGGTTACATCCTCCACAGGCACCAGGATGTGACAGAATGTGTCCGAGAATAGGTCACCTTCAGCGGACTGGCCCTGAGCAGCTACACCCCTGGTTACATCCTCCAAAAGCACCAGGATGTGACAGAATGTGTCCGAGAATAGGTCACCTTCAGCGGACTGGCCCTGAGCAGCTGCACCCCTAGTAACATCCTCCACAGGCACCAGCATGTGACAGAATGTGTCCGAGAATAGGTCACCTTCAGCGGACTGACCATGTGCAGCTACACCCCTAGTTACATCCTCCACAGGCACCAGGATGTGACAGAATGTGTCCGAGAATAGGTCACCTTCAGCGGACTGGCCATGTGCAGCTACACCCCTAGTTACATCCTCCACAGGCACCAGGATGTGACAGAATGTGTCCGAGAATAAGTCACCTTCAGCGGACAGGCCATGTGCAGCTACACCCCTAGTTACATCCTCCACAGGCACCAGGATGTGAACATAATGTGTCCGAGGACAGAGCACCATCAACGGACTCTTTACCAGCTTCGAGTCCCTTGTTTTCGACTTCCAGAGGCACCATAATGTCAAAAACATGTGTCTGCCAAAGATGCACCATCAACTGACTCTCTGCGAGCTTCGAGTCCCTTGTTTTCGACTTCCAGATGCACCATAATGTCAAAAACATGTGCCCGAGAAAGATGCACCATCAACGGACTCTCTATGAGCTTCTGGGGCCTTGTTACAATCCTCCAGGAGGCTTCTGAAAAGGAGCTCTCTAGTCCCGAGATGGTACCCGGTGGCAAAACCTCTTTTTGGCATCCTCCAAGCTTAAGGGGAATCCTCAGAGAGTGTCCGAAAAAAGTGCACTATCGTCGGACTGACCGTTTTGGCTCGGGAGGGTAGGCCATGGAGCTCGCGCCAGCACCCCCAACTTTTTTTTAGCCATGGTTAACCAGTAACTATGAGTCTCTTAAGGTTCCATAAGAGAGTCATACTATGACTCTTATGGAAAAGTAACTATGACTCTGTCATAGGGTCGGGGCAAAAACGAATCTCAAGAACATTAAGGCTAAATAAATATCAGAGTTGATCCAAATGATTGAGGGAAGTTGGCTAGCAATAACCCCAATTATGGGATAAAGATTGGCTCTGAAAGAGGAAATATTCTGGAAATTTACTGTGGGAGAAATCGGTGACTAGTTCGCACTGACAGGTGGGTTTTTGTATCAGCACGGTGGCTCAGTGGGTAGGGCGCGGCACCACGAACCTGAAGAGCACAGGTTCGAAACCCGCAAAGGGTAAGATTTCAGAAGAACATCTGAGAATCGCAGGTTCAAATCCCACCTGGAGCAACTATATCCTAAGTTGCATATGAATCCCCAGAGAAAAATAACACACAAATCGCAATCAAACTCTGTAAACAGAATGTGGCAAACTCTGTAAGCAGAACATGGCATACTTTGAAGACAGAACTTGGCAAACTCTGTATACACAACCCAGCAAACTCTGCAAACAGAATGTGGCAAACTCTGTAAATGGAGTGAGGCAAACTCTGTAAACAGAACGTGGCAAACTCTGTAACAGAACTCAGCAAACTCTGTGAAAAGAACCTGGCAAGTTCTTTAAACAGAAAATATAATATTTTGTTTTTATCTTTTTTTAAAGCCATTCGTCTCACACGTTTCACCCTAGAAAGGCGCCCGGTGTACGCCGGAGTATCCTTTCTGCCCCCGGTGATTTCGTAAAGCATCCCAGGTGCTGAGGTCCCACGGGGCCTCTACTTGGGAGGGTAGGGAATTTCGGTCGACCCCTCCCGCTGGCAGGCCGTTGCTGAGGATTGTGTAAATCAGTTGTAAAAGTCACACAGCAATCATATAATATAAAATTATATGTTTTTCGGTTTCCTAACCGTTGTCGGCAGTGGAAGTCGATTGTAAAAATCACAGGTACGGTGTTGCACCCCGCACAGTAACCGGAACCCCACCGGGTGGGCAGAGAAATCTGCCAGAACATCCAGCAGGAATGGCTGCGATGAAGAAGGGCAAGACCACAGGTCGCAAGGCTAAGTGGTCTGTAAAAGAACTAAAAACTTTGATGGAGATGGAGGAGGCTCTCGAGCAAGGCCAATACTCTGTATATTACATGAATGTGGAAATTGCAAGTCAGCTTCCAGGTAGGTCCTCCCACGAAGTGAAAGAGAAAAGACAGTGCATGAGACGGCAATCTCACAGGAGAAGCACTAAGCTCTTACTGCAGCCAACAGAGGCAAACCTGGAGAGGCAGGAAATCCCTGCTGAACTCAATCTGCTGATACAGCCACGAGTGTTACAAGCAGTAACTGGCCTCAACAGAAAATTAAGGTGGCAAGCTGGTGCTCTCATTGACGTGTACACTCACGAACACGAAATCAGGCGGGCGCTCACACTGGCAAGCAGGAAGGACCCGGGCGCAGCAGTGGCCATTGAGACCGCTACGGCGATGGTGATAAGGGAGGCGAGAAGAAAAGGGGCTTTTTTTTGGCGAAATTTTTCATGGGAGTCTGCCTGGGAGTGTGCCTGCAGTCTGCCTGGGATTCTGCCTGCACTCTGCCTGTGTGTGTGTGTGTCCTCAGGACCGTGGAGAGCTGCAGTCATTGGTCTGCCTCCAGCAGTCATTTGGCTACCTTAGAGAGTCAGGAGCCGGCAGCCCGCTAGGGCCGCGGGCGACCTGTCACCAAGCGCGTCCCTCAAGGCGGTGAGTTGACCCACGGACCAGCACAAGTTCGCCTCATGAAAACCGGAGATTCCTACCGATATGCCACGTCCCACTGTGTGGTGTGTTTGTTTAGTGTGTAGCGCAGTTGCACTACGGGGTGTTGAGCTGCTTATTATGTGTAGGTTTTTAAGGATGCAATGTGCATTGTGGTCCGGTGCTTCCGCCCTGTATAGCTTTTCCTCTTAAGCTTTTCACTTTAATATAAAGTATTCAATCCCTACTTTGTAGGATGTCACTCAAGATAGTTAAGGATCCTCTCAGAACACTCTTACAAAGTCTCGACGCGAGAGCTTTTGCACTGCTCTTAGAAAGTCCCATTCTCTTGAGGATCTTGTTGTTGGGTTTATGCCAGAGGCCCCTCGCTCCCAGTGGAAATCCGTGTATTTCCACTTCCTCTACACCCATGACCTGTTTCACCAAGTTCTTGATGGGTTTGTAGTGCTTTACTTTCTCTCGGCCTGCGAGTTTTAGTGTGTTGATGTTCCTTTCAAACCGTACTGTCACATCCAGCACCATTGCCTTACCATCTTTGCAAAAGACCAAGTCTGGGTGTCTCACATTTGGTCTGCTTCCAAATTCTTTCTCCCTGTGGACAACCCAGCCCTGCTTCTTCGCAGCGACTGCCAGTCGATGGCATGCAAAATTGTGTCGCTCCAGTCGTTTCGCCCTACCGCTGGGACATGCTCCGAGGAGGTGTGAGGCGGACTCAAGCCTCGCGTGACAGCCTCGGCAACTCGCGTTCCACTTGCTTTGGCCCCTTGCCATAAATTCCCTGGTAGGGTAGACGTTCGCTTGTAGCTGTAGTGCTTGTGAGCAGAATTTGTGTTGCACTTTTGGGAGTTTGGAGAGCCAGGCATTAGACTCTGGAGAGTCTTTGAACCAGGCTATTCCAACTCCCTGCACCGATTTGCCTGCCCACCGGTCGAACTCTACATCTTGCCACTTGCATGGTCTCTTGTACTGGGATAGCTGAGGGGCCCCATCTGCTTCAGTAACGTTTGTTACTGGCACACCCTCTGGAGTTGGTAATTTCTCCAGTTGCCCGCCCGCTTTGAGCCAAGCTCTTCTCCAGTCCTCCAGCCCGTTCTGGTCCCAGGCTATCTTTCTGATGACTTCATCATCAGAGTGCAAAAGTTTCCACAACCGCTTTGCCTGCATAGCAGGAATAACGGCGCTCAACTTTTGTAGCCCCAGACCTCCGTCTCTCGCTCTAGCATAGAGCAACCCATCACATGTGGTCTGCGCTAGACCCAGCCATGTTTTTACTGTGCTACGTAGTAGCCGGTCCAGCAGTCGCAGCCGAACTATACTGTAGTCGCAGTGGTCGGCCCGGTAGAAATGCCTGGGGATTATGAAGGTCTTAAGCAGCCAAATCTTTTGAGGGGCAGTTAATGGTGTCGCCCCTACCTTATCCAGCGCCACTTGTAACTCTTTGAGAATGTCGGGTTTCTCGAGGCCCCTCACTGGACCGACCTGAATTCCCAGATATCTTACCGCCCTTCCACTTTCAACCATTTCTATTGGTGTCCCCTCGATCTGCCAGGGAGGACAGTCATTCACTTTCATTTTCATGCTGTGTTTCAAGGGGGTAACCATGAAGCCGAAGCACTTGCTTGCGTGCACCTTAAGCCCCGTCAGGGCACAGAAGTCATTCAGTGTGTCGCTGACCAGCACCAGGTCATCTGCGAATGCAAGCGAGACCAGCTTTGTGTCTGCGATCTTTACTCCCTTACCGAGGCTTTCCAGTGTGTGGAGCAGTGGATCAAGAGCCAGATTGAAAAGCAATGGGGACAGTGGGTCACCCTGCTTCACACCGACTTTCATTGCAATGGGTTCAGATTGTTCTCCCCCGGCTTCAATGCAAGTTACGCCCCCGTCGTACGAGCTTTGTATTGTGTTTATGATGTGTTCATCCAGACCTCTCTGCCTGAGCACTGCAAGCAAGTGCTCGTGTGTCACCGTATCGAAAGCCTTTGCCACGTCCACGAGCACCACCGCTAGTGACTTTCTCTCCCTCCTGCTGGCTTTAACCAGACTTTGAAGGATGTGAAGATTCTCACTACAGCCAGGAGAGTCCCTTAACCCTCGCTGCCTGTCGTGGATAGTGCAGGCTTTCGTAAGGCGCCCATTTAGCAGTCGTGAGAACAGCCGCATCAGCATCGAGCCGATAGTGATTGGGCGCCAGTTATTTGGGTCATTCAACAGCAGAGGGTCGGAGGTCTTTGGTATCAGTACAGTTCTCGCGGGCTTTACACACTGAGGTATGAACCCCGCCGCAAGCCAGCTGCCAAAGAGTTTTGATAGCTTCACACCCTTCGGGTCCCAGAGGAGTAGGTCATCCCGCCCGATGCCGTCCGTGCCTGGTGCCGATTTCCTGTCCGTCTTTCTGAGGTGTGTGAGCACCTCTTCGGGGGTGAACAGGGTGGAGAAGTGTTCGTTGTCCGCCCCGCTGGCGGCCTTAAAGCCTCCCAAGCCCTTGAAGGCACCTTCTGACACCATCCAACGCCTTTCAAACACTTCGTGTAATTGAGGCAGCAGGACTGGGCAGTCGGTCGCTTAGCCGGGTCCGTACTCATTAGTTTTCTGAGTTTATGGACCTCATCCCTCTTCATTTCTCGCTTGCTTCGGGGCTTCATCGGCTCGCCAGCTTTGCTGTTCTTTTTGGTCGCTGGACCTTTTCTTCTCGCCTCCCTTATCACCATCGCCGTAGCGGTCTCAATGGCCACTGCTGCGCCCGGGTCCTTCCTGCTTGCCAGTGTGAGCGCCCGCCTGATTTCGTGTTCGTGAGTGTACATGTCAATGAGAGCACCAGCTTGCCACCTTAATTTTCTGTTGAGGCCAGTTACTGCTTGTAACCCTCGTGGCTGTATCAGCAGATTGAGTTCAGCAGGGATTTCCTGCCTCTCCAGGTTTGCCTCTGTTGGCTGCAGTAAGAGCTTAGTGCCTCTCCTGTGAGATTGCCGTCTCATGCACTGTCTTTTCTCTTTCACTTCGTGGGAGGACCTACCTGGAAGCTGACTTGCAATTTCCACATTCATGTAATATACAGAGTATTGGCCTTGCTCGAGAGCCTCCTCCATCTCCATCAAAGTTTTTAGTTCTTTTACAGACCACTTAGCCTTGCGACCTGTGGTCTTGCCCTTCTTCATCGCAGCCATTCCTGCTGGATGTTCTGGCAGATTTCTCTGCCCACCCCGTGGAATTCCGGTTACTGTGCGGGGTGCAACACCGTACCTGTGATTTTTACAATCGACTTCCACTGCCGACAACGGTTAGGAAACCGAAAAACATATAATTTTATATTATATGATTGCTGTGTGACTTTTACAACTGATTTACACAATCCTCAGCAACGGCCTGCCAGCGGGAGGGGTCGACCGAAATTCCCTACCCTCCCAAGTAGAGGCCCCGTGGGACCTCAGCACCTGGGATGCTTTACGAAATCACCGGGGGCAGAAAGGATACTCCGGCGTACACCGGGCGCCTTTCTAGGGTGAAACGTGTGAGACGAATGGCTTTAAAAAAAGATAAAAACAAAATATTATATTTTCTGTTTAAAGAACTTGCCAGGTTCTTTTCACAGAGTATGCCATGTTCTGCTTACAGAGTTTGCCACGTTCTGTTTACAGAGTTTGATTGCAATTTGTGTGTTATTTCTCTCCGGGGATTCATATGCAACTTAGGACATAGATGCTTCAGGTGGGATTTGAACCTGCGATTCTCAGATGTTCTTCTGAAATCTTACCCTTTGCGGGTTTTGAACCTGTGCTCTTCAGGTTCGTGGTGCCGCGCCCTACCCACTGAGCCAACGTGCTGATACAGAATCCCACCTGTCAGTGCGACCAAGTCACCGATTCCTCCCACAGTAAATTTCCAGGCTATTTCCTCTTTCAGAGCCAATCTTTATCCCATAATTGGGGTTATTGCTAGCCAACTTCCCTCAATCATTTGGATCAACTCTGATATTTATTTAGCCTTAATGTTCTTGAGATTCGTTTTTGCCCCGACCCTATGACAGAGTCATAGTTACTTTTCCATAAGAGTCATAGTATGACTCTCTTATGGAACCTTAAGAGACTCATAGTTACTGGTTAACCATGGGTAAAAAAAAGTTGGGGGTGCTGGCGCGAGCTCCATGGCCTACCCTCCCGAGCCAAAACGGTCAGTCCGACGACAGTGCACTTTTTTCGGACACTCTCTGAGGATTCCCCTTAAGCTTGGAGGATGCCAAAAAGAGGTTTTGCCACCGGGTACCATCTCGGGACTAGAGAGCACCTTTTCAGAAGCCTCCTGGAGGATTGTAACAAGGCCCCAGAAGCTCATAGAGAGTCCGTTGATGGTGCATCTTTCTCGGGCACATGTTTTTGACATTATGGTGCATCTGGAAGTCGAAAACAAGGGACTCGAAGCTCGCAGAGAGTCAGTTGATGGTGCATCTTTGGCGGACACATGTTTTTGACATTATGGTGCCTCTGGAAGTCGAAAACAAGGGACTCGAAGCTGGTAAAGAGTCCGTTGATGGTGCTCTGTCCTCGGACACATTATGTTCACATCCTGGTGCCTGTGGAGGATGTAACTAGGGGTGTAGCTGCACATGGCCTGTCCGCTGAAGGTGACCTATTCTCGGACACATTCTGTCACATCCTGGTGCCTGTGGAGGATGTAACTAGGGGTGTAGCTGCACATGGCCAGTCCGCTGAAGGTGACCTATTCTCGGACACATTCTGTCACATCCTGGTGCCTGTGGAGGATGTAACTAGGGGTGTAGCTGCACATGGTCAGTCCGCTGAAGGTGACCTATTCTCGGACACATTCTGTCACATCCTGGTGCCTGTGGAGGATGTTACTAGGGGTGCAGCTGCACATGGCCAGTCCGCTGAAGGTGACCTATTCTCGGACACATTCTGTCACATCCTGGTGCTTTTGGAGGATGTAACCAGGGGTGTAGCTGCTCAGGGCCAGTCCCCTGAAGGTGACCTATTCTCGGACACATTCTGTCACATCCTGGTGCCTGTGGAGGATGTAACCAGGGGTGTAGCTGCTCAGGGCCAGTCCGCTGAAGGTGCACTCTTCTCGGACACATGTTCCTCAAATCCTGGTCCTCCTGGAGGATATAGAGGGGTCTAGAGGCTCATGGCATGTCCGCTGAAGGTGCAGTATTCTCGGACACCTTTGAGCAGGGTCCTACCCCTCTGGAGGTCTGAAAACTGTGGATTTTTTCTAAGTCCATTTTGGTTAACCATGGGTAGGGTTTTGGTTAACCATGGGTACGAAAAAGTTGGGGGTGGTGGCGGAGGCTCCACAAAATACCCTCCCGACCGAAAACGGTCAGTCCGACGACCATGCACCTTTCTCGGACACCTTCTGAAAATCCCCCTAAGGCCTGGAGGATCACAGAAAGAGGTTTTGCCACCGGGTGACGGCGCGAAATCGAGAGCACCCTAAAAAAGTGGACTTAGGCTCAGAACGAAAAATAAAAAAAGTTCCACAAAGAGGTAACTCAGCCTCTGAGTGTCCGATTTTCAAGCGGTTTGAAGCGGACTGTTGACCACACTCTCCTCCTTCTCCACTCCTAAACCTTCTGACCGATTGGAAACCGTGACCCGCCAGGGGAGGCACCCTGTCTCACAGGTCCCACCTCCCCGCCACCGCGGTCAGCCTCCAGGCCGGGGACGCCGAGGGCTCTACGGAGCTCTCTGTCACCGCGCCGAACCCTTCTCTAGCGAGAATTTGCCCCGGATGAGTGGGGAGAGGCATATTAGTGGCTGAGGTACCTGAGAAGCACAGGTTCGAACCCCGCGAAGGGCAAGTCTCGGTGAAACCACCCATTAAAGGTGTTAGTTTCGACGAAACCACCTGAAAATCGTAGGATTGAACCCCACATGAAGCAACTCTGAGAGAGAGAAAGATTGAAAGAGAAAGAGCCTGGGAAAATATGGGGTGAGGAATCGGTGATTTGGGCGCACTGACAGGCGGAATTCTGTACCAGCACGGTGGCTTAGTGGGTAGGGCGCGGCACCAAAGACCTGATGAGCACAGGTTCGAAACCCGCAAAGGGTAAGATTCCAGAAAACCATCTGAGAATTGCAGGTTCAAATCCCAACTGAAGCAACTCTGTCCTAAGTTGTGAATGACTCCCCGGTATGAAAAAAGGCTCGACTCTATAAAGGAAAAGCTATACAGGGCGGAAGCACGATCACAAAGCACATTATATCCTTAAAAACCTACACATAATAAGCAGCTCAACACCCCGTAGTGCAACTGCGCTACACACTAAACAAACACACCACACAGTCAACTGCGCTACACACTAAACAAACACACCACACAGTGGGGCGTGGCAGATCGGTATGAATCTCTGGTTTTCATGAGGCGAACTTGTGCTGATGACTGATCGTCTGAAGGCTGTGGCGGCAAGTGAGAAACGGAGCGAGCTATCTAGAATTCAATGGCGACCTCACTTAGACGTCCAGCAGTGCTGGGAGCTCTGTGTGTGTCTGTGGGAGCCTCATGAAGCTCACTGTGTTTGGGGGCAGTGGGCTGGGGCTGAGGGCAGTACTGGGGGTTAGGGTTAGTGCTGGGCAGTGCTGGGAGCTCTGTGTGTGTCTGTGGGACCCTCAGAGAGCTTTAATATGAAAGAAAGGCTCGACTCTATAAAGGAAAAGCTATACAGGGCGGAAGCACCGGACCACGATGCACATTGCATCCTTAAAAACCTACACATAATAAGCAGCTCAACACCCCGTAGTGCAACTGCGCTACACACTAAACAAACACACCACACAGTCAACTGCGCTACACACTAAATAAACACACCACACAGTGGGGCGTGGCAGATCGGTATGAATCTCCAGTTTTCATGAGGCGAACTTGTGCTGATGACTGATCGTCTGAAAGCTGTGGCGGCAAGTGAGAAACGGAGCGAGCTATCTAGAATTCAATGGCGACCTCAGTTAGACGTCCAGCAGTGCTGGGAGCTCTGTGTGTGTCTGTGGGAGCCTCATGAAGCTCACTGTGTTTGGGGGCAGTGGGCTGGGGCTGAGGGCAGTACTGGGGGTTAGGGTTAGTGCTGGGCAGTGCTGGGAGCTCTCTGTGTGTCTGTGGGACCCTCAGAGAGCTTTAATAGCAGGCAGAATTATTGGGCCTAAAGGGAGACAAGTGTGAGCCATTGGGGCTTGCTGTGAGTTAATACAGTACACAGGGCAGTGTTTGGAGCTCTCTGTGTGTCTCTCTGACCTCTGGGGACCTTTAATAGACAGCAGGCTAATTAGGCCTGTCTGGGGAGGTGTGTGTGTCTGTAGGCCTCCCAGTAAGTGAACCCAACACACTGGGCAGTGTTTGGAGCTCTCTGTGTGTCTCTCTGACCTTTGGGGACCTTTAATAGACAGCAGGCTTCTTAGGCCTGTCTGGGGAGGTGTGTGTGTCTGTAGGCCTCCCAGTAAGTGAACCCAACACACTGGGCAGTGTTTGGAGCTCTCTGGGTGTCTCTCTGACCTTTGGGGACCTTTAATAGACAGCAGGCTTCTTAGGCCTGTCTGGGGAGGTGTGTGTGTCTGTAGGCCTCCCAGTAAGTGAACACAACACACTAGGCAGTGCTGGGAGCTCTCTGTGTGTCTCTCTGACCTTTTGGGACCTTTAATAGACAGCAGGCTTCTTAGGCCTGACTGGGGAGGTGTGTGTGTCTGTAGGCCTCCCAGTAAGTGAACCCAACACACTGGGCAGTGTTTGGAGCTCTCTGTGTGTCTCTCTGACCTTTGGGGACCTTTAATAGACAGGAGGCTTCTTAGGCCTGTCTGGGGAGGTGTGTGTGTCTGTAGGCCTCCAGTGTTTTCTAAGTCCATTTTGGTTATAACCAGGGATGTAACCAGGGGTGTAGCTGCTCAGGGCCAGTCCGCTGAGGGTGCACTGTTCTCGGACACATTTTCCTCAAATCCTGGTCCTCCTGGAGGATATAGAGGGGTCTAGAGGCTCATGGCATGTCCGCTGAAGGTGCAGTATTCTCGGACGCCTTTGAGCAGGGTCCTACCCCTCTGGAGGTCTGAAAACTGTGGATTTTTTCTAAGACCATTTTGGTTAACCATGGGTAGGGTTTTGGTTAACCATGGGTACGAAAAAGTTGGGGGTGGTGGCGGAGGCTCCACAAAATACCCTCCCGACCGAAAACGGTCAGTCCGACGACCATGCACCTTTCTCGGACACCTTCTGAAAATCCCCCTAAGGCCTGGAGGATCACAGAAAGAGGTTTTGCCACCGGGTGACGGCGCGAAATCGAGAGCACCCTAAAAAAGTGGACTTAGGCTCAGAACGAAAAATAAAAAAAGTTCCACAAAGAGGTAACTCAGCCTCTGAGTGTCCGATTTTCAAGCGGTTTGAAGCGGACTGTTGACCACACTCTCCTCCCTCTCCCGGAGGATATATAGGGGTCTAGAGGCTCAAGGCATGTCCGCTGAAGGTGACCTATTCTCGGACACATTCTGTCACATCCTGGTGCCTGTGGAGGATGTAACCAGGGGTTTAGCTGCTCAGGGCCAGTCCGCTGAGGTTGCACTGTTCTCGGACACATGTTCCTCAAATCCTGGTCCTCCTGGAGGATATAGAGGGGTCTAGAGGCTCATGGCATGTCCGCTGAAGGTGCAGTATTCTCGGACACCTTTGAGCAGGGTCCTACCCCTCTGGAGGTCTGAAAACTGTGGATTTTTTCTAAGTCCATTTTGGTTAACCATGGGTAGGGTTTTGGTTAACCATGGGTACGAAAAAGTTGGGGGTGGTGGCGGAGGCTCCACAAAATACCCTCCCGACCGAAAACGGTCAGTCCGACGACCATGCACCTTTCTCGGACACCTTCTGAAAATCCCCCTAAGGCCTGGAGGATCACAGAAAGAGGTTTTGCCACCGGATGACGGCGTGAAATCGAGAGCACCCTAAAAAAGTGGACTTAGGCTCAGAACGAAAAATAAAAAAAGTTCCACAAAGAGGTAACTTAGCCTCTGAGTGTCCGATTTTCAAGCGGTTTGAAGCGGACTGTTGACCACACTCTCCTCCCTCTCCCGGAGGATATATAGGGGTCTAGAGGCTCAAGGCATGTCCGCTGAAGGTGACCTATTCTCGGACACATTCTGTCACATCCTGGTGCCTGTGGAGGATGTAACCAGGGGTGTAGCTGCTCAGGGCCAGTCCACTGAAGGTGCACTGTTCTCGGACACATGTTCCTCAAATCCTGGTCCTCCTGGAGGATATAGAGGGATCTAGAGGCTCATGGCATGTCCGCTGAAGGTGCAGTATTCTCGGACACCTTTGAGCAGGGTCCTACCCCTCTGGAGGTCTGAAAACTGTGGATTTTTTGTAAGACCATTTTGGTTAACCATGGGTAGGGTTTTGGTTAACCATGGGTACGAAAAAGTTGGGGGTGGTGGCGGAGGCTCCACAAAATACCCTCCCGACCGAAAACGGTCAGTCCGACGACCATGCACCTTTCTCGGACACCTTCTGAAAATCCCCCTAAGGCCTGGAGGATCACAGAAAGAGGTTTTGCCACCGGGTGACGGCGCGAAATCGAGAGCACCCTAAAAAAGTGGACTTAGGCTCAGAACGAAAAATAAAAAAAGTTCCACAAAGAGGTAACTCAGCCTCTGAGTGTCCGATTTTCAAGCGGTTTGAAGCGGACTGTTGACCACACTCTCCTCCCTCTCCCGGAGGATATATAGGGGTCTAGAGGCTCAAGGCATGTCCGCTGAAGGTGACCTATTCTCGGACACATTCTGTCACATCCTGGTGCCTGTGGAGGATGTAACCAGGGGTTTAGCTGCTCAGGGCCAGTCCGCTGAGGGTGCACTGTTCTCGGACACATGTTCCTCAAATCCTGGTCCTCCTGGAGGATATAGAGGGGTCTAGAGGCTCATGGCATGTCCGCTGAAGGTGCAGTATTCTCGGACACCTTTGAGCAGGGTCCTACCCCTCTGGAGGTCTGAAAACTGTGGATTTTTTCTAAGTCCATTTTGGTTAACCATGGGTAGGGTTTTGGTTAACCATGGGTACGAAAAAGTTGGGGGTGGTGGCGGAGGCTCCACAAAATACACTCCCGACCGAAAACGGTCAGTCCGACGACCATGCACCTTTCTCGGACACCTTCTGAAAATCCCCCTAAGGCCTGGAGGATCAGAGAAAGAGGTTTTGCCACCGGATGACGGCGTGAAATCGAGAGCACCCTAAAAAAGTGGACTTAGGCTGAGAACGAAAAATAAAAAAAGTTCCACAAAGAGGTAACTTAGCCTCTGAGTGTCCGATTTTCAAGCGGTTTGAAGTGGACTGTTGACCACACTCTCCTCCCTCTCCCGGAGGATATATAGGGGTCTAGAGGCTCAAGGCATGTCCGCTGAAGGTGACCTATTCTCGGACACATTCTGTCACATCCTGGTGCCTGTGGAGGATGTAACCAGGGGTGTAGCTGCTCAGGGCCAGTCCACTGAAGGTGCACTGTTCTCGGACACATATTCCTCAAATCCTGGTCCTCCTGAAGGATATAGAGGGATCTAGAGGCTCATGGCATGTCCGCTGAAGGTGCAGTATTCTCGGACACCTTTGAGCAGGGTCCTACCCCTCTGGAGGTCTGAAAACTGTGGATTTTTTCTAAGTCCATTTTGGTTAACCATGGGTAGGGTTTTGGTTAACCATGGGTACGAAAAAGTTGGGGGTGGTGGCGGAGGCTCCACAAAATACCCTCCCGACCGAAAACGGTCAGTCCGACGACCATGCACCTTTCTCGGACACCTTCTGAAAATCCCCCTAAGGCCTGGAGGATCACAGAAAGAGGTTTTGCCACCGGGTGACGGCGCGAAATCGAGAGCACCCTAAAAAAGTTCCCACGAGAAAAAACTCAGCCTCTGAGTGTCCGATTTTCAAGCGGTTTGAAGCGGACTGTTGACCACACTCTCTTCCCTCTCCTCTCCTAAACCTTCTGACCGATTGGAAACCGTGACCCGCCAGGGGAGGCACCCTGTCTCACAGGTCCCACCTCCCCGCCACCGCGGTCAGCCTCCAGGCCTGGGACGCCGAGGGCTCTACGGAGCTCTCTGTCACCGCGCCGAACCCTTCTCTAGCGAGAATTTGCCCCGGATGAGTGGGGAGAGGCATATTAGTGGCTGAGGTACCTGAGAAGCACAGGTTCGAACCCCGCGAAGGGCAAGTCTCGGTGAAACCACCCATTAAAGGTGTTAGTTTCGACGAAACCACCTGAAAATCGTAGGATCGAACCCCACATGAAGCAACTCGGTCCTTGTCACATAGGTCTCTCTGGCTCAAGAGGAAGGCTCGACTCTATAAGGCTCGACACATTGCATCCTTAAAAACCTACACATAATAAGCAGCTCAACACCCCGTAGTGCAACTGCGCTACACACTAAACAAACACACCACACAGTGGGGCGTGGCAGATCGGTATGAATCTCCGGTTTTCATGAGGCAAACTTGTGCTGATGACTGATCGTCTGAAGGCTGTGGCGGCAAGCGAGAAACGGAGCGAGCTATCTAGAATTCAATGGCGACCTCAGTTAGACGTCCAGCAGTGCTGGGAGCTCTGTGTGTGTCTGTGGGAGCCTCATGAAGCTCACTGTGTTTGGGGGCAGTGGGCTGGGGCTGAGGGCAGTACTGGGGGTTAGGGTTAGTGCTGGGCAGTGCTGGGAGCTCTGTGTGTGTCTGTGGGACCCTCAGAGAGCTTTAATAGCAGGCAGAATTTTTGGGCCTAAAGGGAGACAAGTGTGAGCCATTGGGGCTTGCTGTGACTTAATACAGTACACAGGGCAGTGTTTGGAGCTCTCTGTGTGTCTCTCTGACCTCTGGGGACCTTTAATAGACAGCAGGCTAATTAGGCTTGTCTGGGGAGGTGTGTGTGTCTGTAGGCCTCCCAGTAAGTGAACCCAACACACTGGGCAGTGTTTGGAGCTCTCTGTGTGTCTCTCTGACCTCTGGGGACCTTTAATAGACAGCAGGCTTCTTAGGCCTGTCTGGGGAGGTGTGTGTGTCTGTAGGCTTCCCAGTAAGTGAACCCAACACACTGGGCAGTGTTTGGAGCTCTCTGGGTGTCTCTCTGACCTTTGGGGACTTTTAATAGACAGCAGGCTTCTTAGGCCTGTCTGGGGAGGTGTGTGTGTCTGTAGGCCTCCCGGTAAGTGAACCCAACACACTGGGCAGTGCTGGGAGCTCTCTGTATGTCTCTCTGACCTTTGGGGACCTTTAATAGACAGCAGGCTTCTTAGGCCTGTCTGGGGTGGTGTGTGTGTCTGTAGGCCTCCCAGTAAGTGAACACAACACACTGGGCAGTGCTGGGAGCTTTGTGTGTGTCTCTCTGACCTTTGGGGACCTTTAATAGACAGCAGGCTTCTTAGGCCTGTCTGGGGAGGTGTGTGGGTCTGTAGGCCTCCCAGTAAGCGAACCCAACACACTGGGACTTAAGAGACTCATAGTTACTGGTTAACCATGGGTAAAAAAAAGTTGGGGGTGCTGGCGCGAGCTCCATGGCCTACCCTCCCGAGCCAAAACGGTCAGTCCGACGACAGTGCACTTTTTTCGGACACTCTCTGAGGATTCCCCTTAAGCCTGGAGGATGCCAAAAAGAGGTTTTGCCACCGGGTACCATCTCGGGACTAGAGAGCTCCTTTTCAGAAGCCTCCTGGAGGATTGTAACAAGGCCCCAGAAGCTCATAGAGAGTCCGTTGATGGTGCATCTTTCTCGGGCACATGTTTTTGACATTATGGTGCATCTGGAAGTCGAAAACAAGGGACTCGAAGCTCGCAGAGAGTCCGTTGATGGTGCATCTTTGGCGGACACATGTTTTTGACATTATGGTGCCTCTGGAAGTCGAAAACAAGGGACTCGAAGCTGGTAAAGAGTCCGTTGATGGTGCTCTGTCCTCGGACACATTCTGAACAGTGCACCTTCAGCGGACTGGCCCTGAGCAGCTACACCCCTGGTTACATCCTCCACAGGCACCAGGATGTGACAGAATGTGTCCGAGAATAGGTCACCTTCAGCGGACATGCCTTGAGCCTCTAGACCCCTATATATCCTCCGGGAGAGGGAGGGAGAGTGTGGTCAACAGTCCGCTTCAAACCGCTTGAAAATCGGACACTCAGAGGCTGAGTTACCTCTTTGTGGAACTTTTTTTATTTTTCGTTCTGAGCCTAAGTCCACTTTTTTAGGGTGCTCTCGATTTCGCGCCGTCATCCGGTGGCAAAACCTCTTTCTGTGATCCTCCAGGCCTTAGGGGGATTTTCAGAAGGTGTCCGAGAAAGGTGCATGGTCGTCGGACTGACCGTTTTCGGTCGGGAGGGTATTTTGTGGAGCCTCCGCCACCACCCCCAACTTTTTCGTACCCATGGTTAACCAAAACCCTACCCATGGTTAACCAAAATGGACTTAGAAAAAATCCACAGTTTTCAGACCTCCAGAGGGGTAGGACCCTGCTCAAAGGTGTCCGAGAATACTGCACCTTCAGCGGACATGCCATGAGCCTCTAGACCCCTCTATATCCTCCAGGAGGACCAGGATTTGAGGAACATGTGTCCAAGAACAGTGCACCCTCAGCGGACTGGCCCTGAGCAGCTACACCCCTGGTTACATCCTCCAAAAGCACCAGGATGTGACAGAATGTGTCCGAGAATAGGTCACCTTCAGCGGACTGGCCCTGTGCAGCTGCACCCCTAGTAACATCCTCCACAGGCACCAGCATGTGACAGAATGTGTCCGAGAATAGGTCACCTTCAGCGGACTGACCATGTGCAGCTACACCCCTAGTTACATCCTCCACAGGCACCAGGATGTGACAGAATGTGTCCGAGAATAGGTCACCTTCAGCGGACTGGCCATGTGCAGCTACACCCCTAGTTACATCCTCCACAGGCACCAGGATGTGACAGAATGTGTCCGAGAATAAGTCACCTTCAGCGGACAGGCCATATGCAGCTACACCCCTAGTTACATCCTCCACAGGCACCAGGATGTGAACATAATGTGTCCGAGGACAGAGCACCATCAACGGTCTCTTTACCAGCTTCGAGTCCCTTGTTTTCGACTTCCAGAGGCATCATAATGTCAAAAACATGTGTCCGCCAAAGATGCACCATCAACTGACTCTCTGCGAGCTTCGAGTCCCTTGTTTTCGACTTCCAGATGCACCATAATGTCAAAAACATGTGCCCGAGAAAGATGCACCATCAACGGACTCTCTATGAGCTTCTGGGGCCTTGTTACAATCCTCCAGGAGGCTTCTGAAAAGGAGCTCTCTAGTCCCGAGATGGTACCCGGTGGCAAAACCTCTTTTTGGCATTCTCCAAGCTTAAGGGGAATCCTCAGAGAGTGTCCGAAAAAAGTGCACTATCGTCGGACTGACCGTTTTGGCTCGGGAGGGTAGGCCATGGAGCTCGCGCCAGCACCCCCAACTTTTTTTTAGCCATGGTTAACCAGTAACTATGAGTCTCTTAAGGTTCCATAAGAGAGTCATACTATGACTCTTATGGAAAAGTAACTATGACTCTGTCATAGGGTCGGGGCAAAAACGAATCTCAAGAACATTAAGGCTAAATAAATATCAGAGTTGATCCAAATGATTGAGGGAAGTTGGCTAGCAATAACCCCAATTATGGGATAAAGATTGGCTCTGAAAGAGGAAATAGCCTGGAAATTTACTGTGGGAGGAATCGGTGACTAGGTCGCACTGACAGGTGGGATTCTGTATCAGCACGGTGGCTCAGTGGGTAGGGCGCGGCACCACGAACCTGAAGAGCACAGGTTCGAAACCCGCAAAGGGTAAGATTTCAGAAGAACATCTGAGAATCGCAGGTTCAAATCCCACCTGAAGCAACTATATCCTAAGTTGCATATGAATCCCCAGAGAAAAATAACACACAAATCGCAATCAAACTCTGTAAACAGAATGTGGCAAACTCTGTAAGCAGAACATGGCATACTTTGAAGACAGAACTTGGCAAACTCTGTATACACAACCCGGCAAACTCTGCAAACAGAATGTGGCAAACTCTGTAAATGGAGTGAGGCAAACTCTGTAAACAGAACGTGGCAAACTCTGTAACAGAACTCAGCAAACTCTGTGAAAAGAACCTGGCAAGTTCTTTAAACAGAAAATATAATATTTTGTTTTTATCTTTTTTTAAAGCCATTCGTCTCACACGTTTCACCCTAGAAAGGCGCCCGGTGTACGCCGGAGTATCCTTTCTGCCCCCGATGATTTCGTAAAGCATCCCAGGTGCTGAGGTCCCACGGGGCTCTACTTGGGAGGGTAGGGAATTTCGGTCGACCCCTCCCGCTGGCAGGCCGTTGCTGAGGATTGTGTAAATCAGTTGTAAAAGTCACACAGCAATCATATAATATAAAATTATATGTTTTTCGGTTTCCTAACCGTTGTCGGCAGTGGAAGTCGATTGTAAAAATCACAGGTACGGTGTTGCACCCCGCACAGTAACCGGAACCCCACGGGGTGGGCAGAGAAATCTGCCAGAACATCCAGCAGGAATGGCTGCGATGAAGAAGGGCAAGACCACAGGTCGCAAGGCTAAGTGGTCTGTAAAAGAACTAAAAACTTTGATGGAGATGGAGGAGGCTCTCGAGCAAGGCCAATACTCTGTATATTACATGAATGTGGAAATTGCAAGTCAGCTTCCAGGTAGGTCCTCCCACGAAGTGAAAGAGAAAAGACAGTGCATGAGACGGCAATCTCACAGGAGAAGCACTAAGCTCTTACTGCAGCCAACAGAGGCAAACCTGGAGAGGCAGGAAATCCCTGCTGAACTCAATCTGCTGATACAGCCACGAGTGTTACAAGCAGTAACTGGCCTCAACAGAAAATTAAGGTGGCAAGCTGGTGCTCTCATTGACATGTACACTCACGAACACGAAATCAGGCGGGCGCTCACACTGGCAAGCAGGAAGGACCCGGGCGCAGCAGTGGCCATTGAGACCGCTACGGCGATGGTGATAAGGGAGGCGAGAAGAAAAGGGGCTTTTTTTTGGCGAAATTTTTCATGGGAGTCTGCCTGGGAGTGTGCCTGCAGTCTGCCTGGGATTCTGCCTGCACTCTGCCTGTGTGTGTGTGTGTCCTCAGGACCGTGGAGAGCTGCAGTCATTGGTCTGCCTCCAGCAGTCATTTGGCTACCTTAGAGAGTCAGGAGCCGGCAGCCCGCTAGGGCCGCGGGCGACCTGTCACCAAGCGCGTCCCTCAAGGCGGTGAGTTGACCCACGGACCAGCACAAGTTCGCCTCATGAAAACCGGAGATTCCTACCGATATGCCACGTCCCACTGTGTGGTGTGTTTGTTTAGTGTGTAGCGCAGTTGCACTACGGGGTGTTGAGCTGCTTATTATGTGTAGGTTTTTAAGGATGCAATGTGCATTGTGGTCCGGTGCTTCCGCCCTGTATAGCTTTTCCTCTTAAGCTTTTCACTTTAATATAAAGTATTCAATCCCTACTTTGTAGGATGTCACTCAAGATAGTTAAGGATCCTCTCAGAACACTCTTACAAAGTCTCGACGCGAGAGCTTTTGCACTGCTCTTAGAAAGTCCCATTCTCTTGAGGATCTTGTTGTTGGGTTTATGCCAGAGGCCCCTCGCTCCCAGTGGAAATCCGTGTATTTCCACTTCCTCTACACCCATGACCTGTTTCACCAAGTTCTTGATGGGTTTGTAGTGCTTTACTTTCTCTCGGCCTGCGAGTTTTAGTGTGTTGATGTTCCTTTCAAACCGCACTGTCACATCCAGCACCATTGCCTTACCATCTTTGCAAAAGACCAAGTCTGGGTGTCTCACATTTGGTCTGCTTCCAAATTCTTTCTCCCTGTGGACAACCCAGCCCTGCTTCTTCGCAGCGACTGCCAGTCGATGGCATGCAAAATTGTGTCGCTCCAGTCGTTTCGCCCTACCGCTGGGACATGCTCCGAGGAGGTGTGAGGCGGACTCAAGCCTCGCGTGACAGCCTCGGCAACTCGCGTTCCACTTGCTTTGGCCCCTTGCCATAAATTCCCTGGTAGGGTAGACGTTCGCTTGTAGCTGTAGTGCTTGTGAGCAGAATTTGTGTTGCACTTTTGGGAGTTTGGAGAGCCAGGCATTAGACTCTGGAGAGTCTTTGAACCAGGCTATTCCAACTCCCTGCACCGATTTGCCTGCCCACCGGTCGAACTCTACATCTTGCCACTCGCATGGTCTCTTGTACTGGGATAGCTGAGGGGCCCCATCTGCTTCAGTAACGTTCGTTACTGGCACACCCTCTGGAGTTGGTAATTTCTCCAGTTGCCCGCCCGCTTTGAGCCAAGCTCTTCTCCAGTCCTCCAGCCCGTTCTGGTCCCAGGCTATCTTTCTGATGACTTCATCATCAGAGTGCAAAAGTTTCCACAACCGCTTTGCCTGCATAGCAGGAATAACGGCGCTCAACTTTTGTAGCCCCAGACCTCCGTCTCTCGCTCTAGCATAGAGCAACCCATCACATGTGGTCTGCGCTAGACCCAGCCATGTTTTTACTGTGCTACGTAGTAGCCGGTCCAGCAGTCGCAGCCGAACTATACTGTAGTCGCAGTGGTCGGCCCGGTAGAAATGCCTGGGGATTATGAAGGTCTTAAGCAGCCAAATCTTTTGAGGGGCAGTTAATGGTGTCGCCCCTACCTTATCCAGCGCCACTTGTAACTCTTTGAGAATGTCGGGTTTCTCGAGGCCCCTCACTGGACCGACCTGAATTCCCAGATATCTTACCGCCCTTCCACTTTCAACCATTTCTATTGGTGTCCCCTCGATCTGCCAGGGGGGACAGTCATTCACTTTCATTTTCATGCTGTGTTTCAAGGGGGTAACCATGAAGCCGAAGCACTTGCTTGCGTGCACCTTAAGCCCCGTCAGGGCACAGAAGTCATTCAGTGTGTCGCTGACCAGCACCAGGTCATCTGCGAATGCAAGCGAGACCAGCTTTGTGTCTGCGATCTTTACTCCCTTACCGAGGCTTTCCAGTGTGTGGAGCAGTGGATCAAGAGCCAGATTGAAAAGCAATGGGGACAGTGGGTCACCCTGCTTCACACCGACTTTCATTGCAATGGGTTCAGATTGTTCTCCCCCGGCTTCAATGCAAGTTACGCCCCCGTCGTACGAGCTTTGTATTGTGTTTATGATGTGTTCATCCAGACCTCTCTGCCTGAGCACTGCACGCAAGTGCTCGTGTGTCACCGTATCGAAAGCCTTTGCCACGTCCACGAGCACCACCGCTAGTGACTTTCTCTCCCTCCTGCTGGCTTGACCCAGACTTTGAAGGATGTGAAGATTCTCACTACAGCCAGGAGAGTCCCTTAACCCTCGCTGCCTGTCGTGGATAGTGCAGGCTTTCGTAAGGCGCCCATTTAGCAGTCGTGAGAACAGCCGCATCAGCATCGAGCCGATAGTGATTGGGCGCCAGTTATTTGGGTCATTCAACAGCAGAGGGTCGGAGGTCTTTGGTATCAGTACAGTTCTCGCGGGCTTTACACACTGAGGTATGAACCCCGCCGCAAGCCAGCTGCCAAAGAGTTTTGATAGCTTCACACCCTTCGGGTCCCAGAGGAGTAGGTCATCCCGCCCGATGCCGTCCGTGCCTGGTGCCGATTTCCTGTCCGTCTTTCTGAGGTGTGTGAGCACCTCTTCGGGGGTGAACAGGGTGGAGAAGTGTTCGTTGTCCGCCCCGCTGGCGGCCTTAAAGCCTCCCAAGCCCTTGAAGGCACCTTCTGACACCATCCAACGCCTTTCAAACACTTCGTGTAATTGAGGCAGCAGGACTGGGCAGTCGGTCGCTTAGCCGGGTCCGTACTCATTAGTTTTCTGAGTTTATGGACCTCATCCCTCTTCATTTCTCGCTTGCTTCGGGGCTTCATCGGCTCGCCAGCTTTGCTGTTCTTTTTGGTCGCTGGACCTTTTCTTCTCGCCTCCCTTATCACCATCGCCGTAGCGGTCTCAATGGCCACTGCTGCGCCCGGGTCCTTCCTGCTTGCCAGTGTGAGCGCCCGCCTGATTTCGTGTTCGTGAGTGTACATGTCAATGAGAGCACCAGCTTGCCACCTTAATTTTCTGTTGAGGCCAGTTACTGCTTGTAACCCTCGTGGCTGTATCAGCAGATTGAGTTCAGCAGGGATTTCCTGCCTCTCCAGGTTTGCCTCTGTTGGCTGCAGTAAGAGCTTAGTGCTTCTCCTGTGAGATTGCCGTCTCATGCACTGTCTTTTCTCTTTCACTTCGTGGGAGGACCTACCTGGAAACTGACTTGCAATTTCCACATTCATGTAATATACAGAGTATTGGCCTTGCTCGAGAGCCTCCTCCATCTCCATCAAAGTTTTTAGTTCTTTTACAGACCACTTAGCCTTGCGACCTGTGGTCTTGCCCTTCTTCATCGCAGCCATTCCTGCTGGATGTTCTGGCAGATTTCTCTGCCCACCCCGTGGGGTTCCGGTTACTGTGCGGGGTGCAACACCGTACCTGTGATTTTTACAATCGACTTCCACTGCCGACAACGGTTAGGAAACCGAAAAACATATAATTTTATATTATATGATTGCTGTGTGACTTTTACAACTGATTTACACAATCCTCAGCAACGGCCTGCCAGCGGGAGGGGTCGACCGAAATTCCCTACCCTCCCAAGTAGAGGCCCCGTGGGACCTCAGCACCTGGGATGCTTTACGAAATCACCGGGGGCAGAAAGGATACTCCGGCGTACACCGGGCGCCTTTCTAGGGTGAAACGTGTGAGACGAATGGCTTTAAAAAAAGATAAAAACAAAATATTATATTTTCTGTTTAAAGAACTTGCCAGGTTCTTTTCACAGAGTTTGCTGAGTTCTGTTACAGAGTTTGCCACGTTCTGTTTACAGAGTTTGCCTCACTCCGTTTACAGAGTTTGCCACATTCTGTTTACAGAGTTTGCCGGGTTGTGTATACAGAGTTTGCCAAGTTCTGTCTTCAAAGTATGCCATGTTCTGCTTACAGAGTTTGCCACGTTCTGTTTACAGAGTTTGATTGCAATTTGTGTGTTATTTCTCTCCGGGGATTCATATGCAACTTAGGACATAGTTGCCTCAGGTGGGATTTGAACCTGCGATTCTCAGATGTTCTTCTGAAATCTTACCCTTTGCGGGTTTCGAACCTGTGCTCTTCAGGTTCGTGGTGCCGCGCCCTACCCACTGAGCCACCGTGCTGATACAGAATCCCACCTGTCAGTGCGACCAAGTCACCGATTCCTCCCACAGTAAATTTCCAGGCTATTTCCTCTTTCAGAGCCAATCTTTATCCCATAATTGGGGTTATTGCTAGCCAACTTCCCTCAATCATTTGGATCAACTCTGATATTTATTTAGCCTTAATGTTCTTGAGATTCGTTTTTGCCCCGACCCTATGACAGAGTCATAGTTACTTTTCCATAAGAGTCATAGTATGACTCTCTTATGGAACCTTAAGAGACTCATAGTTACTGGTTAACCATGGGTAAAAAAAAGTTGGGGGTGCTGGCGCGAGCTCCATGGCCTACCCTCCCGAGCCAAAACGGTCAGTCCGACGACAGTGCACTTTTTTCGGACACTCTCTGAGGATTCCCCTTAAGCTTGGAGGATGCCAAAAAGAGGTTTTGCCACCGGGTACCATCTCGGGACTAGAGAGCTCCTTTTCAGAAGCCTCCTGGAGGATTGTAACAAGGCCCCAGAAGCTCATAGAGAGTCCGTTGATGGTGCATCTTTCTCGGGCACATGTTTTTGACATTATGGTGCATCTGGAAGTCGAAAACAAGGGACTCGAAGCTCGCAGAGAGTCAGTTGATGGTGCATCTTTGGCGGACACATGTTTTTGACATTATGGTGCCTCTGGAAGTCGAAAACAAGGGACTCGAAGCTGGTAAAGAGTCCGTTGATGGTGCTCTGTCCTCGGACACATTATGTTCACATCCTGGTGCCTGTGGAGGATGTAACTAGGGGTGTAGCTGCACATGGCCTGTCCGCTGAAGGTGACCTATTCTCGGACACATTCTGTCACATCCTGGTGCCTGTGGAGGATGTAACTAGGGGTGTAGCTGCACATGGCCAGTCCGCTGAAGGTGACCTATTCTCGGACACATTCTGTCACATCCTGGTGCCTGTGGAGGATGTAACTAGGGGTGTAGCTGCACATGGTCAGTCCGCTGAAGGTGACCTATTCTCGGACACATTCTGTCACATCCTGGTGCCTGTGGAGGATGTTACTAGGGGTGCAGCTGCACATGGCCAGTCCGCTGAAGGTGACCTATTCTCGGACACATTCTGTCACATCCTGGTGCTTTTGGAGGATGTAACCAGGGGTGTAGCTGCTCAGGGCCAGTCCCCTGAAGGTGACCTATTCTCGGACACATTCTGTCACATCCTGGTGCCTGTGGAGGATGTAACCAGGGGTGTAGCTGCTCAGGGCCAGTCCGCTGAAGGTGCACTCTTCTCGGACACATGTTCCTCAAATCCTGGTCCTCCTGTCTGTGGGACCCTCAGAGAGCTTTTATATGAAAAAAGGCTCGACTCTATAAAGGAAAAGCTATACAGGGCGGAAGCACGATCACAAAGCACATTATATCCTTAAAAACCTACACATAATAAGCAGCTCAACACCCCGTAGTGCAACTGCGCTACACACTAAACAAACACACCACACAGTCAACTGCGCTACACACTAAACAAACACACCACACAGTGGGGCGTGGCAGATCGGTATGAATCTCTGGTTTTCATGAGGCGAACTTGTGCTGATGACTGATCGTCTGAAGGCTGTGGCGGCAAGTGAGAAACGGAGCGAGCTATCTAGAATTCAATGGCGACCTCACTTAGACGTCCAGCAGTGCTGGGAGCTCTGTGTGTGTCTGTGGGAGCCTCATGAAGCTCACTGTGTTTGGGGGCAGTGGGCTGGGGCTGAGGGCAGTACTGGGGGTTAGGGTTAGTGCTGGGCAGTGCTGGGAGCTCTGTGTGTGTCTGTGGGACCCTCAGAGAGCTTTTATATGAAAGAAAGGCTCGACTCTATAAAGGAAAAGCTATACAGGGCGGAAGCACCGGACCACGATGCACATTGCATCCTTAAAAACCTACACATAATAAGCAGCTCAACACCCCGTAGTGCAACTGCGCTACACACTAAACAAACACACCACACAGTCAACTGCGCTACACACTAAATAAACACACCACACAGTGGGGCGTGGCAGATCGGTATGAATCTCCAGTTTTCATGAGGCGAACTTGTGCTGATGACTGATCGTCTGAAGGCTGTGGCGGCAAGTGAGAAACGGAGCGAGCTATCTAGAATTCAATGGCGACCTCACTTAGACGTCCAGCAGTGCTGGGAGCTCTGTGTGTGTCTGTGGGAGCCTCATGAAGCTCACTGTGTTTGGGGGCAGTGGGCTGGGGCTGAGGGCAGTACTGGGGGTTAGGGTTAGTGCTGGGCAGTGCTGGGAGCTCTCTGTGTGTCTGTGGGACCCTCAGAGAGCTTTAATAGCAGGCAGAATTATTGGGCCTAAAGGGAGACAAGTGTGAGCCATTGGGGCTTGCTGTGACTTAATACAGTACACAGGGCAGTGTTTGGAGCTCTCTGTGTGTCTCTCTGACCTCTGGGGACCTTTAATAGACAGCAGGCTAATTAGGCCTGTCTGGGGAGGTGTGTGTGTGTCTGTAGGCCTCCCAGTAAGTGAACCCAACACACTGGGCAGTGTTTGGAGCTCTCTGTGTGTCTCTCTGACCTTTGGGGACCTTTAATAGACAGCAGGCTTCTTAGGCCTGTCTGGGGAGGTGTGTGTGTCTGTAGGCCTCCCAGTAAGTGAACCCAACACACTGGGCAGTGTTTGGAGCTCTCTGGGTGTCTCTCTGACCTTTGGGGACCTTTAATAGACAGCAGGCTTCTTAGGCCTGTCTGGGGAGGTGTGTGTGTCTGTAGGCCTCCCAGTAAGTGAACACAACACACTAGGCAGTGCTGGGAGCTCTCTGTGTGTCTCTCTGACCTTTTGGGACCTTTAATAGACAGCAGGCTTCTTAGGCCTGACTGGGGAGGTGTGTGTGTCTGTAGGCCTCCCAGTAAGTGAACCCAACACACTGGGCAGTGTTTGGAGCTCTCTGTGTGTCTCTCTGACCTTTGGGGACCTTTAATAGACAGGAGGCTTCTTAGGCCTGTCTGGGGAGGTGTGTGTGTCTGTAGGCCTCCAGTGTTTTCTAAGTCCATTTTGGTTATAACCAGGGATGTAACCAGGGGTGTAGCTGCTCAGGGCCAGTCCGCTGAGGGTGCACTGTTCTCGGACACATGTTCCTCAAATCCTGGTCCTCCTGGAGGATATAGAGGGGTCTAGAGGCTCATGGCATGTCCGCTGAAGGTGCAGTATTCTCGGACACCTTTGAGCAGGGTCCTACCCCTCTGGAGGTCTGAAAACTGTGGATTTTTTCTAAGACCATTTTGGTTAACCATGGGTAGGGTTTTGGTTAACCATGGGTACGAAAAAGTTGGGGGTGGTGGCGGAGGCTCCACAAAATACCCTCCCGACCGAAAACGGTCAGTCCGACGACCATGCACCTTTCTCGGACACCTTCTGAAAATCCCCCTAAGGCCTGGAGGATCACAGAAAGAGGTTTTGCCACCGGGTGACGGCGCGAAATCGAGAGCACCCTAAAGAAGTGGACTTAGGCTCAGAACGAAAAATAAAAAAAGTTCCACAAAGAGGTAACTCAGCCTCTGAGTGTCCGATTTTCAAGCGGTTTGAAGCGGACTGTTGACCACACTCTCCTCCCTCTCCCGGAGGATATATAGGGGTCTAGAGGCTCAAGGCATGTCCGCTGAAGGTGACCTATTCTCGGACACATTCTGTCACATCCTGGTGCCTGTGGAGGATGTAACCAGGGGTGTAGCTGCTCAGGGCCAGTCCGCTGAGGGTGCACTGTTCTCGGACACATGTTCCTCAAATCCTGGTCCTCCTGGAGGATATAGAGGGGTCTAGAGGCTCATGGCATGTCCGCTGAAGGTGCAGTATTCTCGGACACCTTTGAGCAGGGTCCTACCCCTCTGGAGGTCTGAAAACTGTGGATTTTTTCTAAGTCCATTTTGGTTAACCATGGGTAGGGTTTTGGTTAACCATGGGTACGAAAAAGTTGGGGGTGGTGGCGGAGGCTCCACAAAATACCCTCCCGACCGAAAACGGTCAGTCCGACGACCATGCACCTTTCTCGGACACCTTCTGAAAATCCCCCTAAGGCCTGGAGGATCACAGAAAGAGGTTTTGCCACCGGATGACGGCGTGAAATCGAGAGCACCCTAAAAAAGTGGACTTAGGCTCAGAACGAAAAATAAAAAAAGTTCCACAAAGAGGTAACTTAGCCTCTGAGTGTCCGATTTTCAAGCGGTTTGAAGCGGACTGTTGACCACACTCTCCTCCCTCTCCCGGAGGATATATAGGGGTCTAGAGGCTCAAGGCATGTCCGCTGAAGGTGACCTATTCTCGGACACATTCTGTCACATCCTGGTGCCTGTGGAGGATGTAACCAGGGGTGTAGCTGCTCAGGGCCAGTCCACTGAAGGTGCACTGTTCTCGGACACATGTTCCTCAAATCCTGGTCCTCCTGGAGGATATAGAGGGATCTAGAGGCTCATGGCATGTCCGCTGAAGGTGCAGTATTCTCGGACACCTTTGAGCAGGGTCCTACCCCTCTGGAGGTCTGAAAACTGTGGATTTTTTCTAAGACCATTTTGGTTAACCATGGGTAGGGTTTTGGTTAACCATGGGTACGAAAAAGTTGGGGGTGGTGGCGGAGGCTCCACAAAATACCCTCCCGACCGAAAACGGTCAGTCCGACGACCATGCACCTTTCTCGGACACCTTCTGAAAATCCCCCTAAGGCCTGGAGGATCACAGAAAGAGGTTTTGCCACCGGGTGACGGCGCGAAATCGAGAGCACCCTAAAAAAGTGGACTTAGGCTCAGAACGAAAAATAAAAAAAGTTCCACAAAGAGGTAACTCAGCCTCTGAGTGTCCGATTTTCAAGCGGTTTGAAGCGGACTGTTGACCACACTCTCTTCCCTCTCCCGGAGGATATATAGGGGTCTAGAGGCTCAAGGCATGTCCGCTGAAGGTGACCTATTCTCGGACACATTCTGTCACATCCTGGTGCCTGTGGAGGATGTAACCAGGGGTTTAGCTGCTCAGGGCCAGTCCGCTGAGGGTGCACTGTTCTCGGACACATGTTCCTCAAATCCTGGTCCTCCTGGAGGATATAGAGGGGTCTAGAGGCTCATGGCATGTCCGCTGAAGGTGCAGTATTCTCGGACACCTTTGAGCAGGGTCCTACCCCTCTGGAGGTCTGAAAACTGTGGATTTTTTCTAAGTCCATTTTGGTTAACCATGGGTAGGGTTTTGGTTAACCATGGGTACGAAAAAGTTGGGGGTGGTGGCGGAGGCTCCACAAAATACACTCCCGACCGAAAACGGTCAGTCCGACGACCATGCACCTTTCTCGGACACCTTCTGAAAATCCCCCTAAGGCCTGGAGGATCAGAGAAAGAGGTTTTGCCACCGGATGACGGCGTGAAATCGAGAGCACCCTAAAAAAGTGGACTGAGGCTCAGAACGAAAAATAAAAAAAGTTCCACAAAGAGGTAACTTAGCCTCTGAGTGTCCGATTTTCAAGCGGTTTGAAGTGGACTGTTGACCACACTCTCCTCCCTCTCCCGGAGGATATATAGGGGTCTAGAGGCTCAAGGCATGTCCGCTGAAGGTGACCTATTCTCGGACACATTCTGTCACATCCTGGTGCCTGTGGAGGATGTAACCAGGGGTGTAGCTGCTCAGGGCCAGTCCACTGAAGGTGCACTGTTCTCGGACACATATTCCTCAAGTCCTGGTCCTCCTGAAGGATATAGAGGGATCTAGAGGCTCATGGCATGTCCGCTGAAGGTGCAGTATTCTCGGACACCTTTGAGCAGGGTCCTACCCCTCTGGAGGTCTGAAAACTGTGGATTTTTTCTAAGTCCATTTTGGTTAACCATGGGTAGGGTTTTGGTTAACCATGGGTACGAAAAAGTTGGGGGTGGTGGCGGAGGCTCCACAAAATACCCTCCCGACCGAAAACGGTCAGTCCGACGACCATGCACCTTTCTCGGACACCTTCTGAAAATCCCCCTAAGGCCTGGAGGATCACAGAAAGAGGTTTTGCCACCGGGTGACGGCGCGAAATCGAGAGCACCCTAAAAAAGTGGACTTAGGCTCAGAACGAAAAATAAAAAAAGTTCCACAAAGAGGTAACTCAGCCTCTGAGTGTCCGATTTTCAAGCGGTTTGAAGCGGACTGTTGACCACACTCTCTTCCCTCTCCCGGAGGATATATAGGGGTCTAGAGGCTCAAGGCATGTCCGCTGAAGGTGACCTATTCTCGGACACATTCTGTCACATCCTGGTGCCTGTGGAGGATGTAACAAGGGGTTTAGCTGCTCAGGGCCAGTCCGCTGAGGGTGCACTGTTCTCGGACACATGTTCCTCAAATCCTGGTCCTCCTGGAGGATATAGAGGGGTCTAGAGGCTCATGGCATGTCCGCTGAAGGTGCAGTATTCTCGGACACCTTTGAGCAGGGTCCTACCCCTCTGGAGGTCTGAAAACTGTGGATTTTTTCTAAGTCCATTTTGGTTAACCATGGGTAGGGTTTTGGTTAACCATGGGTACGAAAAAGTTGGGGGTGGTGGCGGAGGCTCCACAAAATACACTCCCGACCGAAAACGGTCAGTCCGACGACCATGCACCTTTCTCGGACACCTTCTGAAAATCCCCCTAAGGCCTGGAGGATCAGAGAAAGAGGTTTTGCCACCGGATGACGGCGTGAAATCGAGAGCACCCTAAAAAAGTGGACTGAGGCTCAGAACGAAAAATAAAAAAAGTTCCACAAAGAGGTAACTTAGCCTCTGAGTGTCCGATTTTCAAGCGGTTTGAAGTGGACTGTTGACCACACTCTCCTCCCTCTCCCGGAGGATATATAGGGGTCTAGAGGCTCAAGGCATGTCCGCTGAAGGTGACCTATTCTCGGACACATTCTGTCACATCCTGGTGCCTGTGGAGGATGTAACCAGGGGTGTAGCTGCTCAGGGCCAGTCCACTGAAGGTGCACTGTTCTCGGACACATATTCCTCAAGTCCTGGTCCTCCTGAAGGATATAGAGGGATCTAGAGGCTCATGGCATGTCCGCTGAAGGTGCAGTATTCTCGGACACCTTTGAGCAGGGTCCTACCCCTCTGGAGGTCTGAAAACTGTGGATTTTTTCTAAGTCCATTTTGGTTAACCATGGGTAGGGTTTTGGTTAACCATGGGTACGAAAAAGTTGGGGGTGGTGGCGGAGGCTCCACAAAATACCCTCCCGACCGAAAACGGTCAGTCCGACGACCATGCACCTTTCTCGGACACCTTCTGAAAATCCCCCTAAGGCCTGGAGGATCACAGAAAGAGGTTTTGCCACCGGGTGACGGCGCGAAATCGAGAGCACCCTAAAAAAGTGGACTTAGGCTCAGAACGAAAAATAAAAAAAGTTCCCACGAGAAAAAACTCAGCCTCTGAGTGTCCGATTTTCAAGCGGTTTGAAGCGGACTGTTGACCACACTCTCTTCCCTCTCCTCTCCTAAACCTTCTGACCGATTGGAAACCGTGACCCGCCAGGGGAGGCACCCTGTCTCACAGGTCCCACCTCCCCGCCACCGCGGTCAGCCTCCAGGCCTGGGACGCCGAGGGCTCTACGGAGCTCTCTGTCACCGCGCCGAACCCTTCTCTAGCGAGAATTTGCCCCGGATGAGTGGGGAGAGGCATATTAGTGGCTGAGGTACCTGAGAAGCACAGGTTCGAACCCCGCGAAGGGCAAGTCTCGGTGAAACCACCCATTAGAATAGGTCACCTTCAGCGGACTGGCCATGTGCAGCTACACCCCTAGTTACATCCTCCACAGGCACCAGGATGTGACAGAATGTGTCCGAGAATAAGTCACCTTCAGCGGACAGGCCATATGCAGCTACACCCCTAGTTACATCCTCCACAGGCACCAGGATGTGAACATAATGTGTCCGAGGACAGAGCACCATCAACGGACTCTTTACCAGCTTCGAGTCCCTTGTTTTCGACTTCCAGAGGCACCATAATGTCAAAAACATGTGTCCGCCAAAGATGCACCATCAACTGACTCTCTGCGAGCTTCGAGTCCCTTGTTTTCGACTTCCAGATGCACCATAATGTCAAAAACATGTGCCCGAGAAAGATGCACCATCAACGGACTCTCTATGAGCTTCTGGGGCCTTGTTACAATCCTCCAGGAGGCTTCTGAAAAGGAGCTCTCTAGTCCCGAGATGGTACCCGGTGGCAAAACCTCTTTTTGGCATTCTCCAAGCTTAAGGGGAATCCTCAGAGAGTGTCCGAAAAAAGTGCACTATCGTCGGACTGACCGTTTTGGCTCGGGAGGGTAGGCCATGGAGCTCGCGCCAGCACCCCCAACTTTTTTTTAGCCATGGTTAACCAGTAACTATGAGTCTCTTAAGGTTCCATAAGAGAGTCATAATATGACTCTTATGGAAAAGTAACTATGACTCTGTCATAGGGTCGGGGCAAAAACGAATCTCAAGAACATTAAGGCTAAATAAATATCAGAGTTGATCCAAATGATTGAGGGAAGTTGGCTAGCAATAACCCCAATTATGGGATAAAGATTGGCTCTGAAAGAGGAAATAGCCTGGAAATTTACTGTGGGAGGAATCGGTGACTAGGTCGCACTGACAGGTGGGATTCTGTATCAGCACGGTGGCTCAGTGGGTAGGGCGCGGCACCACGAACCTGAAGAGCACAGGTTCGAAACCCGCAAAGGGTAAGATTTCAGAAGAACATCTGAGAATCGCAGGTTCAAATCCCACCTGAAGCAACTATATCCTAAGTTGCATATGAATCCCCAGAGAAAAATAACACACAAATCGCAATCAAACTCTGTAAACAGAATGTGGCAAACTCTGTAAGCAGAACATGGCATACTTTGAAGACAGAACTTGGCAAACTCTGTATACACAACCCGGCAAACTCTGCAAACAGAATGTGGCAAACTCTGTAAATGGAGTGAGGCAAACTCTGTAAACAGAACGTGGCAAACTCTGTAACAGAACTCAGCAAACTCTGTGAAAAGAACCTGGCAAGTTCTTTAAACAGAAAATATAATATTTTGTTTTTATCTTTTTTTAAAGCCATTCGTCTCACACGTTTCACCCTAGAAAGGCGCCCGGTGTACGCCGGAGTATCCTTTCTGCCCCCGATGATTTCGTAAAGCATCCCAGGTGCTGAGGTCCCACGGGGCTCTACTTGGGAGGGTAGGGAATTTCGGTCGACCCCTCCCGCTGGCAGGCCGTTGCTGAGGATTGTGTAAATCAGTTGTAAAAGTCACACAGCAATCATATAATATAAAATTATATGTTTTTCGGTTTCCTAACCGTTGTCGGCAGTGGAAGTCGATTGTAAAAATCACAGGTACGGTGTTGCACCCCGCACAGTAACCGGAACCCCACGGGGTGGGCAGAGAAATCTGCCAGAACATCCAGCAGGAATGGCTGCGATGAAGAAGGGCAAGACCACAGGTCGCAAGGCTAAGTGGTCTGTAAAAGAACTAAAAACTTTGATGGAGATGGAGGAGGCTCTCGAGCAAGGCCAATACTCTGTATATTACATGAATGTGGAAATTGCAAGTCAGCTTCCAGGTAGGTCCTCCCACGAAGTGAAAGAGAAAAGACAGTGCATGAGACGGCAATCTCACAGGAGAAGCACTAAGCTCTTACTGCAGCCAACAGAGGCAAACCTGGAGAGGCAGGAAATCCCTGCTGAACTCAATCTGCTGATACAGCCACGAGTGTTACAAGCAGTAACTGGCCTCAACAGAAAATTAAGGTGGCAAGCTGGTGCTCTCATTGACATGTACACTCACGAACACGAAATCAGGCGGGCGCTCACACTGGCAAGCAGGAAGGACCCGGGCGCAGCAGTGGCCATTGAGACCGCTACGGCGATGGTGATAAGGGAGGCGAGAAGAAAAGGGGCTTTTTTTTGGCGAAATTTTTCATGGGAGTCTGCCTGGGAGTGTGCCTGCAGTCTGCCTGGGATTCTGCCTGCACTCTGCCTGTGTGTGTGTGTGTCCTCAGGACCGTGGAGAGCTGCAGTCATTGGTCTGCCTCCAGCAGTCATTTGGCTACCTTAGAGAGTCAGGAGCCGGCAGCCCGCTAGGGCCGCGGGCGACCTGTCACCAAGCGCGTCCCTCAAGGCGGTGAGTTGACCCACGGACCAGCACAAGTTCGCCTCATGAAAACCGGAGATTCCTACCGATATGCCACGTCCCACTGTGTGGTGTGTTTGTTTAGTGTGTAGCGCAGTTGCACTACGGGGTGTTGAGCTGCTTATTATGTGTAGGTTTTTAAGGATGCAATGTGCATTGTGGTCCGGTGCTTCCGCCCTGTATAGCTTTTCCTCTTAAGCTTTTCACTTTAATATAAAGTATTCAATCCCTACTTTGTAGGATGTCACTCAAGATAGTTAAGGATCCTCTCAGAACACTCTTACAAAGTCTCGACGCGAGAGCTTTTGCACTGCTCTTAGAAAGTCCCATTCTCTTGAGGATCTTGTTGTTGGGTTTATGCCAGAGGCCCCTCGCTCCCAGTGGAAATCCGTGTATTTCCACTTCCTCTACACCCATGACCTGTTTCACCAAGTTCTTGATGGGTTTGTAGTGCTTGTGAGCAGAATTTGTGTTGCACTTTTGGGAGTTTGGAGAGCCAGGCATTAGACTCTGGAGAGTCTTTGAACCAGGCTATTCCAACTCCCTGCACCGATTTGCCTGCCCACCGGTCGAACTCTACATCTTGCCACTCGCATGGTCTCTTGTACTGGGATAGCTGAGGGGCCCCATCTGCTTCAGTAACGTTCGTTACTGGCACACCCTCTGGAGTTGGTAATTTCTCCAGTTGCCCGCCCGCTTTGAGCCAAGCTCTTCTCCAGTCCTCCAGCCCGTTCTGGTCCCAGGCTATCTTTCTGATGACTTCATCATCAGAGTGCAAAAGTTTCCACAACCGCTTTGCCTGCATAGCAGGAATAACGGCGCTCAACTTTTGTAGCCCCAGACCTCCGTCTCTCGCTCTAGCATAGAGCAACCCATCACATGTGGTCTGCGCTAGACCCAGCCATGTTTTTACTGTGCTACGTAGTAGCCGGTCCAGCAGTCGCAGCCGAACTATACTGTAGTCGCAGTGGTCGGCCCGGTAGAAATGCCTGGGGATTATGAAGGTCTTAAGCAGCCAAATCTTTTGAGGGGCAGTTAATGGTGTCGCCCCTACCTTATCCAGCGCCACTTGTAACTCTTTGAGAATGTCGGGTTTCTCGAGGCCCCTCACTGGACCGACCTGAATTCCCAGATATCTTACCGCCCTTCCACTTTCAACCATTTCTATTGGTGTCCCCTCGATCTGCCAGGGAGGACAGTCATTCACTTTCATTTTCATGCTGTGTTTCAAGGGGGTAACCATGAAGCCGAAGCACTTGCTTGCGTGCACCTTAAGCCCCGTCAGGGCACAGAAGTCATTCAGTGTGTCGCTGACCAGCACCAGGTCATCTGCGAATGCAAGCGAGACCAGCTTTGTGTCTGCGATCTTTACTCCCTTACCGAGGCTTTCCAGTGTGTGGAGCAGTGGATCAAGAGCCAGATTGAAAAGCAATGGGGACAGTGGGTCACCCTGCTTCACACCGACTTTCATTGCAATGGGTTCAGATTGTTCTCCCCCAGTTTCAATGCAAGTTACGCCCCCGTCGTACGAGCTTTGTATTGTGTTTATGATGTGTTCATCCAGACCTCTCTGCCTGAGCACTGCACGCAAGTGCTCGTGTGTCACCGTATCGAAAGCCTTTGCCACGTCCACGAGCACCACCGCTAGTGACTTTCTCTCCCTCCTGCTGGCTTTAACCAGACTTTGAAGGATGTGAAGATTCTCACTACAGCCAGGAGAGTCCCTTAACCCTCGCTGCCTGTCGTGGATAGTGCAGGCTTTCGTAAGGCGCCCATTTAGCAGTCGTGAGAACAGCCGCATCAGCATCGAGCCGATAGTGATTGGGCGCCAGTTATTTGGGTCATTCAACAGCAGAGGGTCGGAGGTCTTTGGTATCAGTACAGTTCTCGCGGGCTTTACACACTGAGGTATGAACCCCGCCGCAAGCCAGCTGCCAAAGAGTTTTGATAGCTTCACACCCTTCGGGTCCCAGAGGAGTAGGTCATCCCGCCCGATGCCGTCCGTGCCTGGTGCCGATTTCCTGTCCGTCTTTCTGAGGTGTGTGAGCACCTCTTCGGGGGTGAACAGGGTGGAGAAGTGTTCGTTGTCCGCCCCGCTGGCGGCCTTAAAGCCTCCCAAGCCCTTGAAGGCACCTTCTGACACCATCCAACGCCTTTCAAACACTTCGTGTAATTGAGGCAGCAGGACTGGGCAGTCGGTCGCTTAGCCGGGTCCGTACTCATTAGTTTTCTGAGTTTATGGACCTCATCCCTCTTCATTTCTCGCTTGCTTCGGGGCTTCATCGGCTCGCCAGCTTTGCTGTTCTTTTTGGTCGCTGGACCTTTTCTTCTCGCCTCCCTTATCACCATCGCCGTAGCGGTCTCAATGGCCACTGCTGCGCCCGGGTCCTTCCTGCTTGCCAGTGTGAGCGCCCGCCTGATTTCGTGTTCGTGAGTGTACATGTCAATGAGAGCACCAGCTTGCCACCTTAATTTTCTGTTGAGGCCAGTTACTGCTTGTAACCCTCGTGGCTGTATCAGCAGATTGAGTTCAGCAGGGATTTCCTGCCTCTCCAGGTTTGCCTCTGTTGGCTGCAGTAAGAGCTTAGTGCTTCTCCTGTGAGATTGCCGTCTCATGCACTGTCTTTTCTCTTTCACTTCGTGGGAGGACCTACCTGGAAACTGACTTGCAATTTCCACATTCATGTAATATACAGAGTATTGGCCTTGCTCGAGAGCCTCCTCCATCTCCATCAAAGTTTTTAGTTCTTTTACAGACCACTTAGCCTTGCGACCTGTGGTCTTGCCCTTCTTCATCGCAGCCATTCCTGCTGGATGTTCTGGCAGATTTCTCTGCCCACCCCGTGGGGTTCCGGTTACTGTGCGGGGTGCAACACCGTACCTGTGATTTTTACAATCGACTTCCACTGCCGACAACGGTTAGGAAACCGAAAAACATATAATTTTATATTATATGATTGCTGTGTGACTTTTACAACTGATTTACACAATCCTCAGCAACGGCCTGCCAGCGGGAGGGGTCGACCGAAATTCCCTACCCTCCCAAGTAGAGGCCCCGTGGGACCTCAGCACCTGGGATGCTTTACGAAATCACCGGGGGCAGAAAGGATACTCCGGCGTACACCGGGCGCCTTTCTAGGGTGAAACGTGTGAGACGAATGGCTTTAAAAAAAGATAAAAACAAAATATTATATTTTCTGTTTAAAGAACTTGCCAGGTTCTTTTCACAGAGTTTGCTGAGTTCTGTTACAGAGTTTGCCACGTTCTGTTTACAGAGTTTGCCTCACTCCGTTTACAGAGTTTGCCACATTCTGTTTACAGAGTTTGCCGGGTTGTGTATACAGAGTTTGCCAAGTTCTGTCTTCAAAGTATGCCATGTTCTGCTTACAGAGTTTGCCACGTTCTGTTTACAGAGTTTGATTGCAATTTGTGTGTTATTTCTCTCCGGGGATTCATATGCGACTTAGGACATAGTTGCTTCAGGTGGGATTTGAACCTGCGATTCTCAGATGTTCTTCTGAAATCTTACCCTTTGCGGGTTTCGAACCTGTGCTCTTCAGGTTCGTGGTGCCGCGCCCTACCCACTGAGCCACCGTGCTGATACAGAATCCCACCTTTCAGTGCGACCAAGTCACCGATTCCTCCCACAGTAAATTTCCAGGCTATTTCCTCTTTCAGAGCCAATCTTTATCCCATAATTGGGGTTATTGCTAGCCAACTTCCCTCAATCATTTGGATCAACTCTGATATTTATTTAGCCTTAATGTTCTTGAGATTCGTTTTTGCCCCGACCCTATGACAGAGTCATAGTTACTTTTCCATAAGAGTCATAGTATGACTCTCTTATGGAACCTTTAGAGACTCATAGTTACTGGTTAACCATGGGTAAAAAAAAGTTGGGGGTGCTGGCGCGAGCTCCATGGCCTACCCTCCCGAGCCAAAACGGTCAGTCCGACGACAGTGCACTTTTTTCGGACACTCTCTGAGGATTCCCCTTAAGCTTGGAGGATGCCAAAAAGAGGTTTTGCCACCGGGTACCATCTCGGGACTAGAGAGCTCCTTTTCAGAAGCCTCCTGGAGGATTGTAACAAGGCCCCAGAAGCTCATAGAGAGTCCGTTGATGGTGCATCTTTCTCGGGCACATGTTTTTGACATTATGGTGCATCTGGAAGTCGAAAACAAGGGACTCGAAGCTCGCAGAGAGTCAGTTGATGGTGCATCTTTGGCGGACACATGTTTTTGACATTATGGTGCCTCTGGAAGTCGAAAACAAGGGACTCGAAGCTGGTAAAGAGTCCGTTGATGGTGCTCTGTCCTCGGACACATTATGTTCACATCCTGGTGCCTGTGGAGGATGTAACTAGGGGTGTAGCTGCACATGGCCTGTCCGCTGAAGGTGACCTATTCTCGGACACATTCTGTCACATCCTGGTGCCTGTGGAGGATGTAACTAGGGGTGTAGCTGCACATGGCCAGTCCGCTGAAGGTGACCTATTCTCGGACACATTCTGTCACATCCTGGTGCCTGTGGAGGATGTAACTAGGGGTGTAGCTGCACATGGTCAGTCCGCTGAAGGTGACCTATTCTCGGACACATTCTGTCACATCCTGGTGCCTGTGGAGGATGTTACTAGGGGTGCAGCTGCACATGGCCAGTCCGCTGAAGGTGACCTATTCTCGGACACATTCTGTCACATCCTGGTGCTTTTGGAGGATGTAACCAGGGGTGTAGCTGCTCAGGGCCAGTCCCCTGAAGGTGACCTATTCTCGGACACATTCTGTCACATCCTGGTGCCTGTGGAGGATGTAACCAGGGGTGTAGCTGCTCAGGGCTAGTCCGCTGAAGGTGCACTCTTCTCGGACACATGTTCCTCAAATCCTGGTCCTCCTGGAGGATATAGAGGGGTCTAGAGGCTCATGGCATGTCCGCTGAAGGTGCAGTATTCTCGGACACCTTTGAGCAGGGTCCTACCCCTCTGGAGGTCTGAAAACTGTGGATTTTTTCTAAGTCCATTTTGGTTAACCATGGGTAGGGTTTTGGTTAACCATGGGTACGAAAAAGTTGGGGGTGGTGGCGGAGGCTCCACAAAATACCCTCCCGACCGAAAACGGTCAGTCCGACGACCATGCACCTTTCTCGGACACCTTCTGAAAATCCCCCTAAGGCCTGGAGGATCACAGAAAGAGGTTTTGCCACCGGGTGACGGCGCGAAATCGAGAGCACCCTAAAAAAGTGGACTTAGGCTCAGAACGAAAAATAAAAAAAGTTCCACAAAGAGGTAACTCAGCCTCTGAGTGTCCGATTTTCAAGCGGTTTGAAGCGGACTGTTGACCACACTCTCCTCCTTCTCCACTCCTAAACCTTCTGACCGATTGGAAACCGTGACCCGCCAGGGGAGGCACCCTGTCTCACAGGTCCCACCTCCCCGCCACCGCGGTCAGCCTCCAGGCCGGGGACGCCGAGGGCTCTACGGAGCTCTCTGTCACCGCGCCGAACCCTTCTCTAGCGAGAATTTGCCCCGGATGAGTGGGGAGAGGCATATTAGTGGCTGAGGTACCTGAGAAGCACAGGTTCGAACCCCGCAAAGGGCAAGTCTCGGTGAAACCACCCATTAAAGGTGTTAGTTTCGACGAAACCACCTGAAAATCGTAGGATCGAACCCCACATGAAGCAACTCTGAGAGAGAGAAAGATTGAAAGAGAAAGAGCCTGGGAAAATATGGGGTGAGGAATCGGTGATTTGGGCGCACTGACAGGCGGAATTCTGTACCAGCACGGTGGCTTAGTGGGTAGGGCGCGGCACCAAAGACCTGATGAGCACAGGTTCGAAACCCGCAAAGGGTAAGATTCCAGAAAACCATCTGAGAATTGCAGGTTCAAATCCCAACTGAAGCAACTCTGTCCTAAGTTGTGAATGACTCCCCGGTATGAAAAAAGGCTCGACTCTATAAAGGAAAAGCTATACAGGGCGGAAGCACGATCACAAAGCACATTATATCCTTAAAAACCTACACATAATAAGCAGCTCAACACCCCGTAGTGCAACTGCGCTACACACTAAACAAACACACCACACAGTCAACTGCGCTACACACTAAACAAACACACCACACAGTGGGGCGTGGCAGATCGGTATGAATCTCTGGTTTTCATGAGGCGAACTTGTGCTGATGACTGATCGTCTGAAGGCTGTGGCGGCAAGTGAGAAACGGAGCGAGCTATCTAGAATTCAATGGCGACCTCACTTAGACGTCCAGCAGTGCTGGGAGCTCTGTGTGTGTCTGTGGGAGCCTCATGAAGCTCACTGTGTTTGGGGGCAGTGGGCTGGGGCTGAGGGCAGTACTGGGGGTTAGGGTTAGTGCTGGGCAGTGCTGGGAGCTCTATGTGTGTCTGTGGGACCCTCAGAGAGCTTTAATATGAAAGAAAGGCTCGACTCTATAAAGGAAAAGCTATACAGGGCGGAAGCACCGGACCACGATGCACATTGCATCCTTAAAAACCTACACATAATAAGCAGCTCAACACCCCGTAGTGCAACTGCGCTACACACTAAACAAACACACCACACAGTCAACTGCGCTACACACTAAATAAACACACCACACAGTGGGGCGTGGCAGATCGGTATGAATCTCCGGTTTTCATGAGGCGAACTTGTGCTGATGACTGATCGTCTGAAGGCTGTGGCGGCAAGTGAGAAATGGAGCGAGCTATCTAGAATTCAATGGCGACCTCAGTTAGACGTCCAGCAGTGCTGGGAGCTCTGTGTGTGTCTGTGGGAGCCTCATGAAGCTCACTGTGTTTGGGGGCAGTGGGCTGGGGCTGAGGGCAGTACTGGGGGTTAGGGTTAGTGCTGGGTAGTGCTGGGAGCTCTCTGTGTGTCTGTGGGACCCTCAGAGAGCTTTAATAGCAGGCAGAATTATTGGGCCTAAAGGGAGACAAGTGTGAGCCATTGGGGCTTGCTGTGACTTAATACAGTACACAGGGCAGTGTTTGGAGCTCTCTGTGTGTCTCTCTGACCTCTGGGGACCTTTAATAGACAGCAGGCTAATTAGGCCTGTCTGGGGAGGTGTGTGTGTCTGTAGGCCTCCCAGTAAGTGAACCCAACACACTGGGCAGTGTGTGGAGCTCTCTGTGTGTCTCTCTGACCTTTGGGGACCTTTAATAGACAGCAGGCTTCTTAGGCCTGTCTGGGGAGGTGTGTGTGTCTGTAGGCCTCCCAGTAAGTGAACCCAACACACTGGGCAGTGTTTGGAGCTCTCTGGGTGTCTCTCTGACCTTTGGGGACCTTTAATAGACAGCAGGCTTCTTAGGCCTGTCTGGGGAGGTGTGTGTGTCTGTAGGCCTCCCAGTAAGTGAACACAACACACTGGGCAGTGTTTGGAGCTCTCTGTGTGTCTCTCTGACCTTTGGGGACCTTTAATAGACAGGAGGCTTCTTAGGCCTGTCTGGGGAGGTGTGTGTGTCTGTAGGCCTCCAGTGTTTTCTAAGTCCATTTTGGTTATAACCAGGGATGTAACCAGGGGTGTAGCTGCTCAGGGCCAGTCCGCTGAGGGTGCACTGTTCTCGGACACATGTTCCTCAAATCCTGGTCCTCCTGGAGGATATAGAGGGGTCTAGAGGCTCATGGCATGTCCGCTGAAGGTGCAGTATTCTCGGACACCTTTGAGCAGGGTCCTACCCCTCTGCAGGTCTGAAAACTGTGGATTTTTTCTAAGTCCATTTTGGTTAACCATGGGTAGGGTTTTGGTTAACCATGGGTACGAAAAAGTTGGGGGTGGTGGCGGAGGCTCCACAAAATACCCTCCCGACCGAAAACGGTCAGTCCGACGACCATGCACCTTTCTCGGACACCTTCTGAAAATCCCCCTAAGGCCTGGAGGATCACAGAAAGAGGTTTTGCCACCGGATGACGGCGTGAAATCGAGAGCACCCTAAAAAAGTGGACTTAGGCTCAGAACGAAAAATAAAAAAAGTTCCACAAAGAGGTAACTTAGCCTCTGAGTGTCCGATTTTCAAGCGGTTTGAAGCGGACTGTTGACCACACTCTCCTCCCTCTCCCGGAGGATATATAGGGGTCTAGAGGCTCAAGGCATGTCCGCTGAAGGTGACCTATTCTCGGACACATTCTGTCACATCCTGGTGCCTGTGGAGGATGTAACCAGGGGTGTAGCTGCTCAGGGCCAGTCCACTGAAGGTGCACTGTTCTCGGACACATGTTCCTCAAATCCTGGTCCTCCTGGAGGATATAGAGGGATCTAGAGGCTCATGGCATGTCCGCTGAAGGTGCAGTATTCTCGGACACCTTTGAGCAGGGTCCTACCCCTCTGGAGGTCTGAAAACTGTGGATTTTTTCTAAGACCATTTTGGTTAACCATGGGTAGGGTTTTGGTTAACCATGGGTACGAAAAAGTTGGGGGTGGTGGCGGAGGCTCCACAAAATACCCTCCCGACCGAAAACGGTCAGTCCGACGACCATGCACCTTTCTCGGACACCTTCTGAAAATCCCCCTAAGGCCTGGAGGATCACAGAAAGAGGTTTTGCCACCGGGTAACGGCGCGAAATCGAGAGCACCCTAAAAAAGTGGACTTAGGCTCAGAACGAAAAATAAAAAAAGTTCCACAAAGAGGTAACTCAGCCTCTGAGTGTCCGATTTTCAAGCGGTTTGAAGCGGACTGTTGACCACATTCTCCTCCCTCTCCCTGTTGTGTACTGGAAGCTTCGAATGATGACCAAACGTTTTTCTTTATAAACGTAATATTTTACTCTCCAAATGTGAAGCAGTATTACAAAGAAGAAGGCTTTCGAATTAAACTATTAATTAGATAAGGCAGGTTCATGTGACTATCGTCTTCACTTACTTGAATCAATACTAAAACTAACGAGAACATTCTCACACATCACTTCCTGCACTTCACAATAAAGGTATCCCCTTCCAAATTAAAACACATTAAGATTGATATCAAATATCCATTAATAACAGATAAAGTAAAAGATTCTCCCATATTTCCTGTAAATAATGTAAATAGATCATTTAAACATTTATATTAACCTTTTCTTAACTAAACAACAGAAATCATGTTAGTTTACCCTTAACTTCAAATAATGAATAATCTACCTTTAATAAACTAATCTTCAATTAATAACAATTCACAACACTCCCGCCCGATGAACAATTGTTCATTACTATTCAGTCCATCACTTAAGTAATTTCCAAAGGATATATCAGCTGAACAGGCCTCCTTAACAGACTGCCCATAGAAGTACGGACAGTACAGGAACGAATCAGTCCATCTCTCCCTGGAAACAGTTCTGTTATCCTGCCTATTTTCCAGGTCTGCCGCGGTGCGTTGTCTTCTCCGATCAGGATGACATCTCCCACTTTCAGCACAGTGGGTGTAGGTGTGTCACACTTGTGAGCTGATTTCAAGTCCATCAAGTAGTCCTTTCGCCAGCTGTTCCAAAGGCTGGTCAAGAGTCTCTGCCGATACCTCCATCTTCTGCCCATATCCTCTCTGCTCACATTTTTTGCCTGAGATGGTGGGATCATAGTCTTTGGTGGTAGAGAGGTAAGTCTTTTCCCAACCAGGAAATGCGAGGGTGTGAGTGGCTGGGGCTCTGAAGCATCCTCATGTACATAGGAGAGGGGCCTGGAGTTCAACACAGCCTCTACCTCTGTAAGCAGGGTTGTGAGTTCCTCAAAACTTAGTGAAGCTTTCCCTAGGATCTTCTTTAGGCATGTTTTAACAGATCTCACAAGTCTCTCCCAAAAGCCACCCCACCACGCAGCTCTCTCTGCAATGAACTTCCAGGTGATGCCCTTGTCAGTGAAAAACTCTGTGAGCTCTGATCCTCTGAATGACTTCCACAGTTCCTTTAGATCTTGATCTGCTCTTTTGAATGTTTTTGCATTGTCTGAGTAAATTACCTTACACAGCCCTCGCCTTGCAATAAATCTCCTCAAAGCCAAGAGAAAATGTTCAGTAGTCTGGTCTGAAACTAACTCCAAATGCACTGCCCTAGTGACAGCACAAGTGAAAAGTGCAATGTATGCCTTCTTAGGCTGTCCACTTGACTTAACATACAGGGGACCTGCAAAATCTATCCCAACAACTTCAAAAGGCGGTGATTCTGTGACTCTGTCTCTGGGTAATGGAGCTGTTATTTGCTGAGCTGGTTTCACCTTTAACCTCCTACAGATGTAACAATGGGATAACACCCGCTTGACTAGCTGTCTCCCCTTTAAAACCCAGTATCTCTCCCTCATTTGAACTAGAGTATCTCTTACCCCAGAATGCATCACTCGCTCATGGCATTGCTGAACTAGTAGCTCGGAGTATCTGTGATTTGTAGGTAGCACATATGGGTGTTGTTCTCTATAACTAAAATCAGAGTGCTGTAACCTGCCTCCTACACTGACAAGGCCGTTTTCATCCAAGAATGGCTTCAAGTCTCTGATTTTGGAATCTCTCTTGATGTCTTTACCAGAGAGCAGCTGACATATTTCTTGGCTGAAACTCTGATCTTGTGTCGTCTTCACCCAATACAATTCTGCTGATGTGAGCTCCTCTGAGGTTAGCTCTCCCTGAGTTTTGTGACTGAAGCGGGCATTAGCTATGAACCTTTTCACCCATGCAGTTATTCTCAACACTGTCTTTAACCTGCTGTACTTGTGTAGGTCTAACAGTGGTTCAACTTGTTCAGTGCTAGTGAGCTGTACTGCCGTCTGAAACTTAGACCTGAGCTCAGTGTTCACCTCATCTGCAACACAGTCCTCATCAATGTTCTCTGCCTCATCAGTTGATGGCGTTGAAGGAGGGCCGCTCCACCACAGCTGGCTTTTGATGAGGTTCTCGACGCTCTGGCCTCTGGTGGGTATATCAGCAGGATTGGTTTTCCCCTTGCAGTGTGACCAGCTTTCTGGATTCGTGAGGCTTTGTATCTCAGTCACTCGGTTTGACACAAATGGCTTCCATTTCTGTGCTGCACTGCGTATCCAATGGAAAACAATCATCGAATCTGTTCTCATGTAAAGCTGATTTTTCTCCATGTTCAGTGGCTTAAGAAGGTTGTTTCCTAACCTTGCTCCAATCAGTGCACCCATAAGCTCCAAGCGTGGTAAAGTCATTTTCTTTAATGGGGCTACCTTTGCCTTGGATGCCACAAAACTGGTCACAATATCTCCTTCCTTGTTTGGTCCTTGTAGATAGGCAACAGCACTGTATGCCTTCTCACTGGCGTCGCAGAAGACGTGCAGCTTCAGTGTCTGTGAGTTTGGCTGGATGTCGATGTTATACCATCTCGGAATGGCCAAAAGGTGGAGCTTCGGCAGCTCTGCACACCACTGATTCCATTTTTCAGCCAAGTCTGTGGGAAGCTGTTCATCCCAACTGATTCCCCTCTCCCACAGTTCTTGAAACAGGCACTTTACCCGTATTGTGAATGGAGTAAGGAAACCAATAGGGTCAAAGATACGAGCTGATGTCTGTAGCACATTTCTCTTTGTGTTTTCTTTGCTCTTTAACATGTTGAGTAGTCCCTTTAAATCAAACACAAACTCATCCTTCTCTGATCTCCATACTAAACCCAACACCTTCAGCACATTTCCAGAAGTGTCTGTTTCTGCTGCATGCTCCATTCCACCTTCTGTCCAGTTGGCTCTCAGATGTGGTGAGTTGGTGACCCATTTGCACAGGTTCATGCCGGCGTGGGACAGGATCTCCTTTGCTGTTGTGGAAACTGAAAAGGCTTCGTTAACATTGCTTGAGCTGTAGATCAAATCATCCACGTAAAGTGACCCACTCAGTGCCTCCACTGCCCTTGGCTGCTCACTTTCATACTGCTTAATGTGGTTTTTTATGGTGGCAGCTAACAGGAATGGGCTGGGTGAGACTCCAAACACTACTCTACTCATCCTCATAATGCGCAGCTCATCTTTACAGTCCTGTGTTGGAGGTCCATGTAGCCACAGGAACCTAACAGCATCTTTATCCTTCTCTGCTAGAGCTATCTGCAAGAAAGCCTTAGTGATGTCTGCAGTAAAGGCAATCTCATGTAGTCTGAATTTGATTAGCACATCTAACAGATTTGGATTAAGGTTTGGCCCAGTCAGTAATAAGTCATTTAGGGAGGGGCAACCTTCCTTGTGTGATGATGCATCGAATACTACTCTCAGTTTAGTTGTTACCTTATCTTCTCGGAGAACAGCATGATGTGGCATGTAGTATGTCACAGCCTCTGGTTGCTCTGCCGATGACTCGTCCTCAGGTACGTCCTCACATATGCCTTGCTGCAGATAATCCTGTATGACATCATTGTACCTTGAGTACAGGGTTGCATCCATCTTTAGTTTCCTCTTGAGGCCTTCGAAACGTCCTTTTGCCACTCTGAAGTTGTCCGATAGTGCTGGTTTGTCAGGTCGCCATGGTAACTCAACTTGGTAGCGGCCATTTTTGTGTGTCACAGTCTTTTCAAAGTTCTGAAGAGCTTCAGTTTCAGCTGCACTCTGGGTCTTCTCATTGACAATGCCCAGTGACTCAACTTCCCAAAAGGCATGTAGCTGTTTTGAGATCTGGGTGTCCTCTTCTAGGCTGATGTGTAAACAAGTTGCGTCAGTTACACTGGAGGTTGAGACTGGCCCCTGCAGAGCCCACCCGAAGCTGCTTTCTACTGCCACTAGTGATTCTGTTATTCTCTGGACCTTGCCCGACACCACTTGCCAGTAATAGTCTGCCCCTATAAGCATCGACAGTTCTGAGTCATCAGCGCCATCCAGTGGAAAGTCAGCAAGCCGCAGACCTTTTCTTCTTAGCTCCTCTTGGATGGGTTCGCTGGGTACCTTTATCACTGCCGTGCACACTTGAGGGGTTTCCACTGCTTCAATCTCAATCTTTTGCTCTGTGTTCCACACATTTTCCAGAGAAACCTTCACAATGTTACGTTGCGCTATAACAGGAGCAGTAGATCCAAAGGTGTGTAGATGCAGCGTTTCTTGTTTCACCACTGGTAATTTTAATGCTTTCACCACACCCTCATGAATGAAGCTTCTCTGGCTGCCTCCATCTAACAGACAGCGTACGATTTTTCTCCCTGCTGGGCCCTCTGTCCATGCTTTCACTGTCTGGAGCAGCACTGTGTTCTGCACATTGGCCTTCAGTTTCGCTGTGCTGGACACAGAGGACAGAACAGCCTCTGTACTGCCACTGTCCACCTCTGTGTTTGCTACATCTTGCTCACAAATTGACTGGTGATGTCTGCGACCACACAAAGGGCATGAAACACCTTTTACTTTGCAGAATTTTGCTATGTGTTTTGGGCCTAGGCACACATAGCATCTTCCCAGTTCTCTTAACTTTTCTTTGCGAGCAGACACAGAATTGTTAGGACAATGTTCTGGTTTATGGTTAGCACTGCCACAATATATGCAGGTCTGTGGTGCATTACTGGCTGTGTGAAGCGCTGTGGCTGAGGGCACGTTCCAACTTTTAGGTTTGTTTTCATAAAGGGGTGCTGGCCTACTGAATGGTTTATTAGGAGGAATGTCCCTTTGTGTGTTACCTGGTCTGGTTAGCTGGAGTGCTCTCTCTCTGCTTTGGACCTCATTTTGCAGGAACTGGATGAGCTCTAGCACCTTCCATTCACCATTGGAGTCTGACTTGCGTGTGTAGAGTAGTGCTATGTCTTCAGGTAGGAGCTGGAGTAGCACTGGACATAGCAGGCAGCCATATGTGTCACTGTGAACGCCCATGGATTCTAGACTGCGGATCTGTATTTCGCATTCGTCATACAGGTGTCTGAGTGCTGCAGTATCTGAAGATCTTTTCACAGGGGTCAAGCTCAGTAGTTTGGACATATGTGCACTGATTACAATGTCCTTTCTTCCAAAACGGTTCTGGAGCAGTTGCACTGCTGCATCATAATTGCTATCATTCAAAGTAAGTCCCGCTACAGCTCTTGCTGCTGCACCAGTCAGATAGGACCTTAAGTAGGTGAATTTCTCCCTCTTACACAGTGCTTCATTTTCATGAATAGCCGTTTCATACTGGGACCAGAATTCTTGCCACTGACTTATTTCTCCACTGTATTTCTCTATCACCAGCTTAGGCAGTTTAACAGTCTGTCTATTTACTGACCTGACTGAGTTCGAATTTGCATCGTTCACCTGCACACTCACGGTATCCCGTGTCGTCTGAATGTGCCTCGTGGTCCTAGCCCTCAGTGTGAGAATGCGGTCTTGGTAGTCCTGAGTACTAGCAATCTCCGTCTCCAGTTCTTCAAGCGACGTTTCATCCTCAATGCCTTTGTCCAATTCAATTAAACTCACTTCTTTGGTCGACAATACTGACATCATTTCACGGAGTTTATCACAGTCAGGTACATCTTTGCTCACCTCCTCTTCCATACGAGTCAACAGCTTCGTTGTAGATGTGCGAATTGTCCCTCTCTTCCGTTTCATCCGTTCAAAGCGCTCGGCCATCTCTGCTGCCAACTGTAGCTAGCGTTAGCTTCCAACTTCGATGAAGTTCACAATCTTTCAATCTTGAATTCGCGGGCTTCGGCACCAAAATGTTGTGTACTGGAAGCTTCGAATGATGACCAAACGTTTTTCTTTATAAACGTAATATTTTACTCTCCAAATGTGAAGCAGTATTACAAAGAAGAAGGCTTTCGAATTAAACTATTAATTAGATAAGGCAGGTTCATGTGACTATCGTCTTCACTTACTTGAATCAATACTAAAACTAACGAGAACATTCTCACACATCACTTCCTGCACTTCACAATAAAGGTATCCCCTTCCAAATTAAAACACATTAAGATTGATATCAAATATCCATTAATAACAGATAAAGTAAAAGATTCTCCCATATTTCCTGTAAATAATGTAAATAGATCATTTAAACATTTATATTAACCTTTTCTTAACTAAACAACAGAAATCATGTTAGTTTACCCTTAACTTCAAATAATGAATAATCTACCTTTAATAAACTAATCTTCAATTAATAACAATTCACAACACTCCCGGAGGATATATAGGGGTCTAGAGGCTCAAGGCATGTCCGCTGAAGGTGACCTATTCTCGGACACATTCTGTCACATCCTGGTGCCTGTGGAGGATGTAACCAGGGGTTTAGCTGCTCAGGGCCAGTCCGCTGAGGGTGCACTGTTCTCGGACACATGTTCCTCAAATCCTGGTCCTCCTGGAGGATATAGAGGGGTCTAGAGGCTCATGGCATGTCCGCTGAAGGTGCAGTATTCTCGGACACCTTTGAGCAGGGTCCTACCCCTCTGGAGGTCTGAAAACTGTGGATTTTTTCTAAGTCCATTTTGGTTAACCATGGGTAGGGTTTTGGTTAACCATGGGTACGAAAAAGTTGGGGGTGGTGGCGGAGGCTCCACAAAATACCCTCCCGACCGAAAACGGTCAGTCCGACGACCATGCACCTTTCTCGGACACCTTCTGAAAATCCCCCTAAGGCCTGGAGGATCACAGAAAGAGGTTTTGCCACCGGGTGACGGCGCGAAATCGAGAGCACCCTAAAAAAGTGGACTTAGGCTCAGAACGAAAAATAAAAAAAGTTCCACAAAGAGGTAACTCAGCCTCTGAGTGTCCGATTTTCAAGCGGTTTGAAGCGGACTGTTGACCACACTCTCCTCCCTCTCCCGGAGGATATATAGGGGTCTAGAGGCTCAAGGCATGTCCGCTGAAGGTGACCTATTCTCGGACACATTCTGTCACATCCTGGTGCCTGTGGAGGATGTAACCAGGGGTTTAGCTGCTCAGGGCCAGTCCGCTGAGGGTGCACTGTTCTCGGACACATGTTCCTCAAATCCTGGTCCTCCTGGAGGATATAGAGGGGTCTAGAGGCTCATGGCATGTCCGCTGAAGGTGCAGTATTCTCGGACACCTTTGAGCAGGGTCCTACCCCTCTGGAGGTCTGAAAACTGTGGATTTTTTCTAAGTCCATTTCGGTTAACCATGGGTAGGGTTTTGGTTAACCATGGGTACGAAAAAGTTGGGAGTGGTGGCGGAGGCTCCACAAAATACCCTCCTGACCGAAAACGGTCAGTCCGACGACCATGCACCTTTCTCGGACACCTTCTGAAAATCCCCCTAAGGCCTGGAGGATCACAGAAAGAGGTTTTGCCACCGGATGACGGCGTGAAATCGAGAGCACCCTAAAAAAGTGGACTTAGGCTCAGAACGAAAAATAAAAAAAGTTCCACAAAGAGGTAACTTAGCTTCTGAGTGTCCGATTTTCAAGCGGTTTGAAGCGGACTGTTGACCACACTCTCCTCCCTCTCCCGGAGGATATATAGGGGTCTAGAGGCTCAAGGCATGTCCGCTGAAGGTGACCTATTCTCGGACACATTCTGTCACATCCTGGTGCCTGTGGAGGATGTAACCAGGGGTGTAGCTGCTCAGGGCCAGTCCACTGAAGGTGCACTGTTCTCGGACACATGTTCCTCAAATCCTGGTCCTCCTGGAGGATATAGAGGGGTCTAGAGGCTCATGGCATGTCCGCTGAAGGTGCAGTATTCTCGGACACCTTTGAGCAGGGTCCTACCCCTCTGGAGGTCTGAAAACTGTGGATTTTTTCTAAGTCCATTTTGGTTAACCATGGGTAGGGTTTTGGTTAACCAAGGGTACGAAAAAGTTGGGGGTGGTGGCGGAGGCTCCACAAAATACCCTCCCGACCGAAAACGGTCAGTCCGACGACCATGCACCTTTCTCGGACACCTTCTGAAAATCCCCCTAAGGCCTGGAGGATCACAGAAAGAGATTTTGCCACCGGGTGACGGCGCGAAATCGAGAGCACCCTAAAAAAGTGGACTTAGGCTCAGAACGAAAAATAAAAAAAGTTCCCACGAGAGGTAACTCAGCCTCTGAGTGTCCGATTTTCAAGCGGTTTGAAGCGGACTGTTGACCACACTCTCTTCCCTCTCCTCTCCTAAACCTTCTGACCGATTGGAAACCGTGACCCGCCAGGGGAGGCACCCTGTCTCACAGGTCCCACCTCCCCGCCACCGCGGTCAGCCTCCAGGCCTGGGACGCCGAGGGCTCTACGGAGCTCTCTGTCACCGCGCCGAACCCTTCTCTAGCGAGAATTTGCCCCGGATGAGTGGGGAGAGGCATATTAGTGGCTGAGGTACCTGAGAAGCACAGGTTCGAACCCCGCGAAGGGCAAGTCTCGGTGAAACCACCCATTAAAGGTGTTAGTTTCGACGAAACCACCTGAAAATCGTAGGATCGAACCCCACATGAAGCAACTCGGTCCTTGTCACATAGGTCTCTCTGGCTCAAGAGGAAGGCTCGACTCTAAAAGGCTCGACACATTGCATCCTTAAAAACCTACACATAAAAAGCAGCTCAACACCCCGTAGTGCAACTGCGCTACACACTAAACAAACACACCACACAGTGGGGCGTGGCAGATCGGTATGAATCTCCGGTTTTCATGAGGCAAACTTGTGCTGATGACTGATCGTCTGAAGGCTGTGGCGGCAAGCGAGAAACGGAGCGAGCTATCTAGAATTCAATGGCGACCTCAGTTAGACGTCCAGCAGTGCTGGGAGCTCTGTGTGTGTCTGTGGGAGCCTCATGAAGCTCACTGTGTTTGGGGGCAGTGGGCTGGGGCTGAGGGCAGTACTGGGGGTTTGGGTTAGTGCTGGGCAGTGCTGGGAGCTCTGTGTGTGTCTGTGGGACCCTCAGAGAGCTTTAATAGCAGGCAGAATTTTTGGGCCTAAAGGGAGACAAGTGTGAGCCATTGGGGCTTGCTGTGACTTAATACAGTACACAGGGCAGTGTTTGGAGCTCTCTGTGTGTCTCTCTGACCTCTGGGGACCTTTAATAGACAGCAGGCTAATTAGGCTTGTCTGGGGAGGTGTGTGTGTCTGTAGGCCTCCCAGTAAGTGAACCCAACACACTGGGCAGTGTTTGGAGCTCTCTGTGTGTCTCTCTGACCTCTGGGGACCTTTAATAGACAGCAGGCTTCTTAGGCCTGTCTGGGGAGGTGTGTGTGTCTGTAGGCCTCCCAGTAAGTGAACCCAACACACTGGGCAGTGTTTGGAGCTCTCTGGGTGTCTCTCTGACCTTTGGGGACTTTTAATAGACAGCAGGCTTCTTAGGCCTGTCTGGGGAGGTGTGTGTGTCTGTAGGCCTCCCGGTAAGTGAACCCAACACACTGGGCAGTGCTGGGAGCTCTCTGTATGTCTCTCTGACCTTTGGGGACCTTTAATAGACAGCAGGCTTCTTAGGCCTGTCTGGGGTGGTGTGTGTGTCTGTAGGCCTCCCAGTAAGTGAGCACAACACACTGGGCAGTGCTGGGAGCTTTGTGTGTGTCTCTCTGACCTTTGGGGACCTTTAATAGACAGCAGGCTTCTTAGGCCTGTCTGGGGAGGTGTGTGGGTCTGTAGGCCTCCCAGTAAGTGAACCCAACACACTGGGACTTAAGAGACTCATAGTTACTGGTTAACCATGGGTAAAAAAAAGTTGGGGGTGCTGGCGCGAGCTCCATGGCCTACCCTCCCGAGCCAAAACGGTCAGTCCGACGACAGTGCACTTTTTTCGGACACTCTCTGAGGATTCCCCTTAAGCCTGGATGATGCCAAAAAGAGGTTTTGCCACCGGGTACCATCTCGGGACTAGAGAGCTCCTTTTCAGAAGCCTCCTGGAGGATTGTAACAAGGCCCCAGAAGCTCATAGAGAGTCCGTTGATGGTGCATCTTTCTCGGGCACATGTTTTTGACATTATGGTGCATCTGGAAGTCGAAAACAAGGGACTCGAAGCTCGCAGAGAGTCCGTTGATGGTGCATCTTTGGCGGACACATGTTTTTGACATTATGGTGCCTCTGGAAGTCGAAAACAAGGGACTCGAAGCTGGTAAAGAGTCCGTTGATGGTGCTCTGTCCTCGGACACATTCTGTCACATCCTGGTGCCTGTGGAGGATGTAACTAGGAGTGTAGCTGCACATGGTCAGTCCGCTGAAGGTGACCTATTCTCGGACACATTCTGTCACATCCTGGTGCCTGTGGAGGATGTTACTAGGGGTGCAGCTGCACATGGCCAGTCCGCTGAAGGTGACCTATTCTCGGACACATTATTTTTCGTTCTGAGCCCAAGTCCACTTTTTTAGGGTGCTCTCGATTTCGCGCCGTCACCAGGTGGCAAAACCTCTTTCTGTGATCCTCCAGGCCTTAGGGGGATTTTCAGAAGGTGTCCGAGAAAGGTGCATGGTCGTCGGACTGACCGTTTTCGGTCGGGAGGGTATTTTGTGGAGCCTCCGCCACCACCCCCAACTTTTTCGTACCCATGGTTAACCAAAACCCTACCCATGGTTAACCAAAATGGACTTAGAAAAAATCCACAGTTTTCAGACCTCCAGAGGGGTAGGACCCTGCTCAAAGGTGTCCGAGAATACTGCACCTTCAGCGGACATGCCATGAGCCTCTAGACCCCTCTATATCCTCCAGGAGGACCAGGATTTGAGGAACATGTGTCCGAGAACAGTGCACCCTCAGCGGACTGGCCCTGAGCAGCTACACCCCTGGTTACATCCTCCACAGGCACCAGGATGTGACAGAATGTGTCCGAGAATAGGTCACCTTCAGCGGACATGCCTTGAGCCTCTAGACCCCTATATATCCTCCGGGAGAGGGAGGAGAGTGTGGTCAACAGTCCGCTTCAAACCGCTTGAAAATCGGACACTCAGAGGCTGAGTTACCTCTTTGTGGAACTTTTTTTATTTTTCGTATATCCTCCAGGAGGACCAGGATTTGAGGAACATGTGTCCGAGAACAGTGCACCTCTAGCGAACTGGCCCTGAGCAGCTACACCCCTGGTTAACCAAAATGGACTTAGAAAACACTGGAGGCCTACAGACACACACACCTCCCCAGACAGGCCTAAGAAGCCTCCTGTCTATTAAAGGTCCCCAAAGGTCAGAGAGACACACAGAGAGCTCCAAACACTGCCCAGTGTGTTGGATTCACTTACTGGGAGGCCTACAGACACACACACCTCCCCAGTCAGGCCTAAGACGCCTGCTGTCTATTAAAGGTCCCAAAAGGTCAGATAGACACACAGAGAGCTCCCAGCACTGCCTAGTGTGTTGTGTTCACTTACTGGGAGGCCTACAGACACACACACCTCCCCAGACAGGCCTAAGAAGCCTGCTGTCTATTAAAGGTCCCCAAAGGTCAGAGAGACACCCAGAGAGCTCCAAACACTGCCCTGTGTACTGTATTAAGTCACAGCAAGCCCCAATGGCTCACACTTGTCTCCCTTTAGGCCCAAAAATTCTGCCTGCTATTAAAGCTCTCTGAGGGTCCCACAGACACACAGAGAGCTCCCAGCACTGCCCAGCACTAACCCTAACCCCCAGTACTGCCCTCAGCCCCAGCCCACTGCCCCCAAACACAGTGAGCTTCATGAGGCTCCCACAGACACACACAGAGCTCCCAGCACTGCTGGACGTCTAACTGAGGTCGCCATTGAATTCTAGATAGCTCGCTCCGTTTCTCGCTTGCCGCCACAGCCTTCAGACGATCAGTCATCAGCACAAGTTCGCCTCATGAAAACCGGAGATTCATACCGATCTGCCACGCCCCACTGTGTGGTGTGTTTATTTAGTGTGTAGCGCAGTTGACTGTGTGGTGTGTTTGTTTAGTGTGTAGCGCAGTTGCACTACGGGGTGTTGAGCTGCTTATTATGTGTAGGTTTTTAAGGATGCAATGTGCATCGTGGTCCGGTGCTTCCGCCCTGTATAGCTTTTCCTTTATAGAGTCGAGCCTTTCTTTCATATTAAAGCTCTCTGAGGGTCCCACAGACACACACAGAGCTCCCAGCACTGCCCAGCACTAACCCTAACCCCCAGTACTGCCCTCAGCCCCAGCCCACTGCCCCCAAACACAGTGAGCTTCATGAGGCTCCCACAGACACACACAGAGCTCCCAGCACTGCTGGACGTCTAAGTGAGGTCGCCATTGAATTCTAGATAGCTCGCTCCGTTTCTCACTTGCCGCCACAGCCTTCAGACGATCAGTCATCAGCACAAGTTCGCCTCATGAAAACCGGAGATTCATACCGATCTGCCACGCCCCACTGTGTGGTGTGTTTGTTTAGTGTGTAGCGCAGTTGACTGTGTGGTGTGTTTGTTTAGTGTGTAGCGCAGTTGCACTACGGGGTGTTGAGCTGCTCATTATGTGTAGGTTTTTAAGGATATAATGTGCTTTGTGATCGTGCTTCCGCCCTGTATAGCTTTTCCTTTATAGAGTCGAGCCTTTTTTCATACCGGGGAGTCATTCACAACTTAGGACAGAGTTGCTTCAGTTGGGATTTGAACCTGCAATTCTCAGATGGTTTTCTGGAATCTTACCCTTTGCGGGTTTCGAACCTGTGCTCATCAGGTCTGTGGTGCCGCGCCCTACCCACTAAGCCACCGTGCTGGTACAGAATTCCGCCTGTCAGTGCGCCCAAATCACCGATTCCTCACCCCATATTTTCCCAGGCTCTTTCTCTTTCAATCTTTCTCTCTCTCAGAGTTGCTTCATGTGAGGTTCGATCCTACAATTTTCAGGTGGTTTCGTCGAAACTAACACCTTTAATGGGTGGTTTCACCGAGACTTGCCCTTCGCGGGGTTCGAACCTGTGCTTCTCAGGTACCTCAGCCACTAATATGCCTCTCCCCACTCATCCGGGGCAAATTCTCGCTAGAGAAGGGTTCGGCGCGGTGACAGAGAGCTCCGTAGAGCCCTCGGCGTCCCAGGCCTGGAGGCTGACCGCGGTGGCGGGGAGGTGGGACCTGTGAGACAGGGTGCCTCCCCTGGCGGGTCACGGTTTCCAATCGGTCAGAAGGTTTAGGAGAGGAGAGGGAAGAGAGTTCGGTCAACAGTCCGCTTCAAACCGCTTGAAAATCGGACACTCAGAGGCTGAGTTACCTCTCGTGGGAACTTTTTTTATTTTTCGTTCTGAGCCTAAGTCCACTTTTTTAGGGTGCTCTCGATTTCGCGCCGTCACCCGGTGGCAAAACCTCTTTCTGTGATCCTCCAGGCCTTAGGGGGATTTTCAGAAGGTGTCCGAGAAAGGTGCATGGTCGTCGGACTGACCGTTTTCGGTCGGGAGGGTATTTTGTGGAGCCTCCGCCACCACCCCCAACTTTTTCGTACCCTTGGTTAACCAAAACCCTACCCATGGTTAACCAAAATGGACTTAGAAAAAATCCACAGTTTTCAGACCTCCAGAGGGGTAGGACCCTGCTCAAAGGTGTCCGAGAATACTGCACCTTCAGCGGACATGCCATGAGCCTCTAGACCCCTCTATATCCTCCAGGAGGACCAGGATTTGAGGAACATGTGTCCGAGAACAGTGCACCTTCAGTGGACTGGCCCTGAGCAGCTACACCCCTGGTTACATCCTCCACAGGCACCAGGATGTGACAGAATGTGTCCGAGAATAGGTCACCTTCAGCGGACATGCCTTGAGCCTCTAGACCCCTATATATCCTCCGGGAGAGGGAGGAGAGTGTGGTCAACAGTCCGCTTCAAACCGCTTGAAAATCGGACACTCAGAGGCTGAGTTACCTCTTTGTGGAACTTTTTTTATTTTTCGTTCTGAGCCTAAGTCCACTTTTTTAGGGTGCTCTCGATTTCACGCCGTCATCCGGTGGCAAAACCTCTTTCTGTGATCCTCCAGGCCTTAGGGGGATTTTCAGAAGGTGTCCGAGAAAGGTGCATGGTCGTCGGACTGACCGTTTTCGGTCGGGAGGGTATTTTGTGGAGCCTCCGCCACCACCCCCAACTTTTTCGTACCCATGGTTAACCAAAACCCTACCCATGGTTAACCGAAATGGACTTAGAAAAAATCCACAGTTTTCAGACCTCCAGAGGGGTAGGACCCTGCTCAAAGGTGTCCGAGAATACTGCACCTTCAGCGGACATGCCATGAGCCTCTAGACCCCTCTATATCCTCCAGGAGGACCAGGATTTGAGGAACATGTGTCCGAGAACAGTGCACCCTCAGCGGACTGGCCCTGAGCAGCTAAACCCCTGGTTACATCCTCCACAGGCACCAGGATGTGACAGAATGTGTCCGAGAATAGGTCACCTTCAGCGGACATGCCTTGAGCCTCTAGACCCCTATATATCCTCCGGGAGAGGGAGGAGAGTGTGGTCAACAGTCCGCTTCAAACCGCTTGAAAATCGGACACTCAGAGGCTGAGTTACCTCTTTGTGGAACTTTTTTTATTTTTCGTTCTGAGCCTAAGTCCACTTTTTTAGGGTGCTCTCGATTTCGCGCCGTCACCCGGTGGCAAAACCTCTTTCTGTGATCCTCCAGGCCTTAGGGGGATTTTCAGAAGGTGTCCGAGAAAGGTGCATGGTCGTCGGACTGACCGTTTTCGGTCGGGAGGGTATTTTGTGGAGCCTCCGCCACCACCCCCAACTTTTTCGTACCCATGGTTAACCAAAACCCTACCCATGGTTAACCAAAATGGACTTAGAAAAAATCCACAGTTTTCAGACCTCCAGAGGGGTAGGACCCTGCTCAAAGGTGTCCGAGAATACTGCACCTTCAGCGGACATGCCATGAGCCTCTAGACCCCTCTATATCCTCCAGGAGGACCAGGATTTGAGGAACATGTGTCCGAGAACAGTGCACCCTCAGCGGACTGGCCCTGAGCAGCTAAACCCCTGGTTACATCCTCCACAGGCACCAGGATGTGACAGAATGTGTCCGAGAATAGGTCACCTTCAGCGGACATGCCTTGAGCCTCTAGACCCCTATATATCCTCCGGGAGAGGGAGGAGAATGTGGTCAACAGTCCGCTTCAAACCGCTTGAAAATCGGACACTCAGAGGCTGAGTTACCTCTTTGTGGAACTTTTTTTATTTTTCGTTCTGAGCCTAAGTCCACTTTTTTAGGGTGCTCTCGATTTCGCGCCGTTACCCGGTGGCAAAACCTCTTTCTGTGATCCTCCAGGCCTTAGGGGGATTTTCAGAAGGTGTCCGAGAAAGGTGCATGGTCGTCGGACTGACCGTTTTCGGTCGGGAGGGTATTTTGTGGAGCCTCCGCCACCACCCCCAACTTTTTCGTACCCATGGTTAACCAAAACCCTACCCATGGTTAACCAAAATGGTCTTAGAAAAAATCCACAGTTTTCAGACCTCCAGAGGGGTAGGACCCTGCTCAAAGGTGTCCGAGAATACTGCACCTTCAGCGGACATGCCATGAGCCTCTAGACCCCTCTATATCCTCCAGGAGGACCAGGATTTGAGGAACATGTGTCCGAGAACAGTGCACCCTCAGCGGACTGGCCCTGAGCAGCTACACCCCTGGTTACATCCCTGGTTATAACCAAAATGGACTTAGAAAACACTGGAGGCCTACAGATACACACACCTCCCCAGACAGGCCTAAGAAGCCTCCTGTCTATTAAAGGTCCCCAAAGGTCAGAGAGACACACAGAGAGCTCCAAACACTGCCCAGTGTGTTGTGTTCACTTACTGGGAGGCCTACAGACACACACACCTCCCCAGACAGGCCTAAGAAGCCTGCTGTCTATTAAAGGTCCCCAAAGGTCAGAGAGACACCCAGAGAGCTCCAAACACTGCCCAGTGTGTTGGGTTCACTTACTGGGAGGCCTACAGACACACACACCTCCCCAGACAGGCCTAAGAAGCCTGCTGTCTATTAAAGGTCCCCAAAGGTCAGAGAGACACACAGAGAGCTCCACACACTGCCCAGTGTGTTGGGTTCACTTACTGGGAGGCCTACAGACACACACACCTACCCAGACAGGCCTAATTAGCCTGCTGTCTATTAAAGGTCCCCAGAGGTCAGAGAGACACACAGAGAGCTCCAAACACTGCCCTGTGTACTGTATTAAGTCACAGCAAGCCCCAATGGCTCACACTTGTCTCCCTTTAGGCCCAATAATTCTGCCTGCTATTAAAGCTCTCTGAGGGTCCCACAGACACACAGAGAGCTCCCAGCACTACCCAGCACTAACCCTAACCCCCAGTACTGCCCTCAGCCCCAGCCCACTGCCCCCAAACACAGTGAGCTTCATGAGGCTCCCACAGACACACACAGAGCTCCCAGCACTGCTGGACGTCTAACTGAGGTCGCCATTGAATTCTAGATAGCTCGCTCCATTTCTCACTTGCCGCCACAGCCTTCAGACGATCAGTCATCAGCACAAGTTCGCCTCATGAAAACCGGAGATTCATACCGATCTGCCACGCCCCACTGTGTGGTGTGTTTATTTAGTGTGTAGCGCAGTTGACTGTGTGGTGTGTTTGTTTAGTGTGTAGCGCAGTTGCACTACGGGGTGTTGAGCTGCTTATTATGTGTAGGTTTTTAAGGATGCAATGTGCATCGTGGTCCGGTGCTTCCGCCCTGTATAGCTTTTCCTTTATAGAGTCGAGCCTTTCTTTCATATTAAAGCTCTCTGAGGGTCCCACAGACACACACAGAGCTCCCAGCACTGCCCAGCACTAACCCTAACCCCCAGTACTGCCCTCAGCCCCAGCCCACTGCCCCCAAACACAGTGAGCTTCATGAGGCTCCCACAGACACACACAGAGCTCCCAGCACTGCTGGACGTCTAAGTGAGGTCGCCATTGAATTCTAGATAGCTCGCTCCGTTTCTCACTTGCCGCCACAGCCTTCAGACGATCAGTCATCAGCACAAGTTCGCCTCATGAAAACCAGAGATTCATACCGATCTGCCACGCCCCACTGTGTGGTGTGTTTGTTTAGTGTGTAGCGCAGTTGACTGTGTGGTGTGTTTGTTTAGTGTGTAGCGCAGTTGCACTACGGGGTGTTGAGCTGCTTATTATGTGTAGGTTTTTAAGGATATAATGTGCTTTGTGATCGTGCTTCCGCCCTGTATAGCTTTTCCTTTATAGAGTCGAGCCTTTTTTCATACTGGGGAGTCATTCACAACTTAGGACAGAGTTGCTTCAGTTGGGATTTGAACCTGCAATTCTCAGATGGTTTTCTGGAATCTTACCCTTTGCGGGTTTCGAACCTGTGCTCATCAGGTCTTTGGTGCCGCGCCCTACCCACTAAGCCACCGTGCTGGTACAGAATTCCGCCTGTCAGTGCGCCCAAATCACCGATTCCTCACCCCATATTTTCCCAGGCTCTTTCTCTTTCAATCTTTCTCTCTCTCAGAGTTGCTTCATGTGGGGTTCGATCCTACGATTTTCAGGTGGTTTCGTCGAAACTAACACCTTTAATGGGTGGTTTCACCGAGACTTGCCCTTTGCGGGGTTCGAACCTGTGCTTCTCAGGTACCTCAGCCACTAATATGCCTCTCCCCACTCATCCGGGGCAAATTCTCGCTAGAGAAGGGTTCGGCGCGGTGACAGAGAGCTCCGTAGAGCCCTCGGCGTCCCCGGCCTGGAGGCTGACCGCGGTGGCGGGGAGGTGGGACCTGTGAGACAGGGTGCCTCCCCTGGCGGGTCACGGTTTCCAATCGGTCAGAAGGTTTAGGAGTGGAGAAGGAGGAGAGTGTGGTCAACAGTCCGCTTCAAACCGCTTGAAAATCGGACACTCAGAGGCTGAGTTACCTCTTTGTGGAACTTTTTTTATTTTTCGTTCTGAGCCTAAGTCCACTTTTTTAGGGTGCTCTCGATTTCGCGCCGTCAACCGGTGGCAAAACCTCTTTCTGTGATCCTCCAGGCCTTAGGGGGATTTTCAGAAGGTGTCCGAGAAAGGTGCATGGTCGTCGGACTGACCGTTTTCGGTCGGGAGGGTATTTTGTGGAGCCTCCGCCACCACCCCCAACTTTTTCGTACCCATGGTTAACCAAAACCCTACCCATGGTTACCCAGTTTTCAGACCTCCAGAGGGGTAGGACCCTGCTCAAAGGTGTCCGAGAATACTGCACCTTCAGCGGACATGCCATGAGCCTCTAGACCCCTCTATATCCTCCAGGAGGACCAGGATTTGAGGAACATGTGTCCGAGAAGAGTGCACCTTCAGCGGACTGGCCCTGAGCAGCTACACCCCTGGTTACATCGTCTAAAGGCACCAGGATGTGACAGAATGTGTCCGAGAATAGGTCACCTTCAGGGGACTGGCCCTGAGCAGCTACACCCCTGGTTACATCCTCCAAAAGCACCAGGATGTGACAGAATGTGTCCGAGAATAGGTCACCTTCAGCGGACTGGCCATGTGCAGCTGCACCCCTAGTAACATCCTCCACAGGCACCAGGATGTGACAGAATGTGTCCGAGAATAGGTCACCTTCAGCGGACTGACCATGTGCAGCTACACCCCTAGTTACATCCTCCACAGGCACCAGGATGTGACAGAATGTGTCCGAGAATAGGTCACCTTCAGCGGACTGGCCATGTGCAGCTACACCCCTAGTTACATCCTCCACAGGCACCAGGATGTGACAGAATGTGTCCGAGAATAGGTCACCTTCAGCGGACAGGCCATGTGCAGCTACACCCCTAGTTACATCCTCCACAGGCACCAGGATGTGAACATAATGTGTCCGAGGACAGAGCACCATCAACGGACTCTTTACCAGCTTCGAGTCCCTTGTTTTCGACTTCCAGAGGCACCATAATGTCAAAAACATGTGTCCGCCAAAGATGCACCATCAACTGACTCTCTGCGAGCTTCGAGTCCCTTGTTTTCGACTTCCAGATGCACCATAATGTCAAAAACATGTGCCCGAGAAAGATGCACCATCAACGGACTCTCTATGAGCTTCTGGGGCCTTGTTACAATCCTCCAGGAGGCTTCTGAAAAGGAGCTCTCTAGTCCCGAGATGGTACCCGGTGGCAAAACCTCTTTTTGGCATCCTCCAAGCTTAAGGGGAATCCTCAGAGAGTGTCCGAAAAAAGTGCACTGTCGTCGGACTGACCGTTTTGGCTCGGGAGGGTAGGCCATGGAGCTCGCGCCAGCACCCCCAACTTTTTTTTACCCATGGTTAACCAGTAACTATGAGTCTCTTAAGGTTCCATAAGAGAGTCATACTATGACTCTTATGGAAAAGTAACTATGACTCTGTCATAGGGTCGGGGCAAAAACGAATCTCAAGAACATTAAGGCTAAATAAATATCAGAGTTGATCCAAATGATTGAGGGAAGTTGGCTAGCAATAACCCCAATTATGGGATAAAGATTGGCTCTGAAAGAGGAAATAGCCTGGAAATTTACTGTGGGAGGAATCGGTGACTTGGTCGCACTGACAGGTGGGATTCTGTATCAGCACGGTGGCTCAGTGGGTAGGGCGCGGCACCACGAACCTGAAGAGCACAGGTTCGAAACCCGCAAAGGGTAATATTTCAGAAGAACATCTGAGAATCACAGGTTCAAATCCCACCTGAAGCAACTATGTCCTAAGTTGCATATGAATCCCCGGAGAGAAATAACACACAAATTGCAATCAAACTCTGTAAACAGAACGTGGCAAACTCTGTAAGCAGAACATGGCATACTTTGAAGACAGAACTTGGCAAACTCTGTATACACAACCCGGCAAACTCTGTAAACGGAGTGTGGCAAACTCTGTAAACAGAACGTGGCAAACTCTGTAACAGAACTCAGCAAACTCTGTGAAAAGAACCTGGCAAGTTCTTTAAACAGAAAATATAATATTTTGTTTTTATCTTTTTTTAAAGCCATTCGTCTCACACGTTTCACCCTAGAAAGGCGCCCGGTGTACGCCGGAGTATCCTTTCTGCCCCCGGTGATTTCGTAAAGCATCCCAGGTGCTGAGGTCCCACGGGGCCTCTACTTGGGAGGGTAGGGAATTTCGGTCGACCCCTCCCGCTGGCAGGCCGTTGCTGAGGATTGTGTAAATCAGTTGTAAAAGTCACACAGCAATCATATAATATAAAATTATATGTTTTTCGGTTTCCTAACCGTTGTCGGCAGTGGAAGTCGATTGTAAAAATCACAGGTACGGTGTTGCACCCCGCACAGTAACCGGAATTCCACGGGGTGGGCAGAAAAATCTGCCAGAACATCCAGCAGGAATGGCTGCGATGAAGAAGGGCAAGACCACAGGTCGCAAGGCTAAGTGGTCTGTAAAAGAACTAAAAACTTTGATGGAGATGGAGGAGGCTCTCGAGCAAGGCCAATACTCTGTATATTACATGAATGTGGAAATTGCAAGTCAGCTTCCAGGTAGGTCCTCCCACGAAGTGAAAGAGAAAAGACAGTGCATGAGACGGCAATCTCACAGGAGAAGCACTAAGCTCTTACTGCAGCCAACAGAGGCAAACCTGGAGAGGCAGGAAATCCCTGCTGAACTCAATCTGCTGATACAGCCACGAGGGTTACAAGCAGTAACTGGCCTCAACAGAAAATTAAGGTGGCAAGCTGGTGCTCTCATTGACATGTACACTCACGAACACGAAATCAGGCGGGCGCTCACACTGGCAAGCAGGAAGGACCCGGGCGCAGCAGTGGCCATTGAGACCGCTACGGCGATGGTGATAAGGGAGGCGAGAAGAAAAGGTCCAGCGACCAAAAAGAACAGCAAAGCTGGCGAGCCGATGAAGCCCCGAAGCAAGCGAGAAATGAAGAGGGATGAGGTCCATAAACTCAGAAAACTAATGAGTACGGACCCGGCTAAGCGACCGACTGCCCAGTCCTGCTGCCTCAATTACACGAAGTGTTTGAAAGGCGTTGGATGGTGTCAGAAGGTGCCTTCAAGGGCTTGGGAGGCTTTAAGGCCGCCAGCGGGGCGGACAACGAACACTTCTCCACCCTGTTCACCCCCGAAGAGGTGCTCACACACCTCAGAAAGACGGACAGGAAATCGGCACCAGGCACGGACGGCATCGGGCGGGATGACCTACTCCTCTGGGACCCGAAGGGTGTGAAGCTATCAAAACTCTTTGGCAGCTGGCTTGCGGCGGGGTTCATACCTCAGTGTGTAAAGCCCGCGAGAACTGTACTGATACCAAAGACCTCCGACCCTCTGCTGTTGAATGACCCAAATAACTGGCGCCCAATCACTATCGGCTCGATGCTGATGCGGCTGTTCTCACGACTGCTAAATGGGCGCCTTACGAAAGCCTGCACTATCCACGACAGGCAGCGAGGGTTAAGGGACTCTCCTGGCTGTAGTGAGAATCTTCACATCCTTCAAAGTCTGGTTAAAGCCAGCAGGAGGGAGAGAAAGTCACTAGCGGTGGTGCTCGTGGACGTGGCAAAGGCTTTCGATACGGTGACACACGAGCACTTGCTTGCAGTGCTCAGGCAGAGAGGTCTGGATGAACACATCATAAACACAATACAAAGCTCGTACGACGGGGGCGTAACTTGCATTGAAGCCGGGGGAGAACAATCTGAACCCATTGCAATGAAAGTCGGTGTGAAGCAGGGTGACCCACTGTCCCCATTGCTTTTCAATCTGGCTCTTGATCCACTGCTCCACACACTGGAAAGCCTCGGTAAGGGAGTAAAGATCGCAGACACAAAGCTGGTCTCGCTTGCATTCGCAGATGACCTGGTGCTGGTCAGCGACACACTGAATGACTTCTGTGCCCTGACGGGGCTTAAGGTGCACACAAGCAAGTGCTTCGGCTTCATGGTTACCCCCTTGAAACACAGCATGAAAATGAAAGTGAATGACTGTCCCCCCTGGCAGATCGAGGGGACACCAATAGAAATGGTTGAAAGTGGAAGGGCGGTAAGATATCTGGGAATTCAGGTCGGTCCAGTGAGGGGCCTCGAGAAACCCGACATTCTCAAAGAGTTACAAGTGGCGCTGGATAAGGTAGGGGCGACACCATTAACTGCCCCTCAAAAGATTTGGCTGCTTAAGACCTTCATAATCCCCAGGCATTTCTACCGGGCCGACCACTGCGACTACAGTATAGTTCGGCTGCGACTGCTGGACCGGCTACTACGTAGCACAGTAAAAACATGGCTGGGTCTAGCGCAGACCACATGTGATGGGTTGCTCTATGCTAGAGCGAGAGACGGAGGTCTGGGGCTACAAAAGTTGAGCGCCGTTATTCCTGCTATGCAGGCAAAGCGGTTGTGGAAACTTTTGCACTCTGATGATGAAGTCATCAGAAAGATAGCCTGGGACCAGAACGGGCTGGAGGACTGGAGAAGAGCTTGGCTCAAAGCGGGCGGGCAACTGGAGAAATTACCAACTCCAGAGGGTGTGCCAGTAACGAACGTTACTGAAGCAGATGGGGCCCCTCAGCTATCCCAGTACAAGAGACCATGCGAGTGGCAAGATGTAGAGTTCGACCGGTGGGCAGGCAAATCGGTGCAGGGAGTTGGAATAGCCTGGTTCAAAGACTCTCCAGAGTCTAATGCCTGGCTCTCCAAACTCCCAAAAGTGCAACACAAATTCTGCTCACAAGCACTACAGCTACAAGCGAACGTCTACCCTACCAGGGAATTTATGGCAAGGGGCCAAAGCAAGTGGAACGCGAGTTGCCGAGGCTGTCACGCGAGGCTTGAGTCCGCCTCACACCTCCTCGGAGCATGTCCCAGCGGTAGGGCGAAACGACTGGAGCGACACAATTTTGCATGCCATCGACTGGCAGTCGCTGCGAAGAAGCAGGGCTGGGTTGTCCACAGGGAGAAAGAATTTGGAAGCAGACCAAATGTGAGACACCCAGACTTGGTCTTTTGCAAAGATGGTAAGGCAATGGTGCTGGATGTGACAGTCCGGTTTGAAAGGAACATCAACACACTAAAACTCGCAGGCCGAGAGAAAGTAAAGCACTACAAACCCATCAAGAACTTGGTGAAACAGGTCATGGGTGTAGAGGAAGTGGAAATACACGGATTTCCACTGGGAGCGAGGGGCCTCTGGCATAAACCCAACAACAAGATCCTCAAGAGAATGGGACTTTCTAAGAGCAGTGCAAAAGCTCTCGCGTCGAGACTTTGTAAGAGTGTTCTGAGAGGATCCTTAACTATCTTGAGTGACATCCTACAAAGTAGGGATTGAATACTTTATATTAAAGTGAAAAGCTTAAGAGGAAAAGCTATACAGGGCGGAAGCACCGGACCACAATGCACATTGCATCCTTAAAAACCTACACATAATAAGCAGCTCAACACCCCGTAGTGCAACTGCGCTACACACTAAACAAACACACCACACAGTGGGACGTGGCATATCGGTAGGAATCTCCGGTTTTCATGAGGCGAACTTGTGCTGGTCCGTGGGTCAACTCACCGCCTTGAGGGACGCGCTTGGTGACAGGTCGCCCGCGGCCCTAGCGGGCTGCCGGCTCCTGACTCTCTAAGGTAGCCAAATGACTGCTGGAGGCAGACCAATGACTGCAGCTCTCCACGGTCCTGAGGACACACACACACACAGGCAGAGTGCAGGCAGAATCCCAGGCAGACTGCAGGCACACTCCCAGGCAGACTCCCATGAAAAATTTCGCCAAAAAAAAGCCCCTTTTCTTCTCGCCTCCCTTATCACCATCGCCGTAGCGGTCTCAATGGCCACTGCTGCGCCCGGGTCCTTCCTGCTTGCCAGTGTGAGCGCCCGCCTGATTTCGTGTTCGTGAGTGTACATGTCAATGAGAGCACCAGCTTGCCACCTTAATTTTCTGTTGAGGCCAGTTACTGCTTGTAACACTCGTGGCTGTATCAGCAGATTGAGTTCAGCAGGGATTTCCTGCCTCTCCAGGTTTGCCTCTGTTGGCTGCAGTAAGAGCTTAGTGCTTCTCCTGTGAGATTGCCGTCTCATGCACTGTCTTTTCTCTTTCACTTCGTGGGAGGACCTACCTGGAAGCTGACTTGCAATTTCCACATTCATGTAATATACAGAGTATTGGCCTTGCTCGAGAGCCTCCTCCATCTCCATCAAAGTTTTTAGTTCTTTTACAGACCACTTAGCCTTGCGACCTGTGGTCTTGCCCTCCTTCATCGCAGCCATTCCTGCTGGATGTTCTGGCAGATTTCTCTGCCCACCCCGTGGGGTTCCGGTTACTGTGCGGGGTGCAACACCGTACCTGTGATTTTTACAATCGACTTCCACTGCCGACAACGGTTAGGAAACCGAAAAACATATAATTTTATATTATGATTGCTGTGTGACTTTTACAACTGATTTACACAATCCTCAGCAACGGCCTGCCAGCGGGAGGGGTCGACCGAAATTCCCTACCCTCCCAAGTAGAGGCCCCGTGGGACCTCAGCACCTGGGATGCTTTACGAAATCACCGGGGGCAGAAAGGATACTCCGGCGTACACCGGGCGCCTTTCTAGGGTGAAACGTGTGAGACGAATGGCTTTTAAAAAAGATAAAAACAAAATATTATATTTTCTGTTTAAAGAACTTGCCAGGTTCTTTTCACAGAGTTTGCTGAGTTCTGTTACAGAGTTTGCCACGTTCTGTTTACAGAGTTTGCCTCACTCCATTTACAGAGTTTGCCACATTCTGTTTGCAGAGTTTGCCGGGTTGTGTATACAGAGTTTGCCAAGTTCTGTCTTCAAAGTATGCCATGTTCTGCTTACAGAGTTTGCCACATTCTGTTTACAGAGTTTGATTGCGATTTGTGTGTTATTTTTCTCTGGGGATTCATATGCAACTTAGGATATAGTTGCTTCAGGTGGGATTTGAACCTGCGATTCTCAGATGTTCTTCTGAAATCGTACCCTTTGCGGGTTTCGAACCTGTGCTCTTCAGGTTCGTGGTGCCGCGCCCTACCCACTGAGCCACCGTGCTGATACAGAATCCCACCTGTCAGTGCGACCTAGTCACCGATTCCTCCCAGAGTAAATTTCCAGGCTATTTCCTCTTTCAGAGCCAATCTTTATCCCATAATTGGGGTTATTGCTAGCCAACTTCCCTCAATCATTTGGATCAACTCTGATATTTATTTAGCCTTAATGTTCTTGAGATTCGTTTTTGCCCCGACCCTATGACAGAGTCATAGTTACTTTTCCATAAGAGTCATAGTATGACTCTCTTATGGAACCTTAAGAGACTCATAGTTACTGGTTAACCATGGCTAAAAAAAAAGTTGGGGGTGCTGGCGCGAGCTCCATGGCCTACCCTCCCGAGCCAAAACGGTCAGTCCGACGATAGTGCACTTTTTTCGGACACTCTCTGTGGATTCCCCTTAAGCTTGGAGGATGCCAAAAAGAGGTTTTGCCACCGGGTACCATCTCGGGACTAGAGAGCTCCTTTTCAGAAGCCTCCTGGAGGATTGTAACAAGGCCCCAGAAGCTCATAGAGAGTCCGTTGATGGTGCATCTTTCTCGGGCACATGTTTTTGACATTATAGTGCATCTGGAAGTCGAAAACAAGGGACTCGAAGCTCGCAGAGAGTCAGTTGATGGTGCATCTTTGGCGGACACATGTTTTTGACATTATGGTGCCTCTGGAAGTCGAAAACAAGGGACTCGAAGCTGGTAAAGAGTCCGTTGATGGTGCTCTGTCCTCGGACACATTATGTTCACATCCTGGTGCCTGTGGAGGATGTAACTAGGGGTGTAGCTGTATATGGCCTGTCCGCTGAAGGTGACTTATTCTCGGACACATTCTGTCACATCCTGGTGCCTGTGGAGGATGTAACTAGGGGTGTAGCTGCACATGGCCAGTCCGCTGAAGGTGACCTATTCTCGGACACATTCTGTCACATCCTGGTGCCTGTGGAGGATGTAACTAGGGGTGTAGCTGCACATGGTCAGTCCGCTGAAGGTGACCTATTCTCGGACACATTCTGTCACATGCTGGTGCCTGTGGAGGATGTTACTAGGGGTGCAGCTGCACATGGCCAGTCCGCTGAAGGTGACCTATTCTCGGACACATTCTGTCACATCCTGGTGCCTGTGGAGGATGTAACCAGGGGTTTAGCTGCTCAGGGCCAGTCCGCTGAGGGTGCACTGTTCTCGGACACATGTTCCTCAAATCCTGGTCCTCCTGGAGGATATAGAGGGGTCTAGAGGCTCATGGCATGTCCGCTGAAGGTGCAGTATTCTCGGACACCTTTGAGCAGGGTCCTACCCCTCTGGAGGTCTGAAAACTGTGGATTTTTTCTAAGTCCATTTTCGTTAACCATGGGTAGGGTTTTGGTTAACCATGGGTACGAAAAAGTTGGGGGTGGTGGCGGAGGCTCCACAAAATACCCTCCCGACCGAAAACGGTCAGTCCGACGACCATGCACCTTTCTCGGACACCTTCTGAAAATCCCCCTAAGGCCTGGAGGATCACAGAAAGAGGTTTTGCCACCGGATGACGGCGCGAAATCGAGAGCACCCTAAAAAAGTGGACTTAGGCTCAGAACGAAAAATAAAAAAAGTTCCACAAAGAGGTAACTCAGCCTCTGAGTGTCCGATTTTCAAGCGGTTTGAAGCGGACTGTTGACCACACTCTCCCTCCCTCTCCCGGAGGATATATAGGGGTCTAGAGGCTCAAGGCATGTCCGCTGAAGGTGACCTATTCTCGGACACATTCTGTCACATCCTGGTGCCTGTGGAGGATGTAACCAGGGGTGTAGCTGCTCAGGGCCAGTCCGCTGAAGGTGCACTGTTCTCGGACACATGTTCCTCAAATCCTGGTCCTCCTGAAGGATATAGAGGGGTCTAGAGGCTCATGGCATGTCCGCTGAAGGTGCAGTATTCTCGGACACCTTTGAGCAGGGTCCTACCCCTCTGGAGGTCTGAAAACAGTCCGACGACCATGCACCTTTCTCGGACACCTTCTGAAAATCCCCCTAAGGCCTGGAGGATCACAGAAAGAGGTTTTGCCACCGGGTGACGGCGCGAAATCGAGAGCACCCTAAAAAAGTGGACTTGGGCTCAGAACGAAAAATAATGTGTCCGAGAATAGGTCACCTTCAGCGGACTGGCCATGTGCAGCTGCACCCCTAGTAACATCCTCCACAGGCACCAGGATGTGACAGAATGTGTCCGAGAATAGGTCACCTTCAGCGGACTGACCATGTGCAGCTACACTCCTAGTTACATCCTCCACAGGCACCAGGATGTGACAGAATGTGTCCGAGGACAGAGCACCATCAACGGACTCTTTACCAGCTTCGAGTCCCTTGTTTTCGACTTCCAGAGGCACCATAATGTCAAAAACATGTGTCCGCCAAAGATGCACCATCAACGGACTCTCTGCGAGCTTCGAGTCCCTTGTTTTCGACTTCCAGATGCACCATAATGTCAAAAACATGTGCCCGAGAAAGATGCACCATCAACGGACTCTCTATGAGCTTCTGGGGCCTTGTTACAATCCTCCAGGAGGCTTCTGAAAAGGAGCTCTCTAGTCCCGAGATGGTACCCGGTGGCAAAACCTCTTTTTGGCATCCTCCAGGCTTAAGGGGAATCCTCAGAGAGTGTCCGAAAAAAGTGCACTGTCGTCGGACTGACCGTTTTGGCTCGGGAGGGTAGGCCATGGAGCTCGCGCCAGCACCCCCAACTTTTTTTTACCCATGGTTAACCAGTAACTATGAGTCTCTTAAGTCCCAGTGTGTTGGGTTCACTTACTGGGAGGCCTACAGACCCACACACCTCCCCAGACAGGCCTAAGAAGCCTGCTGTCTATTAAAGGTCCCCAAAGGTCAGAGAGACACACACAAAGCTCCCAGCACTGCCCAGTGTGTTGTGTTCACTTACTGGGAGGCCTACAGACACACACACCACCCCAGACAGGCCTAAGAAGCCTGCTGTCTATTAAAGGTCCCCAAAGGTCAGAGAGACATACAGAGAGCTCCCAGCACTGCCCAGTGTGTTGGGTTCACTTACCGGGAGGCCTACAGACACACACACCTCCCCAGACAGGCCTAAGAAGCCTGCTGTCTATTAAAAGTCCCCAAAGGTCAGAGAGACACCCAGAGAGCTCCAAACACTGCCCAGTGTGTTGGGTTCACTTACTGGGAGGCCTACAGACACACACACCTCCCCAGACAGGCCTAAGAAGCCTGCTGTCTATTAAAGGTCCCCAGAGGTCAGAGAGACACACAGAGAGCTCCAAACACTGCCCAGTGTGTTGGGTTCACTTACTGGGAGGCCTACAGACACACACACCTCCCCAGACAAGCCTAATTAGCCTGCTGTCTATTAAAGGTCCCCAGAGGTCAGAGAGACACACAGAGAGCTCCAAACACTGCCCTGTGTACTGTATTAAGTCACAGCAAGCCCCAATGGCTCACACTTGTCTCCCTTTAGGCCCAAAAATTCTGCCTGCTATTAAAGCTCTCTGAGGGTCCCACAGACACACACAGAGCTCCCAGCACTGCCCAGCACTAACCCTAACCCCCAGTACTGCCCTCAGCCCCAGCCCACTGCCCCCAAACACAGTGAGCTTCATGAGGCTCCCACAGACACACACAGAGCTCCCAGCACTGCTGGACGTCTAACTGAGGTCGCCATTGAATTCTAGATAGCTCGCTCCGTTTCTCGCTTGCCGCCACAGCCTTCAGACGATCAGTCATCAGCACAAGTTTGCCTCATGAAAACCGGAGATTCATACCGATCTGCCACGCCCCACTGTGTGGTGTGTTTGTTTAGTGTGTAGCGCAGTTGCACTACGGGGTGTTGAGCTGCTTATTATGTGTAGGTTTTTAAGGATGCAATGTGTCGAGCCTTTTAGAGTCGAGCCTTCCTCTTGAGCCAGAGAGACCTATGTGACAAGGACCGAGTTGCTTCATGTGGGGTTCGATCCTACGATTTTCAGGTGGTTTCGTCGAAACTAACACCTTTAATGGGTGGTTTCACCGAGACTTGCCCTTCGCGGGGTTCGAACCTGTGCTTCTCAGGTACCTCAGCCACTAATATGCCTCTCCCCACTCATCCGGGGCAAATTCTCGCTAGAGAAGGGTTCGGCGCGGTGACAGAGAGCTCCGTAGAGCCCTCGGCCTCCCAGGCCTGGAGGCTGACCGCGGTGGCGGGGAGGTGGGACCTGTGAGACAGGGTGCCTCCCCTGGCGGGTCACGGTTTCCAATCGGTCAGAAGGTTTAGGAGAGGAGAGGGAAGAGAGTGTGGTCAACAGTCCGCTTCAAACCGCTTGAAAATCGGACACTCAGAGGCTGAGTTTTTTCTCGTGGGAACTTTTTTTATTTTTCGTTCTGAGCCTAAGTCCACTTTTTTAGGGTGCTCTCGATTTCGCGCCGTCACCCGGTGGCAAAACCTCTTTCTGTGATCCTCCAGGCCTTAGGGGGATTTTCAGAAGGTGTCCGAGAAAGGTGCATGGTCGTCGGACTGACCGTTTTCGGTCGGGAGGGTATTTTGTGGAGCCTCCGCCTACACCCCCAACTTTTTCGTACCCATGGTTAACCAAAACCCTACCCATGGTTAACCAAAATGGACTTAGAAAAAATCCACAGTTTTCAGACCTCCAGAGGGGTAGGACCCTGCTCAAAGGTGTCCGAGAATACTGCACCTTCAGCGGACATGCCATGAGCCTCTAGATCCCTCTATATCCTCCAGGAGGACCAGGATTTGAGGAATATGTGTCCGAGAACAGTGCACCTTCAGTGGACTGGCCCTGAGCAGCTACACCCCTGGTTACATCCTCCACAGGCACCAGGATGTGACAGAATGTGTCCGAGAATAGGTCACCTTCAGCGGACATGCCTTGAGCCTCTAGACCCCTATATATCCTCCGGGAGAGGGAGGAGAGTGTGGTCAACAGTCCGCTTCAAACCGCTTGAAAATCGGACACTCAGAGGCTAAGTTACCTCTTTGTGGAACTTTTTTTATTTTTCGTTCTGAGCCTAAGTCCACTTTTTTAGGGTGCTCTCGATTTCACGCCGTCATCCGGTGGCAAAACCTCTTTCTCTGATCCTCCAGGCCTTAGGGGGATTTTCAGAAGGTGTCCGAGAAAGGTGCATGGTCGTCGGACTGACCGTTTTCGGTCGGGAGTGTATTTTGTGGAGCCTCCGCCACCACCCCCAACTTTTTCGTACCCATGGTTAACCAAAACCCTACCCATGGTTAACCAAAATGGACTTAGAAAAAATCCACAGTTTTCAGACCTCCAGAGGGGTAGGACCCTGCTCAAAGGTGTCCGAGAATACTGCACCTTCAGCGGACATGCCATGAGCCTCTAGACCCCTCTATATCCTCCAGGAGGACCAGGATTTGAGGAACATGTGTCCGAGAACAGTGCACCCTCAGCGGACTGGCCCTGAGCAGCTAAACCCCTGGTTACATCCTCCACAGGGACCAGGATGTGACAGAATGTGTCCGAGAATAGGTCACCTTCAGCGGACATGCCTTGAGCCTCTAGACCCCTATATATCCTCCGGGAGAGGGAGGAGAGTGTGGTCAACAGTCCGCTTCAAACCGCTTGAAAATCGGACACTCAGAGGCTGAGTTACCTCTTTGTGGAACTTTTTTTATTTTTCGTTCTGAGCCTAAGTCCACTTTTTTAGGGTGCTCTCGATTTCGCGCCGTCACCCGGTGGCAAAACCTCTTTCTGTGATCCTCCAGGCCTTAGGGGGATTTTCAGAAGGTGTCCGAGAAAGGTGCATGGTCGTCGGACTGACCGTTTTCGGTCGGGAGGGTATTTTGTGGAGCCTCCGCCACCACCCCCAACTTTTTCGTACCCATGGTTAACCAAAACCCTACCCATGGTTAACCAAAATGGTCTTAGTAAAAATCCACAGTTTTCAGACGTCCAGAGGGGTAGGACCCTGCTCAAAGGTGTCCGAGAATACTGCACCTTCAGCGGACATGCCATGAGCCTCTAGATCCCTCTATATCCTCCAGGAGGACCAGGATTTGAGGAACATGTGTCCGAGAACAGTGCACCTTCAGTGGACTGGCCCTGAGCAGCTACACCCCTGGTTACATCCTCCACAGGCACCAGGATGTGACAGAATGTGTCCGAGAATAAGTCACCTTCAGCGGACATGCCTTGAGCCTCTAGACCCCTATATATCCTCCGGGAGAGGGAGGAGAGTGTGGTCAACAGTCCGCTTCAAACCGCTTGAAAATCGGACACTCAGAGGCTAAGTTACCTCTTTGTGGAACTTTTTTTATTTTTCGTTCTGAGCCTAAGTCCACTTTTTTAGGGTGCTCTCGATTTCACGCCGTCATCCGGTGGCAAAACCTCTTTCTGTGATCCTCCAGGCCTTAGGGGGATTTTCAGAAGGTGTCCGAGAAAGGTGCATGGTCGTCGGACTGACCGTTTTCGGTCGGGAGGGTATTTTGTGGAGCCTCCGCCACCACCCCCAACTTTTTCGTACCCATGGTTAACCAAAACCCTACCCATGGTTAACCAAAATGGACTTAGAAAAAATCCACAGTTTTCAGACCTCCAGAGGGGTAGGACCCTGCTCAAAGGTGTCCGAGAATACTGCACCTTCAGCGGACATGCCATGAGCCTCTAGACCCCTCTATATCCTCCAGGAGGACCAGGATTTGAGGAACATGTGTCCGAGAACAGTGCACCCTCAGCGGACTGGCCCTGAGCAGCTAAACCCCTGGTTACATCCTCCACAGGCACCAGGATGTGACAGAATGTGTCCGAGAATAGGTCACCTTCAGCGGACATGCCTTGAGCCTCTAGACCCCTATATATCCTCCGGGAGAGGGAGGAGAATGTGGTCAACAGTCCGCTTCAAACCGCTTGAAAATCGGACACTCAGAGGCTGAGTTACCTCTTTGTGGAACTTTTTTTATTTTTCGTTCTGAGCAAAAGTCCACTTTTTTAGGGTGCTCTCGATTTCGCGCCGTTACCCGGTGGCAAAACCTCTTTCTGTGATCCTCCAGGCCTTAGGGGGATTTTCAGAAGATGTCCGAGAAAGGTGCATGGTCGTCGGACTGACCGTTTTCCGTCGGGAGGGTATTTTGTGGAGCCTCCGCCACCACCCCCAACTTTTTCGTACCCATGGTTAACCAAAACCCTACCCATGGTTAACCAAAATGGTCTTAGAAAAAATCCACAGTTTTCAGACCTCCAGAGGGGTAGGACCCTGCTCAAAGGTGTCCGAGAATACTGCACCTTCAGCGGACATGCCATGAGCCTCTAGATCCCTCTATATCCTCCAGGAGGACCAGGATTTGAGGAACATGTGTCCGAGAACAGTGCACCTTCAGTGGACTGGCCCTGAGCAGCTACACCCCTGGTTACATCCTCCACAGGCACCAGGATGTGACAGAATGTGTCCGAGAATAGGTCACCTTCAGCGGACATGCCTTGAGCCTCTAGACCCCTATATATCCTCCGGGAGAGGGAGGAGAGTGTGGTCAACAGTCCGCTTCAAACCGCTTGAAAATCGGACACTCAGAGGCTAAGTTACCTCTTTGTGGAACTTTTTTTATTTTTCGTTCTGAGCCTAAGTCCACTTTTTTAGGGTGCTCTCGATTTCACGCCGTCATCCGGTGGCAAAACCTCTTTCTGTGATCCTCCAGGCCTTAGGGGGATTTTCAGAAGGTGTCCGAGAAAGGTGCATGGTCGTCGGACTGACCGTTTTCGGTCGGGAGGGTATTTTGTGGAGCCTCCGCCACCACCCCCAACTTTTTCGTACCCATGGTTAACCAAAACCCTACCCATGGTTAACCAAAATGGACTTAGAAAAAATCCACAGTTTTCAGACCTGCAGAGGGGTAGGACCCTGCTCAAAGGTGTCCGAGAATACTGCACCTTCAGCGGACATGCCATGAGCCTCTAGACCCCTCTATATCCTCCAGGAGGACCAGGATTTGAGGAACATGTGTCCGAGAACAGTGCACCCTCAGCGGACTGGCCCTGAGCAGCTAAACCCCTGGTTACATCCTCCACAGGCACCAGGATGTGACAGAATGTGTCCGAGAATAGGTCACCTTCAGCGGACATGCCTTGAGCCTCTAGACCCCTATATATCCTCCGGGAGAGGGAGGAGAATGTGGTCAACAGTCCGCTTCAAACCGCTTGAAAATCGGACACTCAGAGGCTGAGTTACCTCTTTGTGGAACTTTTTTTATTTTTCGTTCTGAGCAAAAGTCCACTTTTTTAGGGTGCTCTCGATTTCGCGCCGTTACCCGGTGGCAAAACCTCTTTCTGTGATCCTCCAGGCCTTAGGGGGATTTTCAGAAGATGTCCGAGAAAGGTGCATGGTCGTCGGACTGACCGTTTTCGGTCGGGAGGGTATTTTGTGGAGCCTCCGCCACCACCCCCAACTTTTTCGTACCCATGGTTAACCAAAACCCTACCCATGGTTAACCAAAATGGACTTAGAAAAAATCCACAGTTTTCAGACCTCCAGAGGGGTAGGACCCTGCTCAAAGGTGTCCGAGAATACTGCACCTTCAGCGGACATGCCATGAGCCTCTAGACCCCTCTATATCCTCCAGGAGGACCAGGATTTGAGGAACATGTGTCCGAGAACAGTGCACCCTCAGCGGACTGGCCCTGAGCAGCTAAACCCCTGGTTACATCCGCTTCAGGCACCAGGATGTGACAGAATGTGTCCGAGAATAGGTCACCTTCAGCGGACATGCCTTGAGCCTCTAGACCCCTAGATATCCTCCGGGAGAGGGAGGAGAATGTGGTCAACAGTCCGCTTCAAACCGCTTGAAAATCGGACACTCAGAGGCTGAGTTACCTCTTTGTGGAACTTTTTTTATTTTTCGTTCTGAGCAAAAGTCCACTTTTTTAGGGTGCTCTCGATTTCGCGCCGTTACCCGGTGGCAAAACCTCTTTCTGTGATCCTCCAGGCCTTAGGGGGATTTTCAGAAGATGTCCGAGAAAGGTGCATGGTCGTCGGACTGACCGTTTTCCGTCGGGAGGGTATTTTGTGGAGCCTCCGCCACCACCCCCAACTTTTTCGTACCCATGGTTAACCAAAACCCTACCCATGGTTAACCAAAATGGTCTTAGAAAAAATCCACAGTTTTCAGACCTCCAGAGGGGTAGGACCCTGCTCAAAGGTGTCCGAGAATACTGCACCTTCAGCGGACATGCCATGAGCCTCTAGATCCCTCTATATCCTCCAGGAGGACCAGGATTTGAGGAACATGTGTCCGAGAACAGTGCACCTTCAGTGGACTGGCCCTGAGCAGCTACACCCCTGGTTACATCCTCCACAGGCACCAGGATGTGACAGAATGTGTCCGAGAATAGGTCACCTTCAGCGGACATGCCTTGAGCCTCTAGACCCCTATATATCCTCCGGGAGAGGGAGGAGAGTGTGGTCAACAGTCCGCTTCAAACCGCTTGAAAATCGGACACTCAGAGGCTAAGTTACCTCTTTGTGGAACTTTTTTTATTTTTCGTTCTGAGCCTAAGTCCACTTTTTTAGGGTGCTCTCGATTTCACGCCGTCATCCGGTGGCAAAACCTCTTTCTGTGATCCTCCAGGCCTTAGGGGGATTTTCAGAAGGTGTCCGAGAAAGGTGCATGGTCGTCGGACTGACCGTTTTCGGTCGGGAGGGTATTTTGTGGAGCCTCCGCCACCACCCCCAACTTTTTCGTACCCATGGTTAACCAAAACCCTACCCATGGTTAACCAAAATGGACTTAGAAAAAATCCACAGTTTTCAGACCTCCAGAGGGGTAGGACCCTGCTCAAAGGTGTCCGAGAATACTGCACCTTCAGCGGACATGCCATGAGCCTCTAGACCCCTCTATATCCTCCAGGAGGACCAGGATTTGAGGAACATGTGTCCGAGAACAGTGCACCCTCAGCGGACTGGCCCTGAGCAGCTACACCCCTGGTTACATCCCTGGTTATAACCAAAATGGACTTAGAAAACACTGGAGGCCTACAGACACACACACCTCCCCAGACAGGCCTAAGAAGCCTCCTGTCTATTAAAGGTCCCCAAAGGTCAGAGAGACACACAGAGAGCTCCAAACACTGCCCAGTGTGTTGTGTTCACTTACTGGGAGGCCTACAGACACACACACCTCCCCAGACAGGCCTAAGAAGCCTGCTGTCTATTAAAGGTCCCCAAAGGTCAGAGAGACACCCAGAGAGCTCCAAACACTGCCCAGTGTGTTGGGTTCACTTACTGGGAGGCCTACAGACACACACACCTCCCCAGACAGGCCTAAGAAGCCTGCTGTCTATTAAAGGTCCCCAAAGGTCAGAGAGACACACAGAGAGCTCCACACACTGCCCAGTGTGTTGGGTTCACTTACTGGGAGGCCTACAGACACACACACCTCCCCAGACAGGCCTAATTAGCCTGCTGTCTATTAAAGGTCCCCAGAGGTCAGAGAGACACACAGAGAGCTCCAAACACTGCCCTGTGTACTGTATTAAGTCACAGCAAGCCCCAATGGCTCACACTTGTCTCCCTTTAGGCCCAATAATTCTGCCTGCTATTAAAGCTCTCTGAGGGTCCCACAGACACACAGAGAGCTCCCAGCACTACCCAGCACTAACCCTAACCCCCAGTACTGCCCTCAGCCCCAGCCCACTGCCCCCAAACACAGTGAGCTTCATGAGGCTCCCACAGACACACACAGAGCTCCCAGCACTGCTGGACGTCTAACTGAGGTCGCCATTGAATTCTAGATAGCTCGCTCCGTTTCTCACTTGCCGCCACAGCCTTCAGACGATCAGTCATCAGCACAAGTTCGCCTCATGAAAACCGGAGATTCATACCGATCTGCCACGCCCCACTGTGTGGTGTGTTTATTTAGTGTGTAGCGCAGTTGACTGTGTGGTGTGTTTGTTTAGTGTGTAGCGCAGTTGCACTACGGGGTGTTGAGCTGCTTATTATGTGTAGGTTTTTAAGGATGCAATGTGCATCGTGGTCCGGTGCTTCCGCCCTGTATAGCTTTTCCTTTATAGAGTCGAGCCTTTCTTTCATATTAAAGCTCTCTGAGGGTCCCACAGATCCCACAGACACACACAGAGCTCCCAGCACTGCCCAGCACTAACCCTAACCCCCAGTACTGCCCTCAGCCCCAGCCCACTGCCCCCAAACACAGTGAGCTTCATGAGGCTCCCACAGACACACACAGAGCTCCCAGCACTGCTGGACGTCTAAGTGAGGTCGCCATTGAATTCTAGATAGCTCGCTCCGTTTCTCACTTGCCGCCACAGCCTTCAGACAATCAGTCATCAGCACAAGTTCGCCTCATGAAAACCGGAGATTCATACCGATCTGCCACGCCCCACTGTGTGGTGTGTTTGTTTAGTGTGTAGCGCAGTTGACTGTGTGTTGTGTTTGTTTAGTGTGTAGCGCAGTTGCACTACGGGGTGTTGAGCTGCTTATTATGTGTAGGTTTTTAAGGATATAATGTGCTTTGTGATCGTGCTTCCGCCCTGTATAGCTTTTCCTTTATAGAGTCGAGCCTTTTTTCATACCGGGGAGTCATTCACAACTTAGGACAGAGTTGCTTCAGTTGGGATTTGAACCTGCAATTCTCAGATGGTTTTCTGGAATCTTACCCTTTGCGGGTTTCGAACCTGTGCTCATCAGGTCTTTGGTGCCGCGCCCTACCCACTAAGCCACCGTGCTGGTACAGAATTCCGCCTGTCAGTGCGCCCAAATCACCGATTCCTCACCCCATATTTTCCCAGGCTCTTTCTCTTTCAATCTTTCTCTCTCTCAGAGTTGCTTCATGTGGGGTTCGATCCTACGATTTTCAGGTGGTTTCGTCGAAACTAACACCTTTAATGGGTGGTTTCACCGAGACTTGCCCTTCGCGGGGTTCGAACCTGTGCTTCTCAGGTACCTCAGCCACTAATATGCCTCTCCCCACTCATCCGGGGCAAATTCTCGCTAGAGAAGGGTTCGGCGCGGTGACAGAGAGCTCCGTAGAGCCCTCGGCGTCCCCGGCCTGGAGGCTGACCGCGGTGGCGGGGAGGTGGGACCTGTGAGACAGGGTGCCTCCCCTGGCGGGTCACGGTTTCCAATCGGTCAGAAGGTTTAGGAGTGGAGAAGGAGGAGAGTGTGGTCAACAGTCCGCTTCAAACCGCTTGAAAATCGGACACTCAGAGGCTGAGTTACCTCTTTGTGGAACTTTTTTTATTTTTCGTTCTGAGCCTAAGTCCACTTTTTTAGGGTGCTCTCGATTTCGCGCCGTCACCCGGTGGCAAAACCTCTTTCTGTGATCCTCCAGGCCTTAGGGGGATTTTCAGAAGGTGTCCGAGAAAGGTGCATGGTCGTCGGACTGACCGTTTTCGGTCGGGAGGGTATTTTGTGGAGCCTCCGCCACCACCCCCAACTTTTTCGTACCCATGGTTAACCAAAACCCTACCCATGGTTAACCAAAATGGACTTAGAAAAAATCCACAGTTTTCAGACCTCCAGAGGGGTAGGACCCTGCTCAAAGGTGTCCGAGAATACTGCACCTTCAGCGGACATGCCATGAGCCTCTAGACCCCTCTATATCCTCCAGGAGGACCAGGATTTGAGGAACATGTGTCCGAGAAGAGTGCACCTTCAGCGGACTGGCCCTGAGCAGCTACACCCCTGGTTACATCCTCCACAGGCACCAGGATGTGACAGAATGTGTCCGAGAATAGGTCACCTTCAGGGGACTGGCCCTGAGCAGCTACACCCCTGGTTACATCCTCCAAAAGCACCAGGATGTGACAGAATGTGTCCGAGAATAGGTCACCTTCAGCGGACTGGCCATGTGCAGCTGCACCCCTAGTAACATCCTCCACAGGCACCAGGATGTGACAGAATGTGTCCGAGAATAGGTCACCTTCAGCGGACTGACCATGTGCAGCTACACCCCTAGTTACATCCTCCACAGGCACCAGGATGTGACAGAATGTGTCCGAGAATAGGTCACCTTCAGCGGACTGGCCATGTGCAGCTACACCCCTAGTTACATCCTCCACAGGCACCAGGATGTGACAGAATGTGTCCGAGAATAGGTCACCTTCAGCGGACAGGCCATGTGCAGCTACACCCCTAGTTACATCCTCCACAGGCACCAGGATGTGAACAGAATGTGTCCGAGGACAGAGCACCATCAACGGACTCTTTACCAGCTTCGAGTCCCTTGTTTTCGACTTCCAGAGGCACCATAATGTCAAAAACATGTGTCCGCCAAAGATGCACCATCAACTGACTCTCTGCGAGCTTCGAGTCCCTTGTTTTCGACTTCCAGATGCACCATAATGTCAAAAACATGTGCCCGAGAAAGATGCACCATCAACGGACTCTCTATGAGCTTCTGGGGCCTTGTTACAATCCTCCAGGAGGCTTCTGAAAAGGAGCTCTCTAGTCCCGAGATGGTACCCGGTGGCAAAACCTCTTTTTGGCATCCTCCAAGCTTAAGGGGAATCCTCAGAGAGTGTCCGAAAAAAGTGCACTGTCGTCGGACTGACCGTTTTGGCTCGGGAGGGTAGGCCATGGAGCTCGCGCCAGCACCCCCAACTTTTTTTTACCCATGGTTAACCAGTAACTATGAGTCTCTTAAGGTTCCATAAGAGAGTCATACTATGACTCTTATGGAAAAGTAACTATGACTCTGTCATAGGGTCGGGGCAAAAACGAATCTCAAGAACATTAAGGCTAAATAAATATCAGAGTTGATCCAAATGATTGAGGGAAGTTGGCTAGCAATAACCCCAATTATGGGATAAAGATTGGCTCTGAAAGAGGAAATAACCTGGAAATTTACTGTGGGAGGAATCGGTGACTTGGTCGCACTGACAGGTGGGATTCTGTATCAGCACGGTGGCTCAGTGGGTAGGGCGCGGCACCACGAACCTGAAGAGCACAGGTTCGAAACCCGCAAAGGGTAAGATTTCAGAAGAACATCTGAGAATCGCAGGTTCAAATCCCACCTGAAGCAACTATGTCCTAAGTTGCAATCAAACTCTGTAAACAGAACGTGGCAAACTCTGTAAGCAGAACATGGCATACTTTGAAGACAGAACTTGGCAAACTCTGTATACACAACCCGGCAAACTCTGTATACACAACCCGGCAAACTCTGTAAACGGAGTGAGGCAAACTCTGTAAACAGAACGTGGCAAACTCTGTAACAGAACTCAGCAAACTCTGTGAAAAGAACCTGGCAAGACAGAAAATATAATATTTTGTTTTTATCTTTTTTTAAAGCCATTCGTCTCACACGTTTCACCCTAGAAAGGCGCCCGGTGTACGCCGGAGTATCCTTTCTGCCCCCGGTGATTTCGTAAAGCATCCCAGGTGCTGAGGTCCCACGGGGCCTCTACTTGGGAGGGTAGGGAATTTCGGTCGACCCCTCCCGCTGGCAGGCCGTTGCTGAGGATTGTGTAAATCAGTTGTAAAAGTCACACAGCAATCATATAATATAAAATTATATGTTTTTCGGTTTCCTAACCGTTGTCGGCAGTGGAAGTCGATTGTAAAAATCACAGGTACGGTGTTGCACCCCGCACAGTAACCGGAACCCCACGGGGTGGGCAGAGAAATCTGCCAGAACATCCAGCAGGAATGGCTGCGATGAAGAAGGGCAAGACCACAGGTCGCAAGGCTAAGTGGTCTGTAAAAGAACTAAAAACTTTGATGGAGATGGAGGAGGCTCTCGAGCAAGGCCAATACTCTGTATATTACATGAATGTGGAAATTGCAAGTCAGCTTCCAGGTAGGTCCTCCCACGAAGTGAAAGAGAAAAGAGTGCATGAGACGGCAATCTCACAGGAGAAGCACTAAGCTCTTACTGCAGCCAACAGAGGCAAACCTGGAGAGGCAGGAAATCCCTGCTGAACTCAATCTGCTGATACAGCCACGAGGGTTACAAGCAGTAACTGGCCTCAACAGAAAATTAAGGTGGCAAGCTGGTGCTCTCATTGACATGTACACTCACGAACACGAAATCAGGCGGGCGCTCACACTGGCAAGCAGGAAGGACCCGGGCGCAGCAGTGGCCATTGAGACCGCTACGGCGATGGTGATAAGGGAGGCGAGAAGAAAAGGTCCAGCGACCAAAAAGAACAGCAAAGCTGGCGAGCCGATGAAGCCCCGAAGCAAGCGAGAAATGAAGAGGGATGAGGTCCATAAACTCAGAAAACTAATGAGTACGGACCCGGCTAAGCGACCGACTGCCCAGTCCTGCTGCCTCAATTACACGAAGTGTTTGAAAGGCGTTGGATGGTGTCAGAAGGTGCCTTCAAGGGCTTGGGAGGCTTTAAGGCCGCCAGCGGGGCGGACAACGAACACTTCTCCACCCTGTTCACCCCCGAAGAGGTGCTCACACACCTCAGAAAGACGGACAGGAAATCGGCACCAGGCACGGACGGCATCGGGCGGGATGACCTACTCCTCTGGGACCCGAAGGGTGTGAAGCTATCAAAACTCTTTGGCAGCTGGCTTGCGGCGGGGTTCATACCTCAGTGTGTAAAGCCCGCGAGAACTGTACTGATACCAAAGACCTCCGACCCTCTGCTGTTGAATGACCCGAATAACTGGCGCCCAATCACTATCGGCTCGATGCTGATGCGGCTGTTCTCACGACTGCTAAATGGGCGCCTTACGAAAGCCTGCACTATCCACGACAGGCAGCGAGGGTTAAGGGACTCTCCTGGCTGTAGTGAGAATCTTCACATCCTTCAAAGTCTGGTTAAAGCCAGCAGGAGGGAGAGAAAGTCACTAGCGGTGGTGCTCGTGGACGTGGCAAAGGCTTTCGATACGGTGACACACGAGCACTTGCTTGCAGTGCTCAGGCAGAGAGGTCTGGATGAACACATCATAAACACAATACAAAGCTCGTACGACGGGGGCGTAACTTGCATTGAAGCCGGGGGAGAACAATCTGAACCCATTGCAATGAAAGTCGGTGTGAAGCAGGGTGACCCACTGTCCCCATTGCTTTTCAATCTGGCTCTTGATCCACTGCTCCACACACTGGAAAGCCTCGGTAAGGGAGTAAAGATCGCAGACACAAAGCTGGTCTCGCTTGCATTCGCAGATGACCTGGTGCTGGTCAGCGACACACTGAATGACTTCTGTGCCCTGACGGGGCTTAAGGTGCACGCAAGCAAGTGCTTCGGCTTCATAGTTACCCCCTTGAAACACAGCATGAAAATGAAAGTGAATGACTGTCCTCCCTGGCAGATCGAGGGGACACCAATAGAAATGGTTGAAAGTGGAAGGGCGGTAAGATATCTGGGAATTCAGGTCGGTCCAGTGAGGGGCCTCGAGAAACCCGACATTCTCAAAGAGTTACAAGTGGCGCTGGATAAGGTAGGGGCGACACCATTAACTGCCCCTCAAAAGATTTGGCTGCTTAAGACCTTCATAATCCCCAGGCATTTCTACCGGGCCGACCACTGCGACTACAGTATAGTTCGGCTGCGACTGCTGGACCGGCTACTACGTAGCACAGTAAAAACATGGCTGGGTCTAGCGCAGACCACATGTGATGGGTTGCTCTATGCTAGAGCGAGAGACGGAGGTCTGGGGCTACAAAAGTTGAGCGCCGTTATTCCTGCTATGCAGGCAAAGCGGTTGTGGAAACTTTTGCACTCTGATGATGAAGTCATCAGAAAGATAGCCTGGGACCAGAACGGGCTGGAGGACTGGAGAAGAGCTTGGCTCAAAGCGGGCGGGCAACTGGAGAAATTACCAACTCCAGAGGGTGTGCCAGTAACGAACGTTACTGAAGCAGATGGGGCCCCTCAGCTATCCCAGTACAAGAGACCATGCGAGTGGCAAGATGTAGAGTTCGACCGGTGGGCAGGCAAATCGGTGCAGGGAGTTGGAATAGCCTGGTTCAAAGACTCTCCAGAGTCTAATGCCTGGCTCTCCAAACTCCCAAAAGTGCAACACAAATTCTGCTCACAAGCACTACAGCTACAAGCGAACGTCTACCCTACCAGGGAATTTATGGCAAGGGGCCAAAGCAAGTGGAACGCGAGTTGCCGAGGCTGTCACGCGAGGCTTGAGTCCGCCTCACACCTCCTCGGAGCATGTCCCAGCGGTAGGGCGAAACGACTGGAGCGACACAATTTTGCATGCCATCGACTGGCAGTCGCTGCGAAGAAGCAGGGCTGGGTTGTCCACAGGGAGAAAGAATTTGGAAGCAGACCAAATGTGAGACACCCAGACTTGGTCTTTTGCAAAGATGGTAAGGCAATGGTGCTGGATGTGACAGTGCGGTTTGAAAGGAACATCAACACACTAAAACTCGCAGGCCGAGAGAAAGTAAAGCACTACAAACCCATCAAGAACTTGGTGAAACAGGTCATGGGTGTAGAGGAAGTGGAAATACACGGATTTCCACTGGGAGCGAGGGGCCTCTGGCATAAACCCAACAACAAGATCCTCAAGAGAATGGGACTTTCTAAGAGCAGTGCAAAAGCTCTCGCGTCGAGACTTTGTAAGAGTGTTCTGAGAGGATCCTTAACTATCTTGAGTGACATCCTACAAAGTAGGGATTGAATACTTTATATTAAAGTGAAAAGCTTAAGAGGAAAAGCTATACAGGGCGGAAGCACCGGACCACAATGCACATTGCATCCTTAAAAACCTACACATAATAAGCAGCTCAACACCCCGTAGTGCAACTGCGCTACACACTAAACAAACACACCACACAGTGGGACGTGGCATATCGGTAGGAATCTCCGGTTTTCATGAGGCGAACTTGTGCTGGTCCGTGGGTCAACTCACCGCCTTGAGGGACGCGCTTGGTGACAGGTCGCCCGCGGCCCTAGCGGGCTGCCGGCTCCTGACTCTCTAAGGTAGCCAAATGACTGCTGGAGGCAGACCAATGACTGCAGCTCTCCACGGTCCTGAGGACACACACACACACAGGCAGAGTGCAGGCAGAATCCCAGGCAGACTGCAGGCACACTCCCAGGCAGACTCCCATGAAAAATTTCGCCAAAAAAAAGCCCCTTTTCTTCTCGCCTCCCTTATCACCATCGCCGTAGCGGTCTCAATGGCCACTGCTGCGCCCGGGTCCTTCCTGCTTGCCAGTGTGAGCGCCCGCCTGATTTCGTGTTCGTGAGTGTACATGTCAATGAGAGCACCAGCTTGCCACCTTAATTTTCTGTTGAGGCCAGTTACTGCTTGTAACACTCGTGGCTGTATCAGCAGATTGAGTTCAGCAGGGATTTCCTGCCTCTCCAGGTTTGCCTCTGTTGGCTGCAGTAAGAGCTTAGTGCTTCTCCTGTGAGATTGCCGTCTCATGCACTGTCTTTTCTCTTTCACTTCGTGGGAGGACCTACCTGGAAGCTGACTTGCAATTTCCACATTCATGTAATATACAGAGTATTGGCCTTGCTCGAGAGCCTCCTCCATCTCCATCAAAGTTTTTAGTTCTTTTACAGACCACTTAGCCTTGCGACCTGTGGTCTTGCCCTTCTTCATCGCAGCCATTCCTGCTGGATGTTCTGGCAGATTTCTCTGCCCACCCCGTGGGGTTCCGGTTACTGTGCGGGGTGCAACACCGTACCTGTGATTTTTACAATCGACTTCCACTGCCGACAACGGTTAGGAAACCGAAAAACATATAATTTTATATTATATGATTGCTGTGTGACTTTTACAACTGATTTACACAATCCTCAGCAACGGCCTGCCAGCGGGAGGGGTCGACCGAAATTCCCTACCCTCCCAAGTAGAGGCCCCGTGGGACCTCAGCACCTGGGATGCTTTACGAAATCACCGGGGGCAGAAAGGATACTCCGGCGTACACCGGGCGCCTTTCTAGGGTGAAACGTGTGAGACGAATGGCTTTAAAAAAAGATAAAAACAAAATATTATATTTTCTGTTTAAAGAACTTGCCAGGTTCTTTTCACAGAGTTTGCTGAGTTCTGTTACAGAGTTTGCCACGTTCTGTTTACAGAGTTTGCCACACTCCGTTTACAGAGTTTGCCGGGTTGTGTATACAGAGTTTGCCAAGTTCTGTCTTCAAAGTATGCCATATTCTGCTTACAGAGTTTGCCACGTTCTGTTTACAGAGTTTGATTGCAATTTGTGTGTTATTTCTCTCCGGGGATTCATATGCAACTTAGGACATAGTTGCTTCAGGTGGGATTTGAACCTGCGATTCTCAGATGTTCTTCTGAAATCTTACCCTTTGCGGGTTTCGAACCTGTGCTCTTCAGCATAGCCTGCCGCGCCCTACCCACTGAGCCACCGTGCTGATACAGAATCCCACCTGTCAGTGCGACCAAGTCACCGATTCCTCCCACAGTAAATTTCCAGGCTATTTCCTCTTTCAGAGCCAATCTTTATCCCATAATTGGGGTTATTGCTAGCCAACTTCCCTCAATCATTTGGATCAACTCTGATATTTATTTAGCCTTAATGTTCTTGAGATTCGTTTTTGCCCCGACCCTATGACAGAGTCATAGTTACTTTTCCATAAGAGTCATAGTATGACTCTCTTATGGAACCTTAAGAGACTCATAGTTACTGGTTAACCATGGGTAAAAAAAAGTTGGGGGTGCTGGCGCGAGCTCCATGGCCTACCCTCCCGAGCCAAAACGGTCAGTCCGACGACAGTGCACTTTTTTCGGACACTCTCTGAGGATTCCCCTTAAGCTTGGAGGATGCCAAAAAGAGGTTTTGCCACCGGGTACCATCTCGGGACTAGAGAGCTCCTTTTCAGAAGCCTCCTGGAGGATTGTAACAAGGCCCCAGAAGCTCATAGAGAGTCCGTTGATGGTGCATCTTTCTCGGGCACATGTTTTTGACATTATGGTGCATCTGGAAGTCGAAAACAAGGGACTCGAAGCTCGCAGAGAGTCAGTTGATGGTGCATCTTTGGCGGACACATGTTTTTGACATTATGGTGCCTCTGGAAGTCGAAAACAAGGGACTCGAAGCTGGTAAAGAGTCCGTTGATGGTGCTCTGTCCTCGGACACATTATGTTCACATCCTGGTGCCTGTGGAGGATGTAACTAGGGGTGTAGCTGCACATGGCCTGTCCGCTGAAGGTGACCTATTCTCGGACACATTCTGTCACATCCTGGTGCCTGTGGAGGATGTAACTAGGGGTGTAGCTGCACATGGCCAGTCCGCTGAAGGTGACCTATTCTCGGACACATTCTGTCACATCCTGGTGCCTGTGGAGGATGTAACTAGGGGTGTAGCTGCACATGGTCAGTCCGCTGAAGGTGACCTATTCTCGGACACATTCTGTCACATCCTGGTGCCTGTGGAGGATGTTACTAGGGGTGCAGCTGCACATGGCCAGTCCGCTGAAGGTGACCTATTCTCGGACACATTCTGTCACATCCTGGTGCTTTTGGAGGATGTAACCAGGGGTGTAGCTGCTCAGGGCCAGTCCCCTGAAGGTGACCTATTCTCGGACACATTCTGTCACATCCTGGTGCCTGTGGAGGATGTAACCAGGGGTGTAGCTGCTCAGGGCCAGTCCGCTAAAGGTGCACTCTTCTTGGACACATGTTCCTCAAATCCTGGTCCTCCTGGAGGATAAAGAGGGGTCTAGAGGCTCATGGCATGTCCGCTGAAGGTGCAGTATTCTCGGACACCTTTGAGCAGGGTCCTACCCCTCTGGAGGTCTGAAAACTGTGGATTTTTTCTAAGTCCATTTTGGTTAACCATGGGTAGGGTTTTGGTTAACCATGGGTACGAAAAAGTTGGGGGTGGTGGCGGAGGCTCCACAAAATACCCTCCCGACCGAAAACGGTCAGTCCGACGACCATGCACCTTTCTCGGACACCTTCTGAAAATCCCCCTAAGGCCTGGAGGATCACAGAAAGAGGTTTTGCCACCGGGTGACGGCGCGAAATCGAGAGCACCCTAAAAAAGTGGACTTAGGCTCAGAACGAAAAATAAAAAAAGTTCCACAAAGAGGTAACTCAGCCTCTGAGTGTCCGATTTTCAAGCGGTTTGAAGCGGACTGTTGACCACACTCTCCTCCTTCTCCACTCCTAAACCTTCTGACCGATTGGAAACCGTGACCCGCCAGGGGAGGCACCCTGTCTCACAGGTCCCACCTCCCCGCCACCGCGGTCAGCCTCCAGGCCGGGGACGCCGAGGGCTCTACGGAGCTCTCTGTCACCGCGCCGAACCCTTCTCTAGCGAGAATTTGCCCCGGATGAGTGGGGAGAGGCATATTAGTGGCTGAGGTACCTGAGAAGCACAGGTTCGAACCCCGCGAAGGGCAAGTCTCGGTGAAACCACCCATTAAAGGTGTTAGTTTCGACGAAACCACCTGAAAATCGTAGGATAGAACCCCACATGAAGCAACTCTGAGAGAGAGAAAGATTGAAAGAGAAAGAGCCTGGGAAAATATGGGGTGAGGAATCGGTGATTTGGGCGCACTGACAGGCGGAATTCTGTACCAGCACGGTGGCTTAGTGGGTAGGGCGCGGCACCAAAGACCTGATGAGCACAGGTTCGAAACCCGCAAAGGGTAAGATTCCAGAAAACCATCTGAGAATTGCAGGTTCAAATCCCAACTGAAGCAACTCTGTCCTAAGTTGTGAATGACTCCCCGGTATGAAAAAAGGCTCGACTCTATAAAGGAAAAGCTATACCGGGCGGAAGCACGATCACAAAGCACATTATATCCTTAAAAACCTACACATAATAAGCAGCTCAACACCCCGTAGTGCAACTGCGCTACACACTAAACAAACACACCACACAGTCAACTGCGCTACACACTAAACAAACACACCACACAGTGGGGCGTGGCAGATCGGTATGAATCTCCGGTTTTCATGAGGCGAACTTGTGCTGATGACTGATCGTCTGAAGGCTGTGGCGGCAAGTGAGAAACGGAGCGAGCTATCTAGAATTCAATGGCGACCTCACTTAGACGTCCAGCAGTGCTGGGAGCTCTGTGTGTGTCTGTGGGAGCCTCATGAAGCTCACTGTGTTTGGGGGCAGTGGGCTGGGGCTGAGGGCAGTACTGGGGGTTAGGGTTAGTGCTGGGCAGTGCTGGGAGCTCTGTGTGTGTCTGTGGGACCCTCAGAGAGCTTTAATATGAAAGAAAGGCTCGACTCTATAAAGGAAAAGCTATACAGGGCGGAAGCACCGGACCACGATGCACATTGCATCCTTAAAAACCTACACATAATAAGCAGCTCAACACCCCGTAGTGCAACTGCGCTACACACTAAACAAACACACCACACAGTCAACTGCGCTACACACTAAATAAACACACCACACAGTGGGGCGTGGCAGATCGGTATGAATCTCCGGTTTTCATGAGGCGAACTTGTGCTGATGACTGATCGTCTGAAGGCTGTGGCGGCAAGTGAGAAACGGAGCGAGCTATCTAGAATTCAATGGCGACCTCAGTTAGACGTCCAGCAGTGCTGGGAGCTCTGTGTGTGTCTGTGGGAGCCTCATGAAGCTCACTGTGTTTGGGGGCAGTGGGCTGGGGCTGAGGGCAGTACTGGGGGTTAGGGTTAGTGCTGGGTAGTGCTGGGAGCTCTCTGTGTGTCTGTGGGACCCTCAGAGAGCTTTAATAGCAGGCAGAATTATTGGGCCTAAAGGGAGACAAGTGTGAGCCATTGGGGCTTGCTGTGACTTAATACAGTACACAGGGCAGTGTTTGGAGCTCTCTGTGTGTCTCTCTGACCTCTGGGGACCTTTAATAGACAGCAGGCTAATTAGGCCTGTCTGGGGAGGTGTGTGTGTCTGTAGGCCTCCCAGTAAGTGAACCCAACACACTGGGCAGTGTGTGGAGCTCTCTGTGTGTCTCTCTGACCTTTGGGGACCTTTAATAGACAGCAGGCTTCTTAGGCCTGTCTGGGGAGGTGTGTGTGTCTGTAGGCCTCCCAGTAAGTGAACCCAACACACTGGGCAGTGTTTGGAGCTCTCTGGGTGTCTCTCTGACCTTTGGGGACCTTTAATAGACAGCAGGCTTCTTAGGCCTGTCTGGGGAGGTGTGTGTGTCTGTAGGCCTCCCAGTAAGTGAACACAACACACTGGGCAGTGTTTGGAGCTCTCTGTGTGTCTCTCTGACCTTTGGGGACCTTTAATAGACAGGAGGCTTCTTAGGCCTGTCTGGGGAGGTGTGTGTGTCTGTAGGCCTCCAGTGTTTTCTAAGTCCATTTTGGTTATAACCAGGGATGTAACCAGGGGTGTAGCTGCTCAAGGCCAGTCCGCTGAGGGTGCACTGTTCTCGGACACATGTTCCTCAAATCCTGGTCCTCCTGGAGGATATAGAGGGGTCTAGAGGCTCATGGCATGTCCGCTGAAGGTGCAGTATTCTCGGACACCTTTGAGCAGGGTCCTACCCCTCTGCAGGTCTGAAAACTGTGGATTTTTTCTAAGTCCATTTTGGTTAACCATGGGTAGGGTTTTGGTTAACCATGGGTACGAAAAAGTTGGGGGTGGTGGCGGAGGCTCCACAAAATACCCTCCCGACCGAAAACGGTCAGTCCGACGACCATGCACCTTTCTCGGACACCTTCTGAAAATCCCCCTAAGGCCTGGAGGATCACAGAAAGAGGTTTTGCCACCGGATGACGGCGTGAAATCGAGAGCACCCTAAAAAAGTGGACTTAGGCTCAGAACGAAAAATAAAAAAAGTTCCACAAAGAGGTAACTTAGCCTCTGAGTGTCCGATTTTCAAGCGGTTTGAAGCGGACTGTTGACCACACTCTCCTCCCTCTCCCGGAGGATATATAGGGGTCTAGAGGCTCAAGGCATGTCCGCTGAAGGTGACCTATTCTCGGACACATTCTGTCACATCCTGGTGCCTGTGGAGGATGTAACCAGGGGTGTAGCTGCTCAGGGCCAGTCCACTGAAGGTGCACTGTTCTTGGACACATGTTCCTCAAATCCTGGTCCTCCTGGAGGATATAGAGGGATCTAGAGGCTCATGGCATGTCCGCTGAAGGTGCAGTATTCTCGGACACCTTTGAGCAGGGTCCTACCCCTCTGGAGGTCTGAAAACTGTGGATTTTTTCTAAGACCATTTTGGTTAACCATGGGTAGGGTTTTGGTTAACCATGGGTACGAAAAAGTTGGGGGTGGTGGCGGAGGCTCCACAAAATACCCTCCCGACCGAAAACGGTCAGTCCGACGACCATGCACCTTTCTCGGACACCTTCTGAAAATCCCCCTAAGGCCTGGAGGATCACAGAAAGAGGTTTTGCCACCGGGTAACGGTGCGAAATCGAGAGCACCCTAAAAAAGTGGACTTAGGCTCAGAACGAAAAATAAAAAAAGTTCCACAAAGAGGTAACTCAGCCTCTGAGTGTCCGATTTTCAAGCGGTTTGAAGCGGACTGTTGACCACATTCTCCTCCCTCTCCCGGAGGATATATAGGGGTCTAGAGGCTCAAGGCATGTCCGCTGAAGGTGACCTATTCTCGGACACATTCTGTCACATCCTGGTGCCTGTGGAGGATGTAACCAGGGGTTTAGCTGCTCAGGGCCAGTCCGCTGAGGGTGCACTGTTCTCGGACACATGTTCCTCAAATCCTGGTCCTCCTGGAGGATATAGAGGGGTCTAGAGGCTCATGGCATGTCCGCTGAAGGTGCAGTATTCTCGGACACCTTTGAGCAGGGTCCTACCCCTCTGGAGGTCTGAAAACTGTGGATTTTTTCTAAGTCCATTTTGGTTAACCATGGGTAGGGTTTTGGTTAACCATGGGTACGAAAAAGTTGGGGGTGGTGGCGGAGGCTCCACAAAATACCCTCCCGACCGAAAACGGTCAGTCCGACGACCATGCACCTTTCTCGGACACCTTCTGAAAATCCCCCTAAGGCCTGGAGGATCACAGAAAGAGGTTTTGCCACCGGGTAACGGTGCGAAATCGAGAGCACCCTAAAAAAGTGGACTTAGGCTCAGAACGAAAAATAAAAAAAGTTCCACAAAGAGGTAACTCAGCCTCTGAGTGTCCGATTTTCAAGCGGTTTGAAGCGGACTGTTGACCACATTCTCCTCCCTCTCCCGGAGGATATATAGGGGTCTAGAGGCTCAAGGCATGTCCGCTGAAGGTGACCTATTCTCGGACACATTCTGTCACATCCTGGTGCCTGTGGAGGATGTAACCAGGGGTTTAGCTGCTCAGGGCCAGTCCGCTGAGGGTGCACTGTTCTCGGACACATGTTCCTCAAATCCTGGTCCTCCTGGAGGATATAGAGGGGTCTAGAGGCTCATGGCATGTCCGCTGAAGGTGCAGTATTCTCGGACACCTTTGAGCAGGGTCCTACCCCTCTGGAGGTCTGAAAACTGTGGATTTTTTCTAAGTCCATTTTGGTTAACCATGGGTAGGGTTTTGGTTAACCATGGGTACGAAAAAGTTGGGGGTGGTGGCGGAGGCTCCACAAAATACCCTCCCGACCGAAAACGGTCAGTCCGACGACCATGCACCTTTCTCGGACACCTTCTGAAAATCCCCCTAAGGCCTGGAGGATCACAGAAAGAGGTTTTGCCACCGGATGACGGCGTGAAATCGAGAGCACCCTAAAAAAGTGGACTTAGGCTCAGAACGAAAAATAAAAAAAGTTCCACAAAGAGGTAACTTAGCCTCTGAGTGTCCGATTTTCAAGCGGTTTGAAGCGGACTGTTGACCACACTCTCCTCCCTCTCCCGGAGGATATATAGGGGTCTAGAGGCTCAAGGCATGTCCGCTGAAGGTGACCTATTCTCGGACACATTCTGTCACATCCTGGTGCCTGTGGAGGATGTAACCAGGGGTGTAGCTGCTCAGGGCCAGTCCACTGAAGGTGCACTGTTCTCGGACACATGTTCCTCAAATCCTGGTCCTCCTGGAGGATATAGAGGGATCTAGAGGCTCATGGCATGTCCGCTGAAGGTGCAGTATTCTCGGACACCTTTGAGCAGGGTCCTACCCCTCTGGAGGTCTGAAAACTGTGGATTTTTTCTAAGACCATTTTGGTTAACCATGGGTAGGGTTTTGGTTAACCATGGGTACGAAAAAGTTGGGGGTGGTGGCGGAGGCTCCACAAAATACCCTCCCGACCGAAAACGGTCAATCCGACGACCATGCACCTTTCTCGGACACCTTCTGAAAATCCCCCTAAGGCCTGGAGGATCACAGAAAGAGGTTTTGCCACCGGGTGACGGCGCGAAATCGAGAGCACCCTAAAAAAGTGGACTTAGGCTCAGAACGAAAAATAAAAAAAGTTCCACAAAGAGGTAACTCAGCCTCTGAGTGTCCGATTTTCAAGCGGTTTGAAGCGGACTGTTGACCACACTCTCCTCCCTCTCCCGGAGGATATATAGGGGTCTAGAGGCTCAAGGCATGTCCGCTGAAGGTGACCTATTCTCGGACACATTCTGTCACATCCTGGTGCCTGTGGAGGATGTAACCAGGGGTTTAGCTGCTCAGGGCCAGTCCGCTGAGGGTGCACTGTTCTCGGACACATGTTCCTCAAATCCTGGTCCTCCTGGAGGATATAGAGGGGTCTAGAGGCTCATGGCATGTCCGCTGAAGGTGCAGTATTCTCGGACACCTTTGAGCAGGGTCCTACCCCTCTGGAGGTCTGAAAACTGTGGATTTTTTCTAAGTCCATTTCGGTTAACCATGGGTAGGGTTTTGGTTAACCATGGGTACGAAAAAGTTGGGGGTGGTGGCGGAGGCTCCACAAAATACCCTCCCGACCGAAAACGGTCAGTCCGACGACCATGCACCTTTCTCGGACACCTTCTGAAAATCCCCCTAAGGCCTGGAGGATCACAGAAAGAGGTTTTGCCACCGGGTGACGGCGCGAAATCGAGAGCACCCTAAAAAAGTGGACTTAGGCTCAGAACGAAAAATAAAAAAAGTTCCACAAAGAGGTAACTCAGCCTCTGAGTGTCCGATTTTCAAGCGGTTTGAAGCGGACTGTTGACCACACTCTCCTCCCTCTCCCGGAGGATATATAGGGGTCTAGAGGCTCAAGGCATGTCCGCTGAAGGTGACCTATTCTCGGACACATTCTGTCACATCCTGGTGCCTGTGGAGGATGTAACCAGGGGTTTAGCTGCTCAGGGCCAGTCCGCTGAGGGTGCACTGTTCTCGGACACATGTTCCTCAAATCCTGGTCCTCCTGGAGGATATAGAGGGGTCTAGAGGCTCATGGCATGTCCGCTGAAGGTGCAGTATTCTCGGACACCTTTGAGCAGGGTCCTACCCCTCTGGAGGTCTGAAAACTGTGGATTTTTTCTAAGTCCATTTCGGTTAACCATGGGTAGGGTTTTGGTTAACCATGGGTACGAAAAAGTTGGGGGTGGTGGCGGAGGCTCCACAAAATACCCTCCCGACCGAAAACGGTCAGTCCGACGACCATGCACCTTTCTCGGACACCTTCTGAAAATCCCCCTAAGGCCTGGAGGATCACAGAAAGAGGTTTTGCCACCGGGTGACGGCGCGAAATCGAGAGCACCCTAAAAAAGTGGACTTAGGCTCAGAACGAAAAATAAAAAAAGTTCCACAAAGAGGTAACTTAGCCTCTGAGTGTCCGATTTTCAAGCGGTTTGAAGCGGACTGTTGACCACACTCTCCTCCCTCTCCCGGAGGATATATAGGGGTCTAGAGGCTCAAGGCATGTCCGCTGAAGGTGACCTATTCTCGGACACATTCTGTCACATCCTGGTGCCTGTGGAGGATGTAACCAGGGGTGTAGCTGCTCAGGGCCAGTCCACTGAAGGTGCACTGTTCTCGGACACATGTTCCTCAAATCCTGGTCCTCCTGGAGGATATAGAGGGGTCTAGAGGCTCATGGCATGTCCGCTGAAGGTGCAGTATTCTCGGACACCTTTGAGCAGGGTCCTACCCCTCTGGAGGTCTGAAAACTGTGGATTTTTTCTAAGTCCATTTTGGTTAACCATGGGTAGGGTTTTGGTTAACCAAGGGTACGAAAAAGTTGGGGGTGGTGGCGGAGGCTCCACAAAATACCCTCCCGACCGAAAACGGTCAGTCCGACGACCATGCACCTTTCTCGGACACCTTCTGAAAATCCCCCTAAGGCCTGGAGGATCACAGAAAGAGGTTTTGCCACCGGGTGACGGCGCGAAATCGAGAGCACCCTAAAAAAGTGGACTTAGGCTCAGAACGAAAAATAAAAAAAGTTCCCACGAGAGGTAACTCAGCTTCTGAGTGTCCGATTTTCAAGCGGTTTGAAGCGGACTGTTGACCACACTCTCTTCCCTCTCCTCTCCTAAACCTTCTGACCGATTGGAAACCGTGACCCGCCAGGGGAGGCACCCTGTCTCACAGGTCCCACCTCCCCGCCACCGCGGTCAGCCTCCAGGCCTGGGACGCCGAGGGCTCTACGGAGCTCTCTGTCACCGCGCCGAACCCTTCTCTAGCGAGAATTTGCCCCGGATGAGTGGGGAGAGGCATATTAGTGGCTGAGGTACCTGAGAAGCACAGGTTCGAACCCCGCGAAGGGCAAGTCTCGGTGAAACCACCCATTAAAGGTGTTAGTTTCGACGAAACCACCTGAAAATCGTAGGATCGAACCCCACATGAAGCAACTCGGTCCTTGTCACATAGGTCTCTCTGGCTCAAGAGGAAGGCTCGACTCAAAAAAAGGCTCGACACATTGCATCCTTAAAAACCTACACATAATAAGCAGCTCAACACCCCGTAGTGCAACTGCGCTACACACTAAACAAACACACCACACAGTGGGGCGTGGCAGATCGGTATGAATCTCCGGTTTTCATGAGGCAAACTTGTGCTGATGACTGATCGTCTGAAGGCTGTGGCGGCAAGCGAGAAACGGAGCGAGCTATCTAGAATTCAATGGCGACCTCAGTTAGACGTCCAGCAGTGCTGGGAGCTCTGTGTGTGTCTGTGGGAGCCTCATGAAGCTCACTGTGTTTGGGGGCAGTGGGCTGGGGCTGAGGGCAGTACTGGGGGTTAGGGTTAGTGCTGGGCAGTGCTGGGAGCTCTGTGTGTGTCTGTGGGACCCTCAGAGAGCTTTAATAGCAGGCAGAATTTTTGGGCCTAAAGGGAGACAAGTGTGAGCCATTGGGGCTTGCTGTGACCTAATACAGTACACAGGGCAGTGTTTGGAGCTCTCTGTGTGTCTCTCTGACCTCTGGGGACCTTTAATAGACAGCAGGCTAATTAGGCTTGTCTGGGGAGGTGTGTGTGTCTGTAGGCCTCCCAGTAAGTGAACCCAACACACTGGGCAGTGTTTGGAGCTCTCTGTGTGTCTCTCTGACCTCTGGGGACCTTTAATAGACAGCAGGCTTCTTAGGCCTGTCTGGGGAGGTGTGTGTGTCTGTAGGCCTCCCAGTAAGTGAACCCAACACACTGGGCAGTGTTTGGAGCTCTCTGGGTGTCTCTCTGACCTTTGGGGACTTTTAATAGACAGCAGGCTTCTTAGGCCTGTCTGGGGAGGTGTGTGTGTCTGTAGGCCTCCCGGTAAGTGAACCCAACACACTGGGCAGTGCTGGGAGCTCTCTGTATGTCTCTCTGACCTTTGGGGACCTTTAATAGACAGCAGGCTTCTTAGGCCTGTCTGGGGTGGTGTGTGTGTCTGTAGGCCTCCCAGTAAGTGAGCACAACACACTGGGCAGTGCTGGGAGCTTTGTGTGTGTCTCTCTGACCTTTGGGGACCTTTAATAGACAGCAGGCTTCTTAGGCCTGTCTGGGGAGGTGTGTGGGTCTGTAGGCCTCCCAGTAAGTGAACCCAACACACTGGGACTTAAGAGACTCATAGTTACTGGTTAACCATGGGTAAAAAAAAGTTGGGGGTGCTGGCGCGAGCTCCATGGCCTACCCTCCCGAGCCAAAACGGTCAGTCCGACGACAGTGCACTTTTTTCGGACACTCTCTGAGGATTCCCCTTAAGCCTGGATGATGCCAAAAAGAGGTTTTGCCACCGGGTACCATCTCGGGACTAGAGAGCTCCTTTTCAGAAGCCTCCTGGAGGATTGTAACAAGGCCCCAGAAGCTCATAGAGAGTCCGTTGATGGTGCATCTTTCTCGGGCACATGTTTTTGACATTATGGTGCATCTGGAAGTCGAAAACAAGGGACTCGAAGCTCGCAGAGAGTCCGTTGATGGTGCATCTTTGGCGGACACATGTTTTTGACATTATGGTGCCTCTGGAAGTCGAAAACAAGGGACTCGAAGCTGGTAAAGAGTCCGTTGATGGTGCTCTGTCCTCGGACACATTCTGTCACATCCTGGTGCCTGTGGAGGATGTAACTAGGAGTGTAGCTGCACATGGTCAGTCCGCTGAAGGTGACCTATTCTCGGACACATTCTGTCACATCCTGGTGCCTGTGGAGGATGTTACTAGGGGTGCAGCTGCACATGGCCAGTCCGCTGAAGGTGACCTATTCTCGGACACATTATTTTTCGTTCTGAGCCCAAGTCCACTTTTTTAGGGTGCTCTCGATTTCGCGCCGTCACCCGGTGGCAAAACCTCTTTCTGTGATCCTCCAGGCCTTAGGGGGATTTTCAGAAGGTGTCCGAGAAAGGTGCATGGTCGTCGGACTGACCGTTTTCGGTCGGCAGGGTATTTTGTGGAGCCTCCGCCACCACCCCCAACTTTTTCGTACCCATGGTTAACCAAAACCCTACCCATGGTTAACCAAAATGGACTTAGAAAAAATCCACAGTTTTCAGACCTCCAGAGGGGTAGGACCCTGCTCAAAGGTGTCCGAGAATACTGCACCTTCAGCGGACATGCCATGAGCCTCTAGACCCCTCTATATCCTCCAGGAGGACCAGGATTTGAGGAACATGTGTCCGAGAACAGTGCACCCTCAGCGGACTGGCCCTGAGCAGCTACACCCCTGGTTACATCCTCCACAGGCACCAGGATGTGACAGAATGTGTCCGAGAATAGGTCACCTTCAGCGGACATGCCTTGAGCCTCTAGACCCCTATATATCCTCCGGGAGAGGGAGGAGAGTGTGGTCAACAGTCCGCTTCAAACCGCTTGAAAATCGGACACTCAGAGGCTGAGTTACCTCTTTGTGGAACTTTTTTTATTTTTCGTTCTGAGCCTAAGTCCACTTTTTTAGGGTGCTCTCGATTTCGCGCCGTCACCCGGTGGCAAAACCTCTTTCTGTGATCCTCCAGGCCTTAGGGGGATTTCAGAAGGTGTCCGAGAATGGTGCATGGTCGTCGGACTGACCGTTTTCGGTCGGGAGGGTATTTTGTGGAGCCTCCGCCACCACCCCCAACTTTTTCGTACCCATGGTTAACCAAAACCCTACCCATGGTTAACCAAAATGGACTTAGAAAAAATCCACAGTTTTCAGACCTCCAGAGGGGTAGGACCCTGCTCAAAGGTGTCCGAGAATACTGCACCTTCAGCGGACATGCCATGAGCCTCTAGACCCCTCTATATCCTCCAGGAGGACCAGGATTTGAGGAACATGTGTCCGAGAACAGTGCACCTTCAGCGAACTGGCCCTGAGCAGCTACACCCCTGGTTAACCAAAATGGACTTAGAAAACACTGGAGGCCTACAGACACACACACCTCCCCAGACAGGCCTAAGAAGCCTCCTGTCTATTAAAGGTCCCCAAAGGTCAGAGAGACATACAGAGAGCTCCAAACACTGCCCAGTGTGTTGGGTTCACTTACTGGGAGGCCTACAGACACACACACCTCCCCAGTCAGGCCTAAGACGCCTGCTGTCTATTAAAGGTCCCAAAAGGTCAGATAGACACCCAGAGAGCTCCAAACACTGCCCAGTGTGTTGGGTTCACTTACTGGGAGGCCTACAGACACACACACCTCCCCAGACAGGCCTAAGAAGCCTGCTGTCTATTAAAGGTCCCCAAAGGTCAGAGAGACACACAGAGAGCTCCAAACACTGCCCAGTGTGTTGGGTTCACTTACTGGGAGGCCTACAGACACACACACCTCCCCAGACAGGCCTAATTAGCCTGCTGTCTATTAAAGGTCCCCAGAGGTCAGAGAGACACACAGAGAGCTCCAAACACTGCCCTGTGTACTGTATTAAGTCACAGCAAGCCCCAATGGCTCACACTTGTCTCCCTTTAGGCCCAAAAATTCTGCCTGCTATTAAAGCTCTCTGAGGGTCCCACAGACACACAGAGAGCTCCCAGCACTGCCCAGCACTAACCCTAACCCCCAGTACTGCCCTCAGCCCCAGCCCACTGCCCCCAAACACAGTGAGCTTCATGAGGCTCCCACAGACACACACAGAGCTCCCAGCACTGCTGGACGTCTAACTGAGGTCGCCATTGAATTCTAGATAGCTCGCTCCGTTTCTCGCTTGCCGCCACAGCCTTCAGACGATCAGTCATCAGCACAAGTTCGCCTCATGAAAACCGGAGATTCATACCGATCTGCCACGCCCCACTGTGTGGTGTGTTTATTTAGTGTGTAGCGCAGTTGACTGTGTGGTGTGTTTGTTTAGTGTGTAGCGCAGTTGCACTACGGGGTGTTGAGCTGCTTATTATGTGTAGGTTTTTAAGGATCGTGGTCCGGTGCTTCCGCCCTGTATAGCTTTTCCTTTATAGAGTCGAGCCTTTCTTTCATATTAAAGCTCTCTGAGGGTCCCACAGACACACACAGAGCTCCCAGCACTGCCCAGCACTAACCCTAACCCCCAGTACTGCCCTCAGCCCCAGCCCACTGCCCCCAAACACAGTGAGCTTCATGAGGCTCCCACAGACACACACAGAGCTCCCAGCACTGCTGGACGTCTAAGTGAGGTCGCCATTGAATTCTAGATAGCTCGCTCCGTTTCTCACTTGCCGCCAAAGCCTTCAGACGATCAGTCATCAGCACAAGTTCGCCTCATGAAAACCGGAGATTCATACCGATCTGCCACGCCCCACTGTGTGGTGTGTTTGTTTAGTGTGTAGCGCAGTTGCACTACGGGGTGTTGAGCTGCTCATTATGTGTAGGTTTTTAAGGATATAATGTGCTTTGTGATCGTGCTTCCGCCCTGTATAGCTTTTCCTTTATAGAGTCGAGCCTTTTTTCATACCGGGGAGTCATTCACAACTTAGGACAGAGTTGCTTCAGTTGGGATTTGAACCTGCAATTCTCAGATGGTTTTCTGGAATCTTACCCTTTGCGGGTTTCGAACCTGTGCTCATCAGGTCTGTGGTGCCGCGCCCTACCCACTAAGCCACCGTGCTGGTACAGAATTCCGCCTGTCAGTGCGCCCAAATCACCGATTCCTCACCCCATATTTTCCCAGGCTCTTTCTCTTTCAATCTTTCTCTCTCTCAGAGTTGCTTCATGTGGGGTTCGATCCTACGATTTTCAGGTGGTTTCGTCGAAACTAACACCTTTAATGGGTGGTTTCACCGAGACTTGCCCTTCGCGGGGTTCGAACCTGTGGTTCTCAGGTACCTCAGCCACTAATATGCCTCTCCCCACTCATCCGGGGCAAATTCTCGCTAGAGAAGGGTTCGGCGCGGTGACAGAGAGCTCCGTAGAGCCCTCGGCGTCCCCGGCCTGGAGGCTGACCGCGGTGGCGGGGAGGCGGGACCTGTGAGACAGGGTGCCTCCCCTGGCGGGTCACGGTTTCCAATCGGTCAGAGGGTTTAGGAGTGGAGAAGGAGGAGAGTGTGGTCAACAGTCCGCTTCAAACCGCTTGAAAATCGGACACTCAGAGGCTGAGTTACCTCTTTGTGGAACTTTTTTTATTTTTCGTTCTGAGCCTAAGTCCACTTTTTTAGGGTGCTCTCGATTTCGCGCCGTCACCCGGTGGCAAAACCTCTTTCTGTGATCCTCCAGGCCTTAGGGGGATTTTCAGAAGGTGTCCGAGAAAGGTGCATGGTCGTCGGACTGACCGTTTTCGGTCGGGAGGGTATTTTGTGGAGCCTCCGCCACCACCCCCAACTTTTTCGTACCCATGGTTAACCAAAACCCTACCCATGGTTAACCAAAATGGACTTAGAAAAAATCCACAGTTTTCAGACCTGCAGAGGGGTAGGACCCTGCTCAAAGGTGTCCGAGAATACTGCACCTTCAGCGGACATGCCATGAGCCTCTAGACCCCTCTATATCCTCCAGGAGGACCAGGATTTGAGGAACATGTGTCCGAGAACAGTGCACCTTCAGCGAACTGGCCCTGAGCAGCTACACCCCTGGTTAACCAAAATGGACTTAGAAAACACTGGAGGCCTACAGACACACACACCTCCCCAGACAGGCCTAAGAAGCCTCCTGTCTATTAAAGGTCCCCAAAGGTCAGAGAGACATACAGAGAGCTCCAAACACTGCCCAGTGTGTTGGGTTCACTTACTGGGAGGCCTACAGACACACACACCTCCCCAGTCAGGCCTAAGACGCCTGCTGTCTATTAAAGGTCCCAAAAGGTCAGATAGACACACAGAGAGCTCCCAGCACTGCCTAGTGTGTTGTGTTCACTTACTGGGAGGCCTACAGACACACACACCTCCCCAGACAGGCCTAAGAAGCCTGCTGTCTATTAAAGGTCCCCAAAGGTCAGAGAGACACCCAGAGAGCTCCAAACACTGCCCAGTGTGTTGGGTTCACTTACTGGGAGGCCTACAGGCACACACACCTCCCCAGACAGGCCTAAGAAGCCTGCTGTCTATTAAAGGTCCCCAAAGGTCAGAGAGACACACAGAGAGCTCCAAACACTGCCCAGTGTGTTGGGTTCACTTACTGGGAGGCCTACAGACACACACACCTCCCCAGACAGGCCTAATTAGCCTGCTGTCTATTAAAGGTCCCCAGAGGTCAGAGAGACACACAGAGAGCTCCAAACACTGCCCTGTGTACTGTATTAAGTCACAGCAAGCCCCAATGGCTCACACTTGTCTCCCTTTAGGCCCAAAAATTCTGCCTGCTATTAAAGCTCTCTGAGGGTCCCACAGACACACAGAGAGCTCCCAGCACTGCCCAGCACTAACCCTAACCCCCAGTACTGCCCTCAGCCCCAGCCCACTGCCCCCAAACACAGTGAGCTTCATGAGGCTCCCACAGACACACACAGAGCTCCCAGCACTGCTGGACGTCTAACTGAGGTCGCCATTGAATTCTAGATAGCTCGCTCCGTTTCTCGCTTGCCGCCACAGCCTTCAGACGATCAGTCATCAGCACAAGTTCGCCTCATGAAAACCGGAGATTCATACCGATCTGCCACGCCCCACTGTGTGGTGTGTTTATTTAGTGTGTAGCGCAGTTGACTGTGTGGTGTGTTTGTTTAGTGTGTAGCGCAGTTGCACTACGGGGTGTTGAGCTGCTTATTATGTGTAGGTTTTTAAGGATCGTGGTCCGGTGCTTCCGCCCTGTATAGCTTTTCCTTTATAGAGTCGAGCCTTTCTTTCATATTAAAGCTCTCTGAGGGTCCCACAGACACACACAGAGCTCCCAGCACTGCCCAGCACTAACCCTAACCCCCAGTACTGCCCTCAGCCCCAGCCCACTGCCCCCAAACACAGTGAGCTTCATGAGGCTCCCACAGACACACACAGAGCTCCCAGCACTGCTGGACGTCTAAGTGAGGTCGCCATTGAATTCTAGATAGCTCGCTCCGTTTCTCACTTGCCGCCAAAGCCTTCAGACGATCAGTCATCAGCACAAGTTCGCCTCATGAAAACCGGAGATTCATACCGATCTGCCACGCCCCACTGTGTGGTGTGTTTGTTTAGTGTGTAGCGCAGTTGCACTACGGGGTGTTGAGCTGCTCATTATGTGTAGGTTTTTAAGGATATAATGTGCTTTGTGATCGTGCTTCCGCCCTGTATAGCTTTTCCTTTATAGAGTCGAGCCTTTTTTCATACCGGGGAGTCATTCACAACTTAGGACAGAGTTGCTTCAGTTGGGATTTGAACCTGCAATTCTCAGATGGTTTTCTGGAATCTTACCCTTTGCGGGTTTCGAACCTGTGCTCATCAGGTCTGTGGTGCCGCGCCCTACCCACTAAGCCACCGTGCTGGTACAGAATTCCGCCTGTCAGTGCGCCCAAATCACCGATTCCTCACCCCATATTTTCCCAGGCTCTTTCTCTTTCAATCTTTCTCTCTCTCAGAGTTGCTTCATGTGGGGTTCGATCCTACGATTTTCAGGTGGTTTCGTCGAAACTAACACCTTTAATGGGTGGTTTCACCGAGACTTGCCCTTCGCGGGGTTCGAACCTGTGGTTCTCAGGTACCTCAGCCACTAATATGCCTCTCCCCACTCATCCGGGGCAAATTCTCGCTAGAGAAGGGTTCGGCGCGGTGACAGAGAGCTCCGTAGAGCCCTCGGCGTCCCCGGCCTGGAGGCTGACCGCGGTGGCGGGGAGGCGGGACCTGTGAGACAGGGTGCCTCCCCTGGCGGGTCACGGTTTCCAATCGGTCAGAAGGTTTAGGAGTGGAGAAGGAGGAGAGTGTGGTCAACAGTCCGCTTCAAACCGCTTGAAAATCGGACACTCAGAGGCTGAGTTACCTCTTTGTGGAACTTTTTTTATTTTTCGTTCTGAGCCTAAGTCCACTTTTTTAGGGTGCTCTCGATTTCGCGCCGTCACCCGGTGGCAAAACCTCTTTCTGTGATCCTCCAGGCCTTAGGGGGATTTTCAGAAGGTGTCCGAGAAAGGTGCATGGTCGTCGGACTGACCGTTTTCGGTCGGGAGGGTATTTTGTGGAGCCTCCGCCACCACCCCCAACTTTTTCGTACCCATGGTTAACCAAAACCCTACCCATGGTTAACCAAAATGGACTTAGAAAAAATCCACAGTTTTCAGACCTCCAGAGGGGTAGGACCCTGCTCAAAGGTGTCCGAGAATACTGCACCTTCAGCGGACATGCCATGAGCCTCTAGACCCCTCTATATCCTCCAGGAGGACCAGGATTTGAGGAACATGTGTCCGAGAAGAGTGCACCTTCACCGGACTGGCCCTGAGCAGCTACACCCCTGGTTACATCCTCCACAGGCACCAGGATGTGACAGAATGTGTCCGAGAATAGGTCACCTTCAGCGGACATGCCTTGAGCCTCTAGACCCCTATATATCCTCCGGGAGAGGGAGGAGAGTGTGGTCAACAGTCCGCTTCAAACCGCTTGAAAATCGGACACTCAGAGGCTGAGTTACCTCTTTGTGGAACTTTTTATAATTTTCGTTCTGAGCCTAAGTCCACTTTTTTAGGGTGCTCTCGATTTCGCGCCGTCACCCGGTGGCAAAACCTCTTTCTGTGATCCTCCAGGCCTTAGGGGGATTTTCAGAAGGTGTCCGAGAAAGGTGCATGGTCGTCGGACTGACCTTTTTCGGTCGGGAGGGTATTTTGTGGAGCCTCCGCCACCACCCCCAACTTTTTCGTACCCATGGTTAACCAAAACCCTACCCATGGTTAACCAAAATGGACTTAGAAAAAATCCACAGTTTTCAGACCTCCAGAGGGGTAGGACCCTGCTCAAAGGTGTCCGAGAATACTGCACCTTCAGCGGACATGCCATGAGCCTCTAGACCCCTCTATATCCTCCAGGAGGACCAGGATTTGAGGAACATGTGTCCGAGAAGAGTGCACCTTCACCGGACTGGCCCTGAGCAGCTATACCCCTGGTTACATCCTCCACAGGCACCAGGATGTGACAGAATGTGTCCGAGAATAGGTCACCTTCAGCGGACATGCCTTGAGCCTCTAGACCCCTATATATCCTCCGGGAGAGGGAGGAGAGTGTGGTCAACAGTCCGCTTCAAACCGCTTGAAAATCGGACACTCAGAGGCTGAGTTACCTCTTTGTGGAACTTTTTATATTTTTCGTTCTGAGCCTAAGTCCACTTTTTTAGGGTGCTCTCGATTTCGCGCCGTCACCCGGTGGCAAAACCTCTTTCTGTGATCCTCCAGGCCTTAGGGGGATTTTCAGAAGGTGTCCGAGAAAGGTGCATGGTCGTCGGACTGACCGTTTTCGGTCGGGAGGGTATTTTGTGGAGCCTCCGCCACCACCCCCAACTTTTTCGTACCCATGGTTAACCAAAACCCTACCCATGGTTAACCAAAATGGACTTAGAAAAAATCCACAGTTTTCAGACCTCCAGAGGGGTAGGACCCTGCTCAAAGGTGTCCGAGAATACTGCACCTTCAGCGGACATGCCATGAGCCTCTAGACCCCTCTATATCCTCCAGGAGGACCAGGATTTGAGGAACATGTGTCCGAGAAGAGTGCACCTTCACCGGACTGGCCCTGAGCAGCTACACCCCTGGTTACATCCTCCACAGGCACCAGGTTGTGACAGAATGTGTCCGAGAATAGGTCACCTTCAGCGGACATGCCTTGAGCCTCTAGACCCCTATATATCCTCCGGGAGAGGGAGGAGAGTGTGGTCAACAGTCCGCTTCAAACCGCTTGAAAATCGGACACTCAGAGGCTGAGTTACCTCTTTGTGGAACTTTTTTTATTTTTCGTTCTGAGCCTATGACAGAATGTGTCCGAGAATAGGTCACCTTCAGGGGACTGGCCCTGAGCAGCTACACCCCTGGTTACATCCTCCAAAAGCACCAGGATGTGACAGAATGTGTCCGAGAATAGGTCACCTTCAGCGGACTGGCCATGTGCAGCTGCACCCCTAGTAACATCCTCCACAGGCACCAGGATGTGACAGAATGTGTCCGAGAATAGGTCACCTTCAGCGGACTGACCATGTGCAGCTACACCCCTAGTTACATCCTCCACAGGCACCAGGATGTGACAGAATGTGTCCGAGAATAGGTCACCTTCAGCGGACTGGCCATGTGCAGCTACACCCCTAGTTACATCCTCCACAGGCACCAGGATGTGACAGAATGTGTCCGAGAATAGGTCACCTTCAGCGGACAGGCCATGTGCAGCTACACCCCTAGTTACATCCTCCACAGGCACCAGGATGTGAACATAATGTGTCCGAGGACAGAGCACCATCAACGGACTCTTTACCAGCTTCGAGTCCCTTGTTTTCGACTTCCAGAGGCACCATAATGTCAAAAACATGTGTCCGCCAAAGATGCACCATCAACTGACTCTCTGCGAGCTTCGAGTCCCTTGTTTTCGACTTCCAGATGCACCATAATGTCAAAAACATGTAACCGAGAAAGATGCACCATCAACGGACTCTCTATGAGCTTCTGGGGCCTTGTTACAATCCTCCAGGAGGCTTCTGAAAAGGAGCTCTCTAGTCCCGAGATGGTACCCGGTGGCAAAACCTCTTTTTGGCATCCTCCAAGCTTAAGGGGAATCCTCAGAGAGTGTCCGAAAAAAGTGCACTGTCGTCGGACTGACCGTTTTGGCTCGGGAGGGTAGGCCATGGAGCTCGCGCCAGCACCCCCAACTTTTTTTTACCCATGGTTAACCAGTAACTATGAGTCTCTTAATGTTCCATAAGAGAGTCATACTATGACTCTTATGGAAAAGTAACTATGACTCTGTCATAGGGTCGGGGCAAAAACGAATCTCAAGAACATATAAATATCAGAGTTGATCCAAATGATTGAGGGAAGTTGGCTAGCAATAACCCCAATTATGGGATAAAGATTGGCTCTGAAAGAGGAAATAGCCTGGAAATTTACTGTGGGAGGAATCGGTGACTTGGTCGCACTGACAGGTGGGATTCTGTATCAGCACGGTGGCTCAGTGGGTAGGGCGCGGCACCACGAACCTGAAGAGCACAGGTTCGAAACCCGCAAAGGGTAAGATTTCAGAAGAACATCTGAGAATCGCAGGTTCAAATCCCACCTGAAGCAACTATGTCCTAAGTTGCATATGAATCCCCGGAGAAAAATAACACACAAATCGCAATCAAACTCTGTATACACAACCCGGCAAACTCTGTAAACGAAGTGAGGCAAACTCTCTAAACAGAACATGGCAAACTCTGTAACAGAACTCAGCAAACTCTGTGAAAAGAACCTGGCAAGTTCTTTAAACAGAAAATATAATATTTTGTTTTTATCTTTTTTTAAAGCCATTCGTCTCACACGTTTCACCCTAGAAAGGCGCCCGGTGTACGCCGGAGTATCCTTTCTGCCCCCGGTGATTTCGTAAAGCATCCCAGGTGCTGAGGTCCCACGGGGCCTCTACTTGGGAGGGTAGGGAATTTCGGTCGACCCCTCCCGCTGGCAGGCCGTTGCTGAGGATTGTGTAAATCAGTTGTAAAAGTCACACAGCAATCATATAATATAAAATTATATGTTTTTCGGTTTCCTAACCGTTGTCGGCAGTGGAAGTCGATTGTAAAAATCACAGGTACGGTGTTGCACCCCGCACAGTAACCGGAACCCCACGGGGTGGGCAGAGAAATCTGCCAGAACATCCAGCAGGAATGGCTGCGATGAAGAAGGGCAAGACCACAGGTCGCAAGGCTAAGTGGTCTGTAAAAGAACTAAAAACTTTGATGGAGATGGAGGAGGCTCTCGAGCAAGGCCAATACTCTGTATATTACATGAATGTGGAAATTGCAAGTCAGCTTCCAGGTAGGTCCTCCCACGAAGTGAAAGAGAAAAGACAGTGCATGAGATGGCAATCTCACAGGAGAAGCACTAAGCTCTTACTGCAGCCAACAGAGGCAAACCTAGAGAGGCAGGAAATCCCTGCTGAACTCAATCTGCTGATACAGCCACGAGGGTTACAAGCAGTAACTGGCCTCAACAGAAAATTAAGGTGGCAAGCTGGTGCTCTCATTGACATGTACACTCACGAACACGAAATCAGGCGGGCGCTCACACTGGCAAGCAGGAAGGACCCGGGCGCAGCAGTGGCCATTGAGACCGCTACGGCGATGGTGATAAGGGAGGCGAGAAGAAAAGGGGCTTTTTTTTGGCGAAATTTTTCATGGGAGTCTGCCTGGGAGTGTGCCTGCAGTCTGCCTGGGAGTCTGCTTGCACTCTGCCTGTGTGTGTGTGTGTCTTCAGGACCGTGGAGAGCAGCAGTCATTGGTCTGCCTCCAGCAGTCATTTGGCTACCTTAGAGAGTCAGGAGCCGGCAGCCCGCTAGGGCCGCGGGCGACCTGTCACCAAGCGCGTCCCTCAAGGCGGTGAGTTGACCCACGGACCAGCACAAGTTCGCCTCATGAAAACCGGAGATTCCTACCGATATGCCACGTCCCACTGAGTGGTGTGTTTGTTTAGTGTGTAGCGCAGTTACACTACGGGGTGTTGAGCTGCTTATTATGTGTAGGTTTTTAAGGATACAATGTGCATTGTGGTCCGGTGCTTCCGCCCTGTATAGCTTTTCCTCTTAAGCTTTTCACTTTAATATAAAGTATTCAATCCCTACTTTGTAGGATGTCACTCAAGATAGTTAAGGATCCTCTCAGAACACTCTTACAAAGTCTCGACGCGAGAGCTTTTGCACTGCTCTTAGAAAGTCCCATTCTCTTGAGGATCTTGTTGTTGGGTTTATGCCAGAGGCCCCCACGCTCCCAGTGGAAATCCGTGTATTTCCACTTCCTCTACACCCATGACCTGTTTCACCAAGTTCTTGATGGGTTTGTAGTGCTTTGCTTTCTCTCGGCCTGCGAGTTTTAGTGTGTTGATGTTCCTTTCAAACCGCACTGTCACATCCAGCACCATTGCCTTACCATCTTTGCAAAAGACCAAGTCTGGGTGTCTCACATTTGGTCTGCTTCCAAATTCTTTCTCCCTGTGGACAACCCAGCCCTGCTTCTTCGCAGCGACTGCCAGTCGATGGCATGCAAAATTGTGTCGCTCCAGTCGTTTCGCCCTACCGCTGGGACATGCTCCGAGGAGGTGTGAGGCGGACTCAAGCCTCGCGTGACAGCCTCGGCAACTCGCGTTCCACTTGCTTTGGCCCCTTGCCATAAATTCCCTGGTAGGGTAGACGTTCGCTTGTAGCTGTAGTGCTTGTGAGCAGAATTTGTGTTGCACTTTTGGGAGTTTGGAGAGCCAGGCATTAGACTCTGGAGAGTCTTTGAACCAGGCTATTCCAACTCCCTGCACCGATTTGCCTGCCCACCGGTCGAACTCTACATCTTGCCACTCGCATGGTCTCTTGTACTGGGATAGCTGAGGGGCCCCATCTGCTTCAGTAACGTTCGTTACTGGCACACCCTCTGGAGTTGGTAATTTCTCCAGTTGCCCGCCCGCTTTGAGCCAAGCTCTTCTCCAGTCCTCCAGCCCGTTCTGGTCCCAGGCTATCTTTCTGATGACTTCATCATCAGAGTGCAAAAGTTTCCACAACCGCTTTGCCTGCATAGCAGGAATAACGGCGCTCAACTTTTGTAGCCCCAGACCTCCGTCTCTCGCTCTAGCATAGAGCAACCCATCACATGTGGTCTGCGCTAGACCCAGCCATGTTTTTACTGTGCTACGTAGTAGCCGGTCCAGCAGTCGCAGCCGAACTATACTGTAGTCGCAGTGGTCGGCCCGGTAGAAATGCCTGGGGATTATGAAGGTCTTAAGCAGCCAAATCTTTTGAGGGGCAGTTAATGGTGTCGCCCCTACCTTATCCAGCGCCACTTGTAACTCTTTGAGAATGTCGGGTTTCTCGAGGCCCCTCACTGGACCGACCTGAATTCCCAGATATCTTACCGCCCTTCCACTTTCAACCATTTCTATTGGTGTCCCCTCGATCTGCCAGGGGGGACAGTCATTCACTTTCATTTTCATGCTGTGTTTCAAGGGGGTAACCATGAAGCCGAAGCACTTGCTTGTGTGCACCTTAAGCCCCGTCAGGGCACAGAAGTCATTCAGTGTGTCGCTGACCAGCACCAGGTCATCTGCGAATGCAAGCGAGACCAGCTTTGTGTCTGCGATCTTTACTCCCTTACCGAGGCTTTCCAGTGTGTGGAGCAGTGGATCAAGAGCCAGATTGAAAAGCAATGGGGACAGTGGGTCACCCTGCTTCACACCGACTTTCATTGCAATGGGTTCAGATTGTTCTCCCCCGGCTTCAATGCAAGTTACGCCCCCGTCGTACGAGCTTTGTATTGTGTTTATGATGTGTTCATCCAGACCTCTCTGCCTGAGCACTGCAAGCAAGTGCTCGTGTGTCACCGTATCGAAAGCCTTTGCCACGTCCACGAGCACCACCGCTAGTGACTTTCTCTCCCTCCTGCTGGCTTTAACCAGACTTTGAAGGATGTGAAGATTCTCACTACAGCCAGGAGAGTCCCTTAACCCTCGCTGCCTGTCGTGGATAGTGCAGGCTTTCGTAAGGCGCCCATTTAGCAGTCGTGAGAACAGCCGCATCAGCATCGAGCCGATAGTGATTGGGCGCCAGTTATTTGGGTCATTCAACAGCAGAGGGACGGAGGTCTTTGGTATCAGTACAGTTCTCGCGGGCTTTACACACTGAGGTATGAACCCCGCCGCAAGCCAGCTGCCAAAGAGTTTTGATAGCTTCACACCCTTCGGGTCCCAGAGGAGTAGGTCATCCCGCCCGATGCCGTCCGTGCCTGGTGCCGATTTCCTGTCCGTCTTTCTGAGGTGTGTGAGCACCTCTTCGGGGGTGAACAGGGTGGAGAAGTGTTCGTTGTCCGCCCCGCTGGCGGCCTTAAAGCCTCCCAAGCCCTTGAAGGCACCTTCTGACACCATCCAACGCCTTTCAAACACTTCGTGTAATTGAGGCAGCAGGACTGGGCAGTCGGTCGCTTCACTCCCGTCAAGGACATAGCTAACAAGCTTAGCCGGGTCCGTACTCATTCGTTTTCTGAGTTTATGGACCTCATCCCTCTTCATTTCTCGCTTGCTTCAGGGCTTCATCGGCTCGCCAGCTTTGCTGTTCTTTTTGGTCGCTGGACCTTTTCTTCTCGCCTCCCTTATCACCATCGCCGTAGCGGTCTCAATGGCCACTGCTGCGCCCGGGTCCTTCCTGCTTGCCAGTGTGAGCGCCCGCCTGATTTCGTGTTCGTGAGTGTACATGTCAATGAGAGCACCAGCTTGCCACCTTAATTTTCTGTTGAGGCCAGTTACTGCTTGTAACCCTCGTGGCTGTATCAGCAGATTGAGTTCAGCAGGGATTTCCTGCCTCTCCAGGTTTGCCTCTGTTGGCTGCAGTAAGAGCTTAGTGCTTCTCCTGTGAGATTGCCGTCTCATGCACTGTCTTTTCTCTTTCACTTCGTGGGAGGACCTACCTGGAAGCTGACTTGCAATTTCCACATTCATGTAATATACAGAGTATTGGCCTTGCTCGAGAGCCTCCTCCATCTCCATCAAAGTTTTTAGTTCTTTTACAGACCACTTAGCCTTGCGACCTGTGGTCTTGCCCTTCTTCATCGCAGCCATTCCTGCTGGATGTTCTGGCAGATTTCTCTGCCCACCCCGTGGGGTTCCGGTTACTATGCGGGGTGCAACACCGTACCTGTGATTTTTACAATCGACTTCCACTGCCGACAACGGTTAGGAAACCGAAAAACATATAATTTTATATTATATGATTGCTGTGTGACTTTTACAACTGATTTACACAATCCTCAGCAACGGCCTGCCAGCGGGAGGGGTCGACCGAAATTCCCTACCCTCCCAAGTAGAGGCCCCGTGGGACCTCAGCACCTGGGATGCTTTACGAAATCACCGGGGGCAGAAAGGATACTCCGGCGTACACCGGGCGCCTTTCTAGGGTGAATCGTGTGAGACGAATGGCTTTAAAAAAAGATAAAAACAAAACAAAAAAAAATTCTGTTTAAAGAACTTGCCAGGTTCTTTTCACAGAGTTTGCTGAGTTCTGTTACAGAGTTTGCCACGTTCTGTTTACAGAGTTTGCCTCACTCCGTTTACAGAGTTTGCCACATTCTGTTTACAGAGTTTGCCGGGTTGTGTATACAGAGTTTGCCAAGTTCTGTCTTCAAAGTATGCCATGTTCTGCTTACAGAGTTTGCCACGTTCTGTTTACAGAGTTTGATTGCGATTTGTGTGTTATTTTTCTCCGGGGATTCATATGCAATTTAGGACATAGTTGCTTCAGGTGGGATTTGAACCTGCGATTCTCAGATGTTCTTCTGAAATCTTACCCTTTGCGGGTTTCGAACCTGTGCTTTTCAGGTTAGTGGTGCCGCACCCTACCCACTGAGCCACCGTGCTGATACAGAATCCCACCTGTCAGTGCGACCAAGTCACCGATTCCTCCCACAGTAAATTTCCAGGCTATTTCCTCTTTCAGAGCCAATCTTTATCCCATAATTGGGGTTATTGCTAGCCAACTTCCCTCAATCATTTGGATCAACTCTGATATTTATTTAGCCTTAATGTTCTTGAGATTCGTTTTTGCCCCGACCCTATGACAGAGTCATAGTTACTTTTCAATAAGAGTCATAGTATGACTATCTTATGGAACCTTAAGAGACTCATAGTTACTGGTTAACCATGGGTAAAAAAAAGTTGGGGGTGCTGGCGCGAGCTCCATGGCCTACCCTCCCGAGCCAAAACGGTCAGTCCGACGACAGTGCACTTTTTTCGGACACTCTCTGAGGATTCCCCTTAAGCCTGGAGGATGCCAAAAAGAGGTTTTGCCACCGGGTACCATCTCGGGACTAGAGAGCTCTTTTTCAGAAGCCTCCTGGAGGATTGTAACAAGGCCCCAGAAGCTCATAGAGAGTCCGTTGATGGTGCATCTTTCTCGGGCACATGTTTTTGACATTATGGTGCATCTGGAAGTCGAAAACAAGGGACTCGAAGCTCGCAGAGAGTCCGTTGATGGTGCATCTTTGGCGGACACATGTTTTTGACATTATGGTGCCTCTGGAAGTCGAAAACAAGGGACTCAAAGCTGGTAAAGAGTCCGTTGATGGTGCTCTGTCCTCGGACACATTCTGTCACATCCTGGTGCCTGTGGAGGATGTAACCAGGGGTGTAGCTGCTCAGGGCCAGTCCACTGAAGGTGCACTGTTCTCGGACACATGTTCCTCAAATCCTGGTCCTCCTGGAGGATATAGAGGGATCTAGAGGCTCATGGCATGTCCGCTGAAGGTGCAGTATTCTCGGACACCTTTGAGCAGGGTCCTACCCCTCTGGAGGTCTGAAAACTGTGGATTTTTTCTAAGTCCATTTTGGTTAACCATGGGTAGGGTTTTGGTTAACCATGGGTACGAAAAAGTTGGGGGTGGTGGCGGAGGCTCCACAAAATACCCTCCCGACCGAAAACGGTCAGTCCGACGACCATGCACCTTTCTCGGACACCTCCTGAAAATCCCCCTAAGGCCTGGAGGATCACAGAAAGAGGTTTTGCCACCGGGTGACGGCGCGAAATCGAGAGCACCCTAAAAAAGTGGACTTAGTGTGGGTCTGTAGGCCTCCCAGTAAGTGAACCCAACACACTGGGACTTAAGAGACTCATAGTTACTGGTTAACCATGGGTAAAAAAAAGTTGGGGGTGCTGGCGCGAGCTCCATGGCCTACCCTCCCGAGCCAAAACGGTCAGTCCGACGACAGTGCACTTTTTTCGGACACTCTCTGAGGATTCCCCTTAAGCCTGGAGGATGCCAAAAAGAGGTTTTGCCACCGGGTACCATCTCGGGACTAGAGAGCTCTTTTTCAGAAGCCTCCTGGAGGATTGTAACAAGGCCCCAGAAGCTCATAGAGAGTCCGTTGATGGTGCATCTTTCTCGGGCACATGTTTTTGACATTATGGTGCATCTGGAAGTCGAAAACAAGGGACTTGAAGCTCGCAGAGAGTCCGTTGATGGTGCATCTTTGGCGGACACATGTTTTTGACATTATGGTGCCTCTGGAAGTCGAAAACAAGGGACTCAAAGCTGGTAAAGAGTCCGTTGATGGCTCAGAACGAAAAATAAAAAAAGTTCCACGAGAGGTAACTCAGCCTCTGAGTGTCCGATTTTCAAGCGGTTTGAAGCGGACTGTTGACCACACTCTCTTCCCTCTCCTCTCCTAAACCTTCTGACCGATTGGAAACCGTGACCCGCCAGGGGAGGCACCCTGTCTCACAGGTCCCACCTCCCCGCCACCGCGGTCAGCCTCCAGGCCTGGGACGCCGAGGGCTCTACGGAGCTCTCTGTCACCGCGCCGAACACTTCTCTAGCGAGAATTTGCCCCGGATGAGTGGGGAGAGGCATATTAGTGGCTGAGGTACCTGAGAAGCACAGGTTCGAACCCCGCGAAGGGCAAGTCTCGGTGAAACCACCCATTAAAGGTGTTAGTTTCGACGAAACCACCTGAAAATCGTAGGATCGAACCCCACATGAAGCAACTCGGTCCTTGTCACATAGGTCTCTCTGGCTCAAGAGGAAGGCTCGACTTTAAAAGGCTCGACACATTGCATCCTTAAAAACCTACACATAATAAGCAGCTCAACACCCCGTAGTGCAACTGCGCTACACACTAAACAAACACACCACACAGTGGGGCGTGGCAGATCGGTATGATTCTCCGGTTTTCATGAGGCAAACTTGTACTGATGACTGATCGTCTGAAGGCTGTGGCGGCAAGCGAGAAACGGAGCGAGCTATCTAGAATTCAATGGCGACCTCAGTTAGACGTCCAGCAGTGCTGGGAGCTCTGTGTGTGTCTCTCTGACCTCTGGGGACCTTTAATAGACAGCAGGCTTCTTAGGCCTGTCTGGGGAGGTGTGTGTGTCTGTAGGCCTCCCAGTAAGTGAACCCAACACACTGGGCAGTGTTTGGAGCTCTCTGGGTGTCTCTCTGACCTTTGGGGACTTTTAATAGACAGCAGGCTTCTTAGGCCTGTCTGGGGAGGTGTGTGTGTCTGTAGGCCTCCCGGTAAGTGAACCCAACACACTGGGCAGTGCTGGGAGCTCTCTGTATGTCTCTCTGACCTTTGGGGACCTTTAATAGACAGCAGGCTTCTTAGGCCTGTCTGGGGTGGTGTGTGTGTCTGTAGGCCTCCCAGTAAGTGAACACAACACACTGGGCAGTGCTGGGAGCTTTGTGTGTGTCTCTCTGACCTTTGGGGACCTTTAATAGACAGCAGGCTTCTTAGGCCTGTCTGGGGAGGTTTGTGGGTCTGTAGGCCTCCCAGTAAGTGAACCCAACACACTGGGACTTAAGAGACTCATAGTTACTGGTTAACCATGGGTAAAAAAAAGTTGGGGGTGCTGGCGCGAGCTCCATGGCCTACCCTCCCGAGCCAAAACGGTCAGTCCGACGACAGTGCACTTTTTTCGGACACTCTCTGAGGATTCCCCTTAAGCCTGGAGGATGCCAAAAAGAGGTTTTGCCACCGGGTACCATCTCGGGACTAGAGAGCTCTTTTTCAGAAGCCTCCTGGAGGATTGTAACAAGGCCCCAGAAGCTCATAGAGAGTCCGTTGATGGTGCATCTTTCTCGGGCACATGTTTTTGACATTATGGTGCATCTGGAAGTCGAAAACAAGGGACTCGAAGCTCGCAGAGAGTCCGTTGATGGTGCATCTTTGGCGGACACATGTTTTTGACATTATGGTGCCTCTGGAAGTCGAAAACAAGGGACTCAAAGCTGGTAAAGAGTCCGTTGATGGTGCTCTGTCCTCGGACACATTCTGTCACATCCTGGTGCCTGTGGAGGATGTAACCAGGGGTGTAGCTGCTCAGGGCCAGTCCACTGAAGGTGCACTGTTCTCGGACACATGTTCCTCAAATCCTGGTCCTCCTGGAGGATATAGAGGGATCTAGAGGCTCATGGCATGTCCGCTGAAGGTGCAGTATTCTCGGACACCTTTGAGCAGGGTCCTACCCCTCTGGAGGTCTGAAAACTGTGGATTTTTTCTAAGTCCATTTTGGTTAACCATGGGTAGGGTTTTGGTTAACCATGGGTACGAAAAAGTTGGGGGTGGTGGCGGAGGCTCCACAAAATACCCTCCCGACCGAAAACGGTCAGTCCGACGACCATGCACCTTTCTCGGACACCTCCTGAAAATCCCCCTAAGGCCTGGAGGATCACAGAAAGAGGTTTTGCCACCGGGTGACGGCGCGAAATCGAGAGCACCCTAAAAAAGTGGACTTAGTGTGGGTCTGTAGGCCTCCCAGTAAGTGAACCCAACACACTGGGACTTAAGAGACTCATAGTTACTGGTTAACCATGGGTAAAAAAAAGTTGGGGGTGCTGGCGCGAGCTCCATGGCCTACCCTCCCGAGCCAAAACGGTCAGTCCGACGACAGTGCACTTTTTTCGGACACTCTCTGAGGATTCCCCTTAAGCCTGGAGGATGCCAAAAAGAGGTTTTGCCACCGGGTACCATCTCGGGACTAGAGAGCTCTTTTTCAGAAGCCTCCTGGAGGATTGTAACAAGGCCCCAGAAGCTCATAGAGAGTCCGTTGATGGTGCATCTTTCTCGGGCACATGTTTTTGACATTATGGTGCATCTGGAAGTCGAAAACAAGGGACTTGAAGCTCGCAGAGAGTCCGTTGATGGTGCATCTTTGGCGGACACATGTTTTTGACATTATGGTGCCTCTGGAAGTCGAAAACAAGGGACTCAAAGCTGGTAAAGAGTCCGTTGATGGCTCAGAACGAAAAATAAAAAAAGTTCCACGAGAGGTAACTCAGCCTCTGAGTGTCCGATTTTCAAGCGGTTTGAAGCGGACTGTTGACCACACTCTCTTCCCTCTCCTCTCCTAAACCTTCTGACCGATTGGAAACCGTGACCCGCCAGGGGAGGCACCCTGTCTCACAGGTCCCACCTCCCCGCCACCGCGGTCAGCCTCCAGGCCTGGGACGCCGAGGGCTCTACGGAGCTCTCTGTCACCGCGCCGAACACTTCTCTAGCGAGAATTTGCCCCGGATGAGTGGGGAGAGGCATATTAGTGGCTGAGGTACCTGAGAAGCACAGGTTCGAACCCCGCGAAGGGCAAGTCTCGGTGAAACCACCCATTAAAGGTGTTAGTTTCGACGAAACCACCTGAAAATCGTAGGATCGAACCCCACATGAAGCAACTCGGTCCTTGTCACATAGGTCTCTCTGGCTCAAGAGGAAGGCTCGACTTTAAAAGGCTCGACACATTGCATCCTTAAAAACCTACACATAATAAGCAGCTCAACACCCCGTAGTGCAACTGCGCTACACACTAAACAAACACACCACACAGTGGGGCGTGGCAGATCGGTATGATTCTCCGGTTTTCATGAGGCAAACTTGTACTGATGACTGATCGTCTGAAGGCTGTGGCGGCAAGCGAGAAACGGAGCGAGCTATCTAGAATTCAATGGCGACCTCAGTTAGACGTCCAGCAGTGCTGGGAGCTCTGTGTGTGTCTCTCTGACCTCTGGGGACCTTTAATAGACAGCAGGCTTCTTAGGCCTGTCTGGGGAGGTGTGTGTGTCTGTAGGCCTCCCAGTAAGTGAACCCAACACACTGGGCAGTGTTTGGAGCTCTCTGGGTGTCTCTCTGACCTTTGGGGACTTTTAATAGACAGCAGGCTTCTTAGGCCTGTCTGGGGAGGTGTGTGTGTCTGTAGGCCTCCCGGTAAGTGAACCCAACACACTGGGCAGTGCTGGGAGCTCTCTGTATGTCTCTCTGACCTTTGGGGACCTTTAATAGACAGCAGGCTTCTTAGGCCTGTCTGGGGTGGTGTGTGTGTCTGTAGGCCTCCCAGTAAGTGAACACAACACACTGGGCAGTGCTGGGAGCTTTGTTTGTGTCTCTCTGACCTTTGGGGACCTTTAATAGACAGCAGGCTTCTTAGGCCTGTCTGGGGAGGTTTGTGGGTCTGTAGGCCTCCCAGTAAGTGAACCCAACACACTGGGACTTAAGAGACTCATAGTTACTGGTTAACCATGGGTAAAAAAAAGTTGGGGGTGCTGGCGCGAGCTCCATGGCCTACCCTCCCGAGCCAAAACGGTCAGTCCGACGACAGTGCACTTTTTTCGGACACTCTCTGAGGATTCCCCTTAAGCCTGGAGGATGCCAAAAAGAGGTTTTGCCACCGGGTACCATCTCGGGACTAGAGAGCTCCTTTTCAGAAGCCTCCTGGAGGATTGTAACAAGGCCCCAGAAGCTCATAGAGAGTCCGTTGATGGTGCATCTTTCTCGGGCACATGTTTTTGACATTATGGTGCATCTGGAAGTTGAAAACAAGGGACTCGAAGCTCGCAGAGAGTCCGTTGATGGTGCATCTTTGGCGGACACATGTTTTTGACATTATGGTGCCTCTGGAAGTCGAAAACAAGGGACTCAAAGCTGGTAAAGAGTCCGTTGATGGCTCAGAACGAAAAATAAAAAAAGTTCCACGAGAGGTAACTCAGCCTCTGAGTGTCCGATTTTCAAGCGGTTTGAAGCGGACTGTTGACCACACTCTCTTCCCTCTCCTCTCCTAAACCTTCTGACCGATTGGAAACCGTGACCCGCCAGGGGAGGCACCCTGTCTCACAGGTCCCACCTCCCCGCCACCGCGGTCAGCCTCCAGGCCTGGGACGCCGAGGGCTCTACGGAGCTCTCTGTCACCGCGCCGAACCCTTCTCTAGCGAGAATTTGCCCCGGATGAGTGGGGAGAGGCATATTAGTGGCTGAGGTACCTGAGAAGCACAGGTTCGAACCTCGCGAAGGGCAAGTCTCGGTGAAACCACCCATTAAAGGTGTTAGTTTCGACAAAACCACCTGAAAATCGTAGGATCGAACCCCACATGAAGCAACTCTGAGAGAGAGAAAGATTGAAAGAGAAAGAGCCTGGGAAAATATGGGGTGAGGAATCGGTGATTTGCGCGCACTGACAGGCGGAATTCTGTACCAGCACGGTGGCTTAGTGGGTAGGGCGCGGCACCACAGACCTGATGAGCACAGGTTCGAAACCCGCAAAGGGTAAGATTCCAGAAAACAATCTGAGAATTGCAGGTTCAAATCCCACCTGAAGCAACTCTGTCCTAAGTTGTGAATGACTCCCCGGTATGAAAGAAAGGCTCGACTCTATAAAGGAAAAGCTATACAGGGCGGAAGCACCGGACCACGATGCACATTATATCCTTAAAAACCTACACATAATAAGCAGCTCAACACCCCGTAGTGCAACTGCGCTACACACTAAACAAACACACCACACAGTGGGGCGTGGCAGATCGGTATGAATCTCCGGTTTTCATGAGGCGAACTTGTGCTGATGACTGATCGTCTGAAGGCTGTGGCGGCAAGTGAGAAACGGAGCGAGCTATCTAGAATTCAATGGCGACCTCAGTTAGACGTCCAGCAGTGCTGGGAGCTCTGTGTGTGTCTGTGGGAGCCTCATGAAGCTCACTGTGTTTGGGGGCAGTGGGCTGGGGCTGAGGGCAGTACTGGGGGTTAGGGTTAGTGCTGGGCAGTGCTGGGAGCTCTCTGTGCGTCTGTGGGACCCTCAGAGAGCTTTAATAGCAGGCAGAATTTTTGGGCCTAAAGGGAGACAAGTGTGAGCCATTGGGGCTTGCTGTGACTTAATACAGTACACAGGGCAGTGTTTGGAGCTCTCTGTGTGTCTCTCTGACCTCTGGGGACCTTTAATAGACAGCAGGCTAATTAGGCCTGTCTGGGGAGGTGTGTGTGTCTGTAGGCCTCCCAGTAAGTGAACCCAACACACTGGGCAGTGTTTGGAGCTCTCTGTGTGTCTCTCTGACCTTTGGGGACCTTTAATAGACAGCAGGCTTCTTAGGCCTGTCTGGGGAGGTGTGTGTGTCTGTAGGCCTCCCAGTAAGTGAACCCAACACACTGGGCAGTGTTTGGAGCTCTCTGGGTGTCTCTCTGACCTTTGGGGACCTTTAATAGAAAGCAGGCTTCTTAGGCCTGTCTGGGGAGGTGTGTGTGTCTGTAGGCCTCCCAGTAAGTGAACACAACACACTAGGCAGTGTTTGGAGCTCTCTGTGTGTCTCTCTGACCTTTGGGGACCTTTAATAGACAGGAGGCTTCTTAAGCCTGTCTGGGGAGGTGTGTGTGTCTATAGGCCTCCAGTGTTTTCTAAGTCCATTTTGGTTAACCAGGGGTGTAGCTGCTCAGGGCCAGTTCGCTGAAGGTGCACTGTTCTCGGACACATGTTCCTCAAATCCTGGTCCTCCTGGAGGATATATAGGGGTCTAGAGGCTCATGGCATGTCCGCTGAAGGTGCAGTATTCTCGGACACCTTTGAGCAGGGTCCTACCCCTCTGGAGGTCTGAAAACTGTGGATTTTTTCTAAGTCCATTTTGGTTAACCATGGGTAGGGTTTTGGTTAACCATGGGTACGAAAAAGTTGGGGGTGGTGGCCGAGGCTCCACAAAATACCCTCCCGACCGAAAACGGTCATTCCGACGACCATGCAACTTTCTCGGACACCTTCTGAAAATCCCCCTAAGGCCTGGAGGATCACAGAAAGAGGTTTTGCCACCGGGTGACGGCGCGAAATCGAGAGCACCCTAAAAAAGTGGACTTAGGCTCAGAACGAAAAATAAAAAAAGTTCCACAAAGAGGTAACTCAGCCTCTGAGTGTCCGATTTTCAAGCGGTTTGAAGCGGACTGTTGACCACACTCTCCTCCCTCTCCCGGAGGATCTATAGAGGTCTAGAGGCTCAAGGCATGTCCGCTGAAGGTGACCTATTCTCGGACACATTCTGTCACATCCTGGTGCCTGTGGAGGATGTAACCAGGGGTGTAGCTGCTCAGGGCCAGTTCGCTGAAGGTGCACTGTTCTCGGACACATGTTCCTCAAATCCTGGTCCTCCTGGAGGATATAGAGGGGTCTAGAGGCTCATGGCATGTCCGCTGAAGGTGCAGTATTCTCGGACACCTTTGAGCAGGGTCCTACCCCTCTGGAGGTCTGAAAACTGTGGATTTTTTCTAAGTCCATTTTGGTTAACCATGGGTAGGGTTTTGGTTAACCATGGGTACGAAAAAGTTGGGGGTGGTGGCGGAGGCTCCACAAAATACCCTCCCGACCGAAAACGGTCAGTCCGACGACCATGCACCTTTCTCGGACACCTTCTGAAAATCCCCCTAAGGCCTGGAGGATCACAGAAAGAGGTTTTGCCACCGGGTGACGGCGCGAAATCGAGAGCACCCTAAAAAAGTGGACTTAGGCTCAGAACGAAAAATAAAAAAAGTTCCACAAAGAGGTAACTCAGCCTCTGAGTGTCCGATTTTCAAGCGGTTTGAAGCGGACTGTTGACCACACTCTCCTCCCTCTCCCGGAGGATATATAGGGGTCTAGAGGCTCATGGCATGTCCGCTGAAGGTGACCTATTCTCGGACACATTCTGTCACATCCTGGTGCCTGTGGAGGATGTAACCAGGGGTGTAGCTGCTCAGGGCCAGTTCGCTGAAGGTGCACTGTTCTCGGACACATTTTCCTCAAATCCTGGTCCTCCTGGAGGATATAGAGGGGTCTAGAGGCTCATGGCATGTCCGCTGAAGGTGCAGTATTCTCGGACACCTTTGAGCAGGGTCCTACCCCTCTGGAGGTCTGAAAACTGTGGATTTTTTCTAAGTCCATTTTGGTTAACCATGGGTAGGGTTTTGGTTAACCATGGGTACGAAAAAGTTGGGGGTGGTGGCGGAGGCTCCACAAAATACCCTCCCGACCGAAAACGGTCAGTCCGACGACCATGCACCTTTCTCGGACACCTTCTGAAAATCCCCCTAAGGCCTGGAGGATCACAGAAAGAGGTTTTGCCACCGGGTGACGGCGCGAAATCGAGAGCACCCTAAAAAAGTGGACTTAGGCTCAGAACGAAAAATAAAAAAAGTTCCACAAAGAGGTAACTCAGCCTCTGAGTGTCCGATTTTCAAGCGGTTTGAAGCGGACTGTTGACCACACTCTCCTCCTTCTCCCGGAGGATATATAGGGGTCTAGAGGCTCATGGCATGTCCGCTGAAGGTGACCTATTCTCGGACACATTCTGTCACATCCTGGTGCCTGTGGAGGATGTAACCAGGGGTGTAGCTGCTCAGGGCCAGTTCGCTGAAGGTGCACTGTTCTCGGACACATGTTCCTCAAATCCTGGTCCTCCTGGAGGATATAGAGGGGTCTAGAGGCTCATGGCATGTCCGCTGAAGGTGCAGTATTCTCGGACACCTTTGAGCAGGGTCCTACCCCTCTGGAGGTCTGAAAACTGTGGATTTTTTCTAAGTCCATTTTGGTTAACCATGGGTAGGGTTTTGGTTAACCATGGGTACGAAAAAGTTGGGGGTGGTGGCCGAGGCTCCACAAAATACCCTCCCGACCGAAAACGGTCAGTCCGACGACCATGCAACTTTCTCGGACACCTTCTGAAAATCACCCTAAGGCCTGGAGGATCACAGAAAGAGGTTTTGCCACCGGGTGACGGCGCGAAATCGAGAGCACCCTAAAAAAGTGGACTTAGGCTCAGAACGAAAAATAAAAAAAGTTCCACAAAGAGGTAACTCAGCCTCTGAGTGTCCGATTTTCAAGCGGTTTGAAGCGCACTGTTGACCACACTCTCCTCCCTCTCCTCTCCTAAACTTTCTGACCGATTGGAAACCGTGACCCGCCAGGGGAGGCACCCTGTCTCACAGGTCCCACCTCCCCGCCACCGCGGTCAGCCTCCAGGCCGGGGACGCCGAGGGCTCTACGGAGCTCTCTGTCACCGCGCTGAACCCTTCTCTAGCGAGAATTTGCCCCGGATGAGTGGGGAGAGGCATATTAGTGGCTGAGGTACCTGAGAAGCACAGGTTCGAACCCCTCGAAGGGCAAGTCTCGGTGAAACCACCCATTAAAGGTGTTAGTTTCGACTAAACCACCTGAAAATCGTAGGATCGAACCCCACATGAAGCAACTCGGTTCTTGTCACATAGGTCTCTCTGGCTCAAGAGGAAGGCTCGACTCTATAAGGCTCGACACATTGCATCCTTAAAAACCTACACATAATAAGCAGCTCAACACCCCGTAGTGCAACTGCGCTACACACTAAACAAACACACCACACAGTGGGGCGTGGCAGATCGGTATGAATCTCCGGTTTTCATGAGGCGAACTTGTGCTGATGACTGATCGTCTGAAGGCTGTGGCGGCAAGCGAGAAACGGAGCGAGCTATCTAGAATTCAATGGCGACCTCAGTTAGACGTCCAGCAGTGCTGGGAGCTCTGTGTGTGTCTGTGGGAGCCTCATGAAGCTCACTGTGTTTGGGGGCAGTGGGCTGGGGCTGAGGGCAGTACTGGGGGTTAGGGTTAGTGCTGGGCAGTGCTGGGAGCTCTGTGTGTGTCTGTGGGGCCCTCAGAGAGCTTTAATAGCAGGCAGAATTTTTGGGCCTAAAGGGAGACAAGTGTGAGCCATTGGGGGTTGCTGTGACTTAATACAGTACACAGGGCAGTGTTTGGAGCTCTCTGTGTGTCTCTCTGACCTCTGGGGACCTTTAATAGACAGCAGGCTAATTAGGCCTGTCTGGGGAGGTGTGTGTGTCTGTAGGCCTCCCAGTAAGTGAACCCAACACACTGGGCAGTGTTTGGAGCTCTCTGTGTGTCTCTCTGACCTTTGGGGACCTTTAATAGACAGCAGGCTTCTTAGGCCTGTCTGGGGAGGTGTGTGTGTCTGTAGGCCTCCCAGTAAGTGAACCCAACACACTGGGCAGTGTTTGGAGCTATCTGGGTGTCTCTCTGACCTTTGGGGACCTTTAATAGACAGCAGGCTTCTTAGGCCTGTCTGGGGAGTTGTGTGTGTCTGTAGGCCTCCCGGTAAGTGAACCCAACACACTGGGCAGTGCTGGGAGCTCTCTGTGTGTCTCTCCGACCTTTGGGGACCTTTAATAGACAGCAGGCTTCTTAGGCCTGTCTGGGGAGGTGTGTGTGTCTGTAGGCCTCCCAGTAAGTGAACACAACACACTGGGCAGTGCTGGGAGCTCTCTGTGTGTCTCTCTGACCTTTGGGGACCTTTAATAGACAGCAGGCTTCTTAGGCCTGTCTGGGGAGGTGTGTGTGTCTGTAGGCCTCCCAGTAAGTGAACAAAACACACTGGGCAGTGCTGGGAGCTCTCTGTGTGTCTCTCTGACCTTTGGGGACCTTTAATAGACAGCAGGCTTCTTAGGCCTGTCTGGGGAGGTGTGTGTGTCTGTAGGCCTCCCAGTAAGTGAACCCAACACACTGGGCAGTGTTTGGAGCTTTCTGTGTGTCTCTCTGACCTTTGGGGACCTTTAATAGACAGGAGGCTTCTTAGGCCTGTCTGGGGAGGTGTGTGTGTCTGTAGGCCTCCCAGTAAGTGAACCCAACACACTGGGCAGTAATGGGAGCTCTCTGTGTGTCTCTCTGACCTTTGGGGACCTTTAATAGACAGCAGGCTTTTTAGGCCTGTCTGGGGAGGTGTGTGTGTCTGTAGGCCTCTCAGTAAGTGAACCCAACACACTGGGCAGTGTTTGGAGCTCTCTGTGTGTCTCTCTGACCTTTGGGGACCTTTAATAGACAGGAGGCTTCTTAGGCCTGTCTGGGGAGGTGTGTGTGTCTGTAGGCCTCCCAGTATGTGAACCCAACACACTGGGCAGTGTCTCTGTGTGTCTCTAGAGACTAATGAAAACCTTAAGAGAGTAATGAAAACCTTAAGAGACTAATGAAAACCTTAAGAGACTAATGAAAACCTTAAGAGACTAATGAAAACCTTAAGAGAGTCATAGTTACTTTTCCATCAGAGTCATAGTATGACTCTCTTATGGAACCTTAAGAGACTCATAATTACTGGTTAACCATGGGTAAAAAAAAGTTGGGGGTGCTGGCGCGAGCTCCATGGCCTACCCTCCCGAGCCAAAACGGTCAGTCCGACGACAGTGCACTTTTTTCGGACACTCTCTGAGGATTCCCCTTAAGCCTGGAGGATGCCAAAAAGAGGTTTTGCCACCGGGTACCATCTCGGGACTAGAGAGATCCTTTTCAGAAGCCTCCTGGAGGATTGTAACAAGGCCCCAGAAGCTCATAGAGAGTCCGTTGATGGTGCATCTTTCTCGGGCACATGTTTTTGACATTATGGTGCATCTGGAATTCGAAAACAAGGGACTCGAAGCTCGCAGAGAGTCCGTTGATGGTGCATCTTTGGCGGACACATGTTTTTGACATTATGGTGCCTCTGGAAGTCGAAAACAAGGGACTCGAAGCTGGTAAAGAGTCCGTTGATGGTGCTCTGTCCTCAGACATATTATGTTCACATCCTGGTGCCTGTGGAGGATGTAACTAGGGGTGTAGCTGCACATGGCCAGTCCGCTGAAGGTGACCTATTCTCGGACACATTCTGTCACATCCTGGTGCCTGTGGAGGATGTAACTAGGGATGTAGCTGCACATGGCCAGTCCGCTGAAGGTGCACTGTTCTCGGACACATGTTCCTCAAATTCTGGTCCTCCTGGAGGATATAGAGGGGTCTAGAGGCTCATGGCATGTCCGCTGAAGGTGCAGTATTCTCGGAAACCTTTGAGCAGGGTCCTACCCCTCTGGAGGTCTGAAAACTCTGGATTGTTTCTAAGTCCATTTTGGTTAACCATGGGTAGGGTTTTGGTTAACCATGGGTACGAAAAAGTTGGGGGTGGTGGCGAGGGCTCCACAAAATACCCTTCCGACCGAAAACGGTCAGTCCGACGACCATGCACCTTTCTCGGACACCTTCTGAAAATCCCCCTAAGGCCTGGAGGATAACAGAAAGAGGTTTTGCCACCGGGTGACGGCGCGAAATCGAGAGCACCCTAAAAAAGTGGACTTAGGCTCAGAACGAAAAATAAAAAAAGTTCCACAAAGAGGTAACTCAGCCTCTGAGTGTCCGATTTTCAAGCGGTTTGAAGCGGACTGTTGACCACACTCTCCTCCCTCTCCCGGAGGATATGTAGGGGTCTAGAGGCTCAAGGCATGTCCGCTGAAGGTGACCTATTCTCGGACACATTCTGTCACATCCTGGTGCCTGTGGAGGATGTAACCAGGGTGTAGCTGCTCAGGGCCAGTCCGCTGAAGGTGCACTGTTCTCGGACACATGTTCCTCAAATCCTGGTCCTCCTGGAGGATATAGAGGGGTCTAGAGGCTCATGGCATGTCCGCTGAAGGTGCAGTATTCTCGGACACCTTTGAGCAGGGTCCTACCCCTCTGGAGGTCTGAAAACTGTGGATTTTTTCTAAGTCCATTTTGGTTAACCATGGGTAGGGTTTTGGTTAACCATGGGTACGAAAAAGTTGAGGGTGGTGGCGAGGGCTCCACAAAATACCCTCCCGACCGAAAACGGTCAGTCCGACGACCATGCACCTTTCTCGGACACCTTCTGAAAATCCCCCTAAGGCCTGGAGGATCACAGAAAGAGGTTTTGCCACCGGTGACGGCGCAAAATCGAGAGCACCCTAAAAAAGTGGACTTAGGCTCAGAACGAAAAATAAAAAAAGTTCCACGAGAGGTAACTCAGCCTCTGAGTGTCCGATTTTCAAGCGGTTTGAAGCGGACTGTTGACCACACTCTCCTCCCTCTCCTCTCCTATACCTTCTG